>NC_062575.1:5414137-5715887 GCF_022837055.1 Prionailurus viverrinus
TGTTCTGCTCCCCGACAACCGCAAAGGCCTCTGGACCATCCCTGAGCAGCTCAGGGGTGAAGTCCCCATGCGTTTCGTGTGTCTGGTGCCCACACAGCCTAGGCACTCACGGTAACTGGCTTTCGCTGGTGCCCTTCCCTCCTCCCGCAACGCCCTTCCCTGCTCCTCACTAAATTCTACTCCCCATCATCAGGGCCCAGACCCTCTCAGGGTGGGGGGAAGGACGTGGCCGCTCCTGGGAGGGCACAGAAGTGAGGCCCTCGGCCCCAGGGTGAACCATGAGCCACCGCAACTTTGCAATCACCTCCAATGTCACCCGCTCGCCGAACGAGGGCCGCGCAAGGGCAAAGCACCCCCTCACACCTGCTTCCTCAGTTCCCTCCTCCCACCCCTGCGTGAAATTTGGCAGTTTTTGTAACTCTTGTGGGACAATGTTAGTAATTAAGAAAGAGCCTCGGGTGCCTGGGTGGCTCAGTCGGTTAAGCGTCCGACTTGGGCTCAGGTCACGATCTCACGGTTCGTGGGTTCGAGCCCCGCATCGGGCTCTGTGCTGACGGCTCAGAGCCTGGAGCCTGCTTCGGATTCTGCGTCTCCCACTCTCTCTGCCCCTCCCCTGTGCTTGTGTGCCCTCATTCTCTCCCTCTGTCTCTCAAAAAAAAAGAAAAATTAAATTAAATACTGCTTCCAAGAGTCAGCTGCTGCCCTGGGCACTTACGGGTGTCACCTGATTTAGTTCCCTGTATGTGTTTGTAAAGTCCCCTAGTCATCAAGCAGCAACATCTGACTGACAGCCGCCTAGGAAAACTGGTCCACGATGGGGAGAGAGGGAGAACACAACTGAATTTGAAGAGGAAGAGGAGGAGGAGAGGAAGGAGGGAGGGAGATTCATCTGAGTCGGGGTTGCCAACAATCACTGAGAAAGCTAGCGGGGCGGCCCCGGCTAATACCCAGGGGGGACTGGAACCTCCGTCAATTAGCAGCTGATAGCAGGTGTCAAGGGCGGATGCGGGGCGGGCTCACGACACCCCCTGCTGGAAGCAGCCAGCCACTGCCGAAGAGAGAAGTTGGGCATTCACTCCCACGGAAAAGCAAGGCGTCTGCTTCCAAGCCAGAGGGCCTGGTTAGCTAGTTTTCTCCCTCGCTGAAACGACATCGGTCGTAACTTGGCTGGAGCCGGCCGACCTTTTATCTATTACCTCCACCTGATCTGCTACGCAAAGTCACAACGGAGGCGACGCAGGACAAGCTCAGGGATGCTCATCACTGCAGAGCATATAATGCTAAAACGTGGGGGGCGGGGACGGGGTAGCAGGAGGGACAAATGTCCTGGTGTGAGAGAACTGCCTAAGAGAATGAGATGTATGTAGGCACTGGCGCTCCAGGCCCCTATCAAAGTGGTGCAGAACTCTACTGACTCGGGCAAGCGTTCAGAACATACTGCATTCTACAACGGAATGTATACGATATTTCAGCTTTTGCAAAAAAAAAAAAAGTGCATTTTTATGCACGTGTGCCTGGAAAAATGCGGAAGATGTCTCTGAACAAGCGACATCCTCGTCAAGATGGAAGTGATGAAAAAAGAATCACCCCCGCAGAGAGACGGTCTAAGGCAGGGGGTCACAGCAGGTGCAAAGGCCCTGAGGTGAACACCGGTCTGGCTTGCTGTCATTGATACGTCAAAGGGTCTCGCTTTAGTGGTGCCCTCACACCTGGTGCCATCCTCCTCCAGCCCATCACCTGCCGCTCCCCCCACCTCCTTCCCAGCCTCACTGGCTTTGCTGTCCCACAAACAACCTAAGCCATTCCTAGACCAATCGCTTTCATGCGCTATTCCCTCCACCCAGAATGTTCTTCTTCCCCTGCCAAAAAAAGTTTTCCGTGTTTGTCCCCTTATCATAGATCTAGTTTTTTTTTTTTTTAAGTTTGAGAGAGACAGCATGAGCACAAGCAGGGGAGGGGCAGAGAGAGAGGAAGAGAGAGGATCCCAAGCAGACTCCACGCTGTCAGCACAGAGCCCGATGTGGGGCGCGATCCCACAGACCGTGAGATCATGACCTGAGCCAAAATCAAGAGTTGGACGCTTAACCGACCGAGCCACCCAGGCGCCCCTGTTCCCTTATCATTTAGGGGCTCCTGAGGGGCTTGGGCGGTTAAGTGTCCAACTTTGGCTCAGATGATGATCTTGTGATCCGTGAGTTCAAGCCCCACGTCGGGCTCTGTGCTGACAGCTCGGAGCCTGGAGCCCGCTTCGGATCCTGTGTCTCCCTCTCTCTCTCTGCCCCTCTCCCATTCGCTCTCTCAAAAATAAATTTAAAAACATAAAAAAAATTTTTTAACGTTTTTTTAAAAAAAAGGAGGAGGGAAGATGTCAAATCCCAAGAGGAGGCTACCGGACTGAGCTGATATTGTTGCTGCTAAACACTTCGCATCGGTGTTTCAAGGGCTGCTCTACTCTCCCTCTCTCTCTTCCTTCCTTCCTTTCTTGGGAGAAAGCGAGCGAGAGAGAGAGAGAGAGAGAGAGAGAGAGAGAGAGAAAAGGAGAGAGAGATTCTCAAGCAGATTCTGCGTGCCCAGTGCAGAGCCTGACGTGGGGCTCGATCCCACAAACCGTGAGATCATGACCTGAGCCGAAATCAAGAGTCCGAGGCTTACCCCCAGGTGCCCCAACACCCTCCTGACAGGGACTTTGGCTGCCAAGTGACTGAAGCCAGCATCCCTAATCCTCCGAATCAGACTCCACAATTGTCCTAACCCATCACCAAACACCCATATTTAATGACCTCCCCACCTG
Organism: Prionailurus viverrinus; assembly: GCF_022837055.1. Taxonomy (NCBI): domain Eukaryota; kingdom Metazoa; phylum Chordata; class Mammalia; order Carnivora; family Felidae; genus Prionailurus; species Prionailurus viverrinus. The sequence goes on from NC_062575.1 coordinate 5,416,929, forward strand.
ATGTGTGTGGCCCCCCGGCTGGCGATTTAGCGGCTTCATCGCCGGCCCTGACAATCATGCCGTCCGGAGCGCTAACTTCTCCCACCGGCCGCCGGGCCCCTCTGCGCTCTGGCCTTCGTCCAAAACACATGGCTTCTCTGCTTGTGACGCCGGGGAGCCATCTGGGGCTCCCAGAGCAGGTGCAAATTCCCGGCCACTCCGAGTCCTCCACACCCTGGGCCTCGCCTCGCTCCCCAGCCTCATTCTTCAGTTGCCATCAGGAAGATTCCTCTCGCGTTGGAGAGCACAGCCCGCTGCCCCGGACCGCCAAGCCCCTGGACGCGCTGTCCTCTCGGGCCAGCCACTGTTAGGTCTTCTCTCCACCTTGGGAGTGGCCCTCCTTCCTGGTGCTCACGCGGCACGGCAGCCCCGCCGGGCTCTCAAAGACACCCCCTTCCCTGCAGGAGCCGCTGTCACCTCCTGCCCAAGGCTGTCCTTCCGTCCTGTCCACGTCCTCGCAGGACCCACTCCCGCCCCCAGCCCAGAGACCCAGGAGGAAGGCACGCCAGCCTTTCTCTTGTGCCTCTTACCCCATCGACTGCCAGTGTCAGCTGCCCCCCCTCCCGCCCCCGCCCTCCCTGCCACCACCAGGTCCCCTCCCTCCGACGCGGATGAGGGAGGGGCCCCCACGCTCACCGCCCCATCCCCCTCCTGGCTCCGTCCGCTTGGCCCCACGGCAGCCAGACAGCCAGACCTCAGCAGAGCCTTAACCTGGTCCCAGCAGGCCGCCGCTGCCCCGAGAACAAAATCCCTAAACCTCTCCTTGGCTCACGAGGCCTCTCTGGTCTACCCCCTGCAGGTGACTCCACCCCCCCCCCCCAAATTCTGCCTGTTGCTACATGGGCTTCCTTTTCACCGCTTCCTCTCAGCTCCCCCGGCTTTCGCAAAGGCTCAGGACATTCTTTCGGATCGTCTTGGCCTGGAAAACTCTACTGTCGTTGATATCACACCCTCACCTTAACCCGAAGAGTAGCGACGGGAGCTAACGTCCGACAACTTCTATGTGCCAGACACGGCGCTAAGTGCTTTACAGGCAGAGCCTGTCGGGTCCTCAGAGCAACTCTAGGAAGGAGGGATGGTTGTTATCCCCATTTACAGGTGAGGAAACTGAGGCAGAGAGCTCAAGGGACTGGCTCGAGCTCTGGGCAACTGAAATTGGGACCAGAACCCAACAGACGCTCTGAGGGACAGCCAGAGTCCCCCCCTCGCTCTAGAGCCACCCCAGAGGAGGTCCTACCCCCTCCGGAAATCCCTATCTACCCCAGTCCAGGCTTATGGCCTCCTCGGCTGAGCCCCCCCCCACCACACCCCCCCATAGCTGGTACTCGTTCTGAGCAGAGCACCTAACATCTGCATCATAAATCCCATATGGAAGATTCCTGCAAATGTGGCCAGTGACAATCCTTCCCAACCCTATATGCTCCTGGCACCAAGAAGTGGTCCCTTGGGGCGCCCGGGTGGCTCAGTCGGTTAAGCATCCGAAGTCAGCTCGGGTCACGATCTCACGGTTTGTGAGTTCGAGCCCCAAGTCGGGCTCCGTGCTGTCGGTGAAGAGCCTGCTTCGGATCCTCTGTCTCCCTCTCTCTGTACCTCCCCCGCCTGTGTTCTATCGCTGTCAAAAACAAATAGACTTTTTAAAAATTTTTTAAAAATTAAAAAAAAAAGTGGCCCCTTGGGCTGGTTTGTGACTTCGTTAACCCAATAGCACATACAGTGAAAAGGAGAAAATCAGCCGCTCTCACCTCCTCTCTCAGAGCCCGGCTGCCAAGCTGTGAGGAGGGGCCCCGCGGAGAGAGTCCCGGAGAACAGCCACCTTGGACATTCCAGCCCCGGCCGAGCTCTGTGCCAAGCTCCCAGCTGCGGGACTGGACTCAGGTGGGACCCACAGAACCATCCAGCTGAACTCCAGCTGGCCCCCGAACCGAGAGAAAATCACAAATTGTTTTAAGCCCCTGGCTCAGGGCATCTTTCAGAGCCTCGGTTTTCCCATCCGCGGGGGACACGGGATACCGATTCCTACCTTCAGGCTGTGTTACAAGGATGAAGTGCTGGTGCCTCGCAAATGGTCATTTGCTGGCTGCCGGTTTTTAACTTTGGATCAGCCAAGAGAACAAACCTTCCGCTGGACCCCAGCCCAGGCACTCAGGTCCCCAAACTGCCCAGACGCACAACTCTCTGTTCCCTTCCCCGACTTGTCCTTCTGTGTCCTGCCTGGTGCTGGGCTCCCCTGGCCAGGCCCATGGGGGTGGCGACAGGCATGGGGACACAGTTCTTCCACTCATCCAGAGCAGCAGGTGGGGGCCGGTGAAGGGGTCCGGAGAAATGACTCCATCCGGAGGCACATCGCTGTCCGGGGAAAGCCGCAGCTTAGATGCAGGAGACTGGCTGTCAAACGGATCTTCACCTCCCGTCTCCATTAAAGGATGGTTGGACCCGGCCCTGCTCCCATGCGGGAGAAATGAGAAACAAGGGATATTCCCACTGGAAAACACCCTCGGATCATCTATCCCAGGAGCCACAGCTTTGAATGCCTCCGGGGCCAGGCAGGTGATTGACCGAAGAACACAGACGAGTGCGGGACACAGAAGTGAGGGGCGTAGGGTAGTGTCTGCCCGTGGCCTGTGGTTATTTCATTCAGCGCCTTGTACATTTCAGTTTAAATCTAACCTGCAGACACGCGGCGAGAGTGGGTAACTCGGACCGGAGAATCGTGACTGCCCGGGGCTGGGAGAGTGGGGGCAGCCGGGGAGTGACTGTTAGCAGGTACCTGTTCACTTTCCGGGGTATGAAAGTTGAAAAGATGAAAAGGTTCCAGAACTGGACGGGGTGATGCTTGCCCAAGTCTGCGAACACACGAAAACCCACTCAGTTTTACACACTTGAAATGGGTGGATTTTAGAGCGTGAGCTACAGCTCAACGACACTGTTCAAACAACGGGAAGGATATAGGAGAAAAAGGCTAGAGCTCGATGAATTTTCAGCAAGTGCCTCCTGTACGCCCCCCCCCACTCAGATGAGAGGCAGAACCCTGCCAGCGTCCAAATCACCCCCCGATGCTCCAATTCATCTTCTGCCCCCCACCCCCCCACACCCACTCTTTAAAGGAAACCATGATTCTGACCTCGGACAGTATCCTAGTTTTGCCTGTTCGGGTCTGTCCTAGGATGGAATCATTCAGCGCGTGTATTCCTTCACTTCCGGCTTCTTTCACCCATGTTGGTTTCTGGCTCGGGACCCGTCTTCACGGCTGCGGAGGATTCCACTCTGTGAACACACAGTGAGCAACTTATCCATGCTGGTGGGCATTCGTGCACTTCTGTGTTTGAGCAACTCCCAAGAGAGCGGCCGCGGACATCCTTCTGGACCGGACTCGCCAAACCTCAATGTACTCATCTGTAAAATGGAACCATAGTAACACCTCTGGCATTGGAAAGCACCCCGCACAGGGCCTGGCTCCTGAGTGCTCGCTGGACGGGAGTAACAATGGGTGTTGCCAGCGCTGATCAGGCTGTCTCACCCTGCGTCTGTCCCCTTTCATCAAAACCCATTCACACTGGGAACCCCTGACTGCTAACGATGATTGCTGGTTAGCACTGACAGCTTCTGAGAAGAACTCACAGGGCTAAGTTTTAACATCAACCTACAGAAAGTCAGTCCCCTTTATGCCCCTCCAAACCCTGAGAGACAGTTACTTGGATGGCTGTGTTGCGTTACAAAACAGTTACATTAATCATGCAGTTCTACCTTGAAACTGTTCTTTGGCCCGTGTATTTGTCGTTTCAACGTGTCATTCTCTAATTGTCCTGAGGTCGAGTCAGCAAAGTTGAGAAGTTTGTAATTTACAGCAAAAGCAGAAAAATCCAAGTCTTTAATTTTATTAAAGTCAAGTTTCCATCAAAAGTAAAAACCAAAAACCAAAAACCAAAAAACCCACAGGAAAAAGAAAACGAAAACAAAAGCTCCACCCGCAAGCTTGCAAAGCCCAGAGTCGTGTCCATAGCGCCCTTCTGCAGAAGGTTAATGTTTGAAATGTCTTTCTAGTTACATTTCGAAATGGCTTCATGCGCCATTAACCGCTTTGTAGAGGCATGAATTTTCCCGGGGCACCATTTTTGCCAAGGAGGGTGATGGCCTGCCAAGGGAAACGGAAGGCTGGAGGGTGCAATGTCCCATAAAACCCAGGTTTCAGGACCATGGAGAAGATTAAACTCCCTCATTGTGCATTTCAAGTGGTCTCTGGGGATGCCTTTTAATCTGCAGGTGAAAGCTGCAGATTCCGAGGGTGATAACAAGCAATCGGGTTCCAAATGGTCTAGAAAAGAAACCCAGCCGGCCCGATGGCTTTTTTTTTTTTTTAATTCCCTCTCATTCGAGGCATCTGATGTGGACTTAGCATAATTAAACTGGTGACAAGGGCCACAAGATAAAACAGCTATCTGAGGGAGGGATTTTTTTCCAGCTGGGCTAAAGGATCAATTCAATCCCTGGGCTGAGATATCAAATCATTAGCACCTCCCTAATCCAAAGGCTGCTCAACTCTGCCAGGAAGTGGGGAAAAGGGGCACCAAGACGCTAGGGCTGGTGCTGACCCGGGGAGCCAGTCTGGGAGTGCAAATAGGGCAGTCGGGTCCCTGGGGTCAAGGTCCTGAGGCGTCTGGCTCTCCCCTGGTGAACTCCAGGAGCCGGGCCCACCGAACCAAACGTGCACTGAGGCCGGATCCTGTCTCCATTTCTCCGGAGTGGTAGAGCCTGCCTGACTGCACAAACCTGAGATGGCCTCAGACCCCAAATCGCATGTCCCTGCCCTCTGACAGGGTGGTTGTGTAAATGCCTGCAAAACCCTCAAAGTGGTACCCGTCCCTCTGGGTCGCTGTTTCCTCATCTGTAACATGAGAGCAAACAACCCACACACACACACACACACACACACACACACACACACACACACACGCCCTGGGAAAGCTGCGGGAAGTAGGTGAGGAACAGCAAAGCCCCTGGTCTAAGGCGGAGCTCATCAGACATCACCTCTCCCCCTTAACCCTTCATCTGAGTGGTGGCTGTGTTTTATTTCTTTAAACCCACAGCAGGGGTAGAGCTTGGAGGTTAAGGGAGACCGGCTCTGTGGATCATTCCTCCGAACCTTCCCAGCATGAACAATTTCTACGTCTGTCCGCTCAGGCCAGCATGTGGCCCACGCATCCCAGAATGGCCATACGGGAGGTGCACGTATAGAAATCTTTCCACGTCAGTTAGCAAACAGCCCATCCTCCCTCCACCCCAAGTGCCCCCCCCCAGCCTCCATGACGCCTCCCCTCAGATTCCCCAGGGGAACTGAGGGGCTCACCCCAGGAAGCAGGAGCCTCTGGGACCCTACGGCCCCCTGGATCCACCCTGATTGGCCAGTGCCACGCTGCTGGGCTCACCAACACACTCAGCAGGGATGTGGGCATGACTATCCCCCCGTTCATCCGAGGGGAAGCAACGCAGGTGCCCAGAGGGGAGGAAACAGCTCAAGGGCAATCTTCCAGGAAGTGACAGACCCAGGACCTGAACACAGGGGCTGCCTGACTCCCGGAGGCCAGATGGGAGCAGGCGCGGCGTCTGAGGGACACGATGAATGCATCCCAAGCCTTGCTCACGGTACACCCCACCCCTCACCGGGTCTGAATCCTGCCTCCGCCATTGACAAGCTATGTCACTGCAGGCAAGTAACCTAAGCCCTTCGGCTTTAGCGTCCTTCTTTGCAACAAAACCAAATGAAACCCAGAGCTTTCTCACCTCAGTACTAGTGGCACTCGGAGCCACGTCATTCTTGCCGCACAGCACGGTGTAATTCTGTCCTATGCATCTGTAGATGGTCCGGAGCCTCAGTCCCCTAGATAGCAATAGCACACGCCCCCGCCTTTGATCAGGACCATCAAAACGGACTCCAGACGTCCCCTTGGTGGCAAAATCATCCCCAGTCGACAATCCCTACCTTATTGAGGTTATTCTCAGGGTAACAGCTTACAGAGAGAGCCTGATGTCCTTACCTTGCTCATCAGTGAAGACTGGATTTGCCTACAAGTAACAATGGCTCGAACAGGCAGCTGCTTGGTTCTCTTTCACACGAAAGGCCAAATGTTAGCAGTTCAGGGCTGCACGGTGGCTCTGCTCCACTCCTTCATTCCTGACCTTTGACCTCACCCACAGGGACCAAGGTGACAGCTGAAGGCAAGAGTATGGAGAGAGAGATGAGGGGGAATGGGAAAGGCAGAGGTCACAGGCCCGCCAGCCATCCCTTCAAATAGATCCCCAGGTGGGGCGCCTGGGTGGCTCAATCAGTTGAGCGTCTGACTTGGGCTCAGGGCGCGATCTCACGGCTCGTGGGTTTGAGCCCGGCGTCGGGCTTTGCTCTGACAGAGCGGAGCCTCTTCGGATCCTCTGTCTCCCTCTCTCTCTGCCCCTCCCCAGCTTGTGCTCTCTCCCTCTCCAAAAATAAACATTAAAAAATAATAGTCAAAAAAAGATTCCCCAGGTGCTGCCCGGTTGACCCTCTACTGACATCCCATTGGCCAGAACTTGGTCACATGGCCACACCTAGCTGCAAGGGAGGCTGGGAAATGTAGTCTTTATTCTGCATGGGCACATGCCAGGCTGACATTATATTGCTGTGCAAGAGGAGAGAATTGGCTACATAGGTCGTGAAATCTCCTGGGCCTGCTGCAGTCAGGAAATGGATTAAAGCCAAAGGCTGTCAGCACCACCAGGCTAGGAGGGCGATAATCCTTGGAACATCTGGCCCATTACATTTAATAAACCACGAGGCAAGAAATGTTAGCACAGCACACGGGAAATGAACACACATGCTACTCCTCTTTCAAAAGAAATCCTGAAAAATGCTGCAGAGCCTGTACCCTTTATAACCTACTCACTCCCCCCCTGCCCCCCACCTGCCTCCATGTTCCACGTGAACTTTCAGTGACAGGGAGGGAACAGGGCACACTGGCCGGGAATCTGGGGGACTGATTTCCATTCTGCCTCCCAGAGGCAGCATGACTTAGATCGGTCTCCGTGCTATCCGGTAAGTTTGCTCTCCTGTAAAAAGGGCCAATATTGGCCATCAAAATCACATATATTTGTGTGCATGAATCTTGTAAATTCCACAGCGGCACCGTCCGATAGAGCCTTCTGTGATGATGGAACGTTCTAGATCTGCACTGTCCAATACGGCAGCCACCAGCTCCCCCCGTGTGGCTACTGGTCACAGCAGCATTACTCACAACAGCCAAATGGTGAAGCAGCCCGGATGTCCAGCGACAGACGAACGGATAAACGAAATGAGGTATATACCCACCATGGGGTATTATTCAGCGTTAAAAAGGAACGGAACTCTGACACCTGCTGCAACATAGATAAACCTTGAGGACAGTATGCCAAATGAAATATGCCAGTCACAAAAAGACACATACTGTATAATTCCACTCCTGTGAAGGACCTGAAATCATCAGATTCATAGAGACAGCAAGTAAAATGGTGGCGGCAGGGGCTGGGGTGGGGGAGGGGAAGAGGCACGTTATCATTTAATGGGGACAGAGTTTCAGTTTTGCAAGTGAAAAGTTCCCGAGCAGATGGCGGTGGCTGCCCAACAGGTGAATGTGCTTCATGCACTTAAAAATGGTTAAAATGCGGGGCGCCTGGGTGGCGCAGTCGGTTAAGCGTCCGACTTCAGCTCAGGTCACGATCTCGCGGTCCGTGAGTTCGAGCCCCGCGTCGGGCTCTGGGCTGATGGCTTGGAGCCTGGAGCCTGTTTCCGATTCTGTGTCTCCCTCTCTCTCTGCCCCGCTCCTGTTCATGCTCTGTCTCTCTCTGTCTCAAAAATAAATAAAACGTTAAAAAAAATTTTTTTGTTAAAATGGTACATTTTAGGTGATGCCTATTTTTATTGATATAGTTGGTAATATTGATACATATATTTTGATAGGATTTTTTTGAAAAGGACCCCCCAAAGGACTCTGAAACTCATCGGCACGATGAGAAAATGGTAACAGAATGAGGTGGGAGACCCCGCCTGGATCCGGGTGGGGTGAAGGCTGAAGCACAAAGAGCAGAAATCCAGATGTCTGAGGAGGATTTAGGGGCACCAGGACCGCAGGATGACGTCATCAACCACGCTGAGCCCAGGAGCTAAAAACAGACGAACCATTTCTAGAACAGGGACCTTTTTCGTCTCTAGAACGGGGACCTTTATCGTCTCCTCCTTGGTGCTATTAAGGCTGCAACGTGGGTCTTAATGTCAAAATAAAACAACGTGAAAATAAAAGATCACCCAGTCCTCAAGGTGATCTTGCCTGGACAGTACAGTGGCCTGGAGATGTGGCTGCTTCAGGGGTCCCAAATATGGGCTGACTCTGAATCTGATGCTCGGTTTTGTTTGGGATGGCAGGCATTTCAATTTTCTTCTTCGCGTTTAAATATGCAAAATCTTACATCAAATCTGTACTTCTAGTTCTCTTGAACAAATAAGAAAATCTGTCATTGTGGAGCCTGCTCTCCCACGTGGCACCGACAAGCTGCTGTGGAATAGTGGCAACCCCGGGGTGGGGGGTGGGGGAGTCACCTTCCTCAGTTGACAAGCCCCACCAACTTCCTATGTTCTCCCCAAGAACAACAGATGCTGAGAATCTCTGATATAGACAGGAAATTGACAGATAATCTCCCTAAAGCCCATTATATAGATCGGGAAATTGGAGCCCAAAGAAAATAAACAAGCGGGGTGGGGTTCAGAGGCATGGATGAGCTGCACTGAAAAGAGAAAATCAGGTCTCTGAGATCCCATTCCTTATTCCTAGCTGTTTTCATGGACTTAAAACACACGTGTGTGCACACAGCCCAGTGCCCCCGGCAACAGTAGCAGCGGTGGGATGTTTACGGATCACTTGCTACAAACCCAGGAGGTGCCCATCAGGCTTCCCCTTACAACACTACTGTCAGCCAGAGGGGATGACTGGGGACGTGGAGGCTGAGTCCAGAGGTGAAGCGTCCTGCCTGAAGCCATACCACCCGGGGCGGGGGGGTGGGGGGGGAGGCTCAGCTGAGGTTTCTGTGTGGGTCTGTCCAATTATCCAGGGCTTAATCACAGTTGCAAATTCTACCCCATTAAGCGACAGTTAGTATCTCACCCTCTAAAAATTACATCAACCCCAGGCGTTTCATAGCATCGAGCTGGGAAGACAATTGGACTTGATGATTCTAAGCTCAGATGGAAATCTGACTTCCCCACGCGCACAGGATCAGAACTGCGCTGTGGGAACCCATTCAATCGCCTCCTTATAGTGTTGTTACCACCAGTTAACTCCATAACGAACAGCCCACGCCCTACCCAAAGCAACAGTAAGTCTTCCTTGTAGATCCTAATAGCTTAAGCGTCCCCATCGACACCGTGGGATTTATTTTCCTTTCTAAATACATTTGCGAATGGTTGTTTCCCAGCCACAAATCAATATATCGTAAATCGGGAAAGCCAGAGCCACGGACACCCTCACTGAACGCTTTCTGCAGGAATGAACATTTTCTTCTATTGAACTGGCCCCAGAGCAACAGTGGACCTTAAAGTCCTAGAGGCTCTGAACTGGAGGTCGGTTTCCTCTTCTGGTCTTTTGAAGCTGTGCGACCCAGTGCCTGGCACTCAACCTCTCTGGGCCTGGGCATCCTTTTCTGGCAGATCGGAGGGCTACAGCCATGTCAGAGACCTGCCCAACCGAGTAAGACGGGCGCACATCGTCCAAGTTTGTAAATTTATAATGCCTTATGCAGCTGCTACTTATCTTTCGTCCCTCAGGAAGAGCATGCTGCCGGTTTTTGACAATTTCGACTCCTGGTTTTTACTCCAGGTTCATACTGTCTCGGGTTCCAGTGCTTTCCTTAAATAATTAATTTCGCTTCATACTTTAATCTTCAAAGCCCTCGACACCTGCCGTCGGAGCAAGGCGGCGCCACTTAACGCAATTACATTCCTGCCACGGCTAAATTAAAGGCCACCCTCACAGCTTGGAAAATGGCAACCGAAGGCTTCAGAATGATTACTGACCTTCTAGAAGGGAGCTCCATCCAAATGACAGAGATGACGGGCTGGGGTGCGGTTCGACACTTAAGGAAGTGCCACTCCCCTGACCTTTAACCTCCTCAGCCTGGGCGCACAAGCAGGCTCGGGCCCAGCAGCACCTGCGCAGGCTGGGGGCGGGGCGGGGCGGGGCGCAGGGCTGGGGGCGGGGCTGGAGGAGGAGCGTGGGAGGGGCGGGGCATTCCTCCGGAGCCGGTGCCGAGGGCTCACCCCGGAAGCTTCCGTTACTCCTTCGCTACGTGCCTGCTTGGCCACCAGAGAGGGTCCTGTCTGAGGGCGCTGTGCGACATCCTGTGTCTTTCGGTTGGGTGGGATGGGGCCGCTGAGTGCTCCAGGAGCAAAGGAGGGCCTGGAGAGAATTACCCCGCCCTGTGACTCAGAGATGACAGAGGACAGCCTGGTGTGCCAGAGAGAGCAGGGTCTCTGTAAGGTGGCCCTCCTGGTCTTCCCAGCCCCAAAGGCCCAGCGGTATGCTTTTTGCTGTGCTTTGTGTGTTCTCCATGGTGATCATAAAAGTCTAGTTCCAGTGCGTCCTGGAAGGCCCCTGTGGGCAGGTGGTCTCACCACTGCCACTTTCAGCCCCAAGAAAAGTCATCAGGTCCTCTGCACCAGTCAGCTGGCCCTAGGCCTCAGCTTTATTTGCAAAAAAATAAAATAAAAATTCACCGTTTAAGGCACAAAAAAATATATTTGCACGTTGATTTTACTATATTATGTTTACAAGGATGGAAGGGTACAGCAGGATTTCGAAGGGCAGGGACTCAGGTGTCAGACCCACCATCACCCCTGTGTGGCCTTGGACGAGTTGCCTAACCTCTCTGAGCTTGTTTCCTCGCCTGTAAGAAGATCACGAGGAGTCCCTAGCTCAAAGTTGTTGGGAGGGCTGAGGTCGCCACGCAAGGTGGGCAGCAAGCCCTCCAGCCTTCACGACGAAGTGGGTCCAAGCAGGTCCGGAGATCCGCATGCCCCGATGGCGGTGGATTCCTCATTGCGCGGAGAGCGCGCCTTGGGCTTTTTTACGAAACATTTGGAAAAATATGTGAAAACAACACGTGCCCGTTGTAGAACATTTAGAAAATGCGGGAAATTACTCGGAAGAAAATAAATCTCGTTTCCTGTGACGCCCCCACCATCGCTCCAGTGACGGGCCATTCATAAGTGTCCTGATCATGAGCCGGGCAAGCCCTACGTGGAATGCAGGAAAATGAGCAGAACGTGTCCTCTCCTGAGCACTCTGGTCCTGGCTTCTAAGCATAGTCCCTCGGAGATGGAGGTCAAGAACCTTCCCCCACTCCATTCGTTTCCTCTGCTGACCCATCCATCTAGCACCCACCGTATGCCCATTCCATGCCAGCCCGTGCCGGGGGCATAACTGCCCTCCGCAATATTGCTGGGTTTACGTCCATGTCTCAGACCCGCACCTTGTGGCCAGGGTCTCCGTCTTCTGTCTTGCTGGGTGAGGGAACCATCGCCCTACCTCTGTGCCACTCTCTGCCTGTCCAGACTTGCTCTAAATAAACGACTGGCCGTCTTTCCGTCCCTCCTGTTTACTTAGCCATGAAGGGTGTTGTTGAACGCAAAAGCCAAAATTTCTGCTGACAGCAAGGCAAGTCACCGAAACGTGTCCTTTTAGGGTAACAAATGTTTCTGTGTTCCAGCAGAGAACAAAGCTTTTGCGCTTTTTTTAAAAAAAATCAGGTCAATTACTATATTGCTTTTAGCTTCTCGATCTTGACGGATTGAGTACTCCAGCCTATTGAGGATCCTAGGACAGCTTTCCTGGTGACCTTCTCCCTCCCTTCTAAGGAAAATCACTGCCCTAGATTTTTTGAAATCTTCGTGAAAGCAGAATGTCTGAAGCGAACAGTCCTTAAAAAGATGTGAAAGCATATTATTATAAGATTTTTCCAGCGATAAAATGGGGTTTAGGCACCCGACAAAACACACAGACGCGTACACAAAATGCTGTTGTCAGGACGTTGGAAACAATTAAGCCTGAAAAAAAAAAAAAAAGAAACAATTAAGCCTGTATCTTCTTTTTACTTTTAAAGGGTTCTGTGTAATTCTAAGGTTTGTTTGCTTTTATTTTTTCATCCAATTGTACAACCTTTGATCAGCTATCTCTTTATTTTTTTTTAATGTTTATTTATTTGTGAGAGAGACGGAGACAGAATGCAAATGGGTTGGGGGCAGAGAGAGAGGGAGACACAGAATCCGAAGCAGGCTCCGGGCTCTGAGCTGTCAGCACAGAGCCTGACGCGGGGCTCGAACTCACGAGCCGTGAGATCACGACCTGAGCAGAAGTCGGACGCTCAACCGATGGGGCCACCCAGGCGCCCCATCAGCTGTCTCTTTAAAAAGTTATTATTGTATATAATACCACCGGGAATAATCCGTAACCTTGGCTGCTCCCTTTAAGCTGGACACAATGCTAAGTGCCCTGCCTGCCTTGTCTTGTGTCTTCCTTACGATAATCCTCACTTTGAGGTAGGTGCCGCTGGCCTATTATTAACCCCATTTCACAGATGAGGAAACTGAGTTTCAGAGAGTCGAAGTAACTCTCCCACGGTTACAGAGTTAGGACTGGAAAGAGCTGATCCTCGAACCCAAGCGCCCTGACTCCAGAGCCGGCAGACTGAATCCCCACACGGTCGTTGAACTTTGAATAGAAAAGAAAAAAATCACGTATGCAACAACAAAATAGAATTCATGCCTAAGGCTTCTGTTCAGAGATAACCACCTAGCGCCTCCGTCTTCTTCCGTTAAAAAATGTCTCTCCTACCATCATAAAATGAACAGGTGTCGGAAGCCTACTGTACTCATCCGTGAGGGCGCCGGTGCAGGGGGAGAGCGGGTCCGAGAGGCACCGGAGGCCCTCATGCTTCTAGGCACCCAGGAATGTGGGAGAAGAGGCTGAGAAAGACCCAGAAGTGGCGAGCGTCCCGCAGGGCGGCCGAACCACAACACCTGGCTTTCTTTGCTAACAGGTGGAAGTCACGGTCACCTGTACCAGATACACGTTTGCAAATGACCACGTTCCCTTGAGAATCAGGCCCTGACGAATCGTGAAAGGAGTCGAACAAAGGCACTATTCCATAGAGAATGAAGTGTAAGTAACTTCCGGCCGGCCTGCTATCCAGGCTAGTGGGACGTTGAAAGGACACATGGGCATCCATTCGCCTTAGTTCCAAGGTCTTCCTCACCTTCCCACTGAGGATCCCGGCAGCAGAGCCCTCCCCACCTTGTCCACCTGCCAGATGGACCTGGACCTTGGCACCTTCCCCCGAACATCCTGCCCCTGACAGGTGTCTCTGCCCCCTCGCCCAGAGACGTGCTCTCCATCCCTCCCGGCTCCCCAGGGCCCCCAACCCCCCCACCCGCCTCCCCTTCCTGCAATTAGGCCCCTCTAGCCCCCCAGGACCCCAGGACCCTCACGCTTCTTCTCAGAGACCCGATAAAGGTGGATGATTCTGGAAACAAAGCATCCAAATTATGAGGAAAAAAAAAAAACCCACAACTGCTATTAATATGGTTAACGTATCCATTTGTTCGTTGGCCAATTTCACGGCCAAAACATTTCACTGCACTTAAAAACGCTATGTCACTGTATGCCTATCTGGAGCAGGTTACAGAGCGCGCCCGGGAGGAGCCGTGCCCACCGTAAATTAAGTGAGCTCCTTGCAGCCAACGATTTCGAAAGCACAAGAATAAATACGTTCCCACGTCTTTGCAAAGCAAAGCGTTTGGATGTGCGGTGAGGGTGCGTTTAAGAGGCTGGAGGTCACGGGAGATGAGGCCGCCAAAGGCAAGTCCTCCCGGCCACGGGCTGACTTCTGTCCCCCTCCAGTGACGGAGAGCAGAGAAGGGCCCGTCCCAGGGGGGGCATCCAGGAAGCAAGAAGGTTGGGGGCGGGGGAAGGGCAGGCTGATCCAGCCAGCCAGCCAGCCTTGGTCTAGAGGACGCATTTGGCACTTGTTCATGGGGCTGAGCAGGTGCCTGGGGGAACCGCACTTGACCCACTTACCCCGAACGTACCGGGAGCCGCATCCTTTTCCTTTGAGGCCTTGTGGCCATGTGTCCAGGGGGGCCATCAGCCCACAGGCTGTGCAAGCACTGATGTTTCCTGGGCTGGGGGGGGGGATGGAAGGAGGGGGTTGCGGAGGAGGGGACCCTCTGAGACCCTTTTCACCCCTTACAGAAAGTGATTCATGACCTGACGAGGTGCCACGACCCCTCAGCCAGGCGGCTTTTCAGAATCCCTGAAGAGGGTGATTCCCCCTCCCGGGAGGGGTGCTGAGGACCCTTCCCATGTATCCTTCCAGCCCCAGCTCTTCTCTGGGCTCTGGACTCAAACCCCCAAACATCTGCAGCGGGGTGCACCCAACGCAGCACGTTCAAGGCTGACCTCCCCTTTGCCCCCGACCCCTCCTCCCCCTCCTCCACTGCTTCCCATTCCCATTCCTGCCTCCCCTTCTGCTGCACCACGCAGACAGGAAATCTTGGGGTCACTGTCCTCCTGCTCCTTTGCGCCCTGCACCCCACCCCCCACCCAAGCAGGCTCCGCACCGTCAGGCTGCGAGATCATGACCTGAGCGAAAACCAAGAGTTGGACGCTTAACCGACTGAGCCACCCAGGGCCCCCTCCCCCCTCCCACCGCATATGAGCATATTCTTCCTGAGTTCTTTTTTTTAAAATGTGTATTTATTTCTGAGAGAGAGAGAGGGAGACAGAGAATCCGAAGCAGGCTCCAGGCTCCGAGTTCAGGATCGTAGCAACTTGAAGGTTACTTGTGGCAGCTTCACTTTCACCCGGGCTCATCTCGCGTTTCTTCTTCAGCCTTGCACCCCTTCCTGCCCCAGCCTCTGAGCTCCAGAGGCAGGGACACAGCCCTGGAAAGCTAGTCTCAGTGGGATGAGAAAGGACAGTGAGGTCTGGCCGAGAAGTTTGTAGCAGAAAGACCTGGAAGCTGAGGGCAGGTTCCTTAATTTCTTCAAACAGGAACGTGCTTAGGTCCAACCATCACCCCAGAGCACCTGCTAATCACAGAAGGAAAGTGTTCCCTTGTGACAGACATGTCTGCGGTGACCACCTTAACCCGGCCATATGTCCTGGCATCAGCCAGGGAGGACAGCCAAGCGTAAGGAGCTCCCAGTGAGCCCCCCGATGAAGCGTTCTTACCAAAACTATGTGTAACCTGAGTGTGATCAATGCGTTAGACCCAATTTCCAGAAATAGAGGGGAGAGGGGTCCACTTGGGAACAAGGGGATCAATCTGGAAGGAGGAATAGTCAACACACCAGACAACCTGATCTGATCTCTTTCCAAAGCCTGTGTCATGGGGGTAGGGGTGGGAGGTGGGGGAGGAAGTTCTGGGTGGGGACAGAGGACTGTTGGAGATTAAAAAGTAACGGAACACGGGGCTCCCGGGTGGCTCGGTCGGTTGAACGCCCACCTCGGCTCGGGTCATGATCTCGCGGTCAGTGAGTTCAAGCCCCGCATCAGGCTCTGTGCTGACAGCTCAGAGCCTGGAGCCTGCTTCGGATTCCACCTCCCTCTCTCTCTGCCCCTCCCCTGCTCACGCTCTGTTCTGTCTCTCAAAAAAAAAATGAATAAACGTCAGAAAAAAAATTTTTTTAATCTTTATAAAAAAAAAGTAACGGAACGCAATTGGCAAATGTCATATGTGACCCTTCATTGGATCTGGGTCTTTGGAGAGCTACAATACTATAAAAAGGCATTCCGGAGACGTGGGTATCAGATGAATGGGGAATCAAGAGATAGTAGGGAATCGTTCTTTATTTTTAATCACATTTGGTGTGATAATGGTTTTGTGATTACACAGAAAATTATCCTTGTGTTTCTGGATGTCCATGCTGAAGAATTCAGGAGGAAATGTCATGGTGTCTAGTTTATTTTGAAATGCTTTGGAAAAAACTACATTCATATATGAAGTGTATATATATATATATATATTCAAATATATTCATGACAAAATGCTAGTAATTATGAGCCGAGGCTTGCAATTTTTCCATTTGTTTGAAAAATGTCCTAGCCGAAAGGTACAGGCCCCTTGGCGGGGGTGGGGGGCTGAGACCCCGGCACGCGTTCCGCTCTGTAATCCTGCAATCAGAATATAATAACGTTCCGTCTCCAGGGAGGCACCCGTCCCTCCAACAGAAAGGACTCAGCTGGGAGAGCTCAGCTGCCTGGTGTGTATGTCCCTTTGTGGTGACAGTCCACAACTTCTGTGCACCGGAAAGGGCAGAGGGAGGTGGAAGGCGGTAGGGCAGACCTTCACCGCTGACTTTTCCGGACCCTCAGGACCCTAGGATTCCAGGAGGGAGGGAGGGAGGGCAGGATCGTCCAGGTAAAGGCACAGAACTGGGCGTAACTGCAGGCTTTAGAGGTGACTGACCAAAAACAGAGGTTCCGGGGCTGGAGCCCCTTCAAAGCTGTTCCCGGTGACAACCAGCTTGTAACAGGGCACCGGGGCCGGAATCCAGCCCCTCCGCATGTCTTCCTGGGGCCTTTGGTGGTGGTTGCTCGAAACAGCTTTTTCAATCTGAACACAACACACACGTCTCTTGCACAGATTCGACACAATGTGGAATCAGTGTCCCCCCCCCCCCCCCCCCCCCCGCCAAGAGACACAGATTGAGCGACATGACCAGCCCTCGGGACCCACTACACGCCCCCAGAGGTAATTGTGCTGGCTTTGATTAGTTCTGCCCATTTTTATTTACTTTTTTTTATGTTTAAAAAACGTTTATTGGGGTGCCTGGGGGGCTCGGTCGGTTAAGCATCCGACTTGGGCTCAGGTCATGATCTCATGGTCCGTGAGTTCGAGCCCCGCGTCGGGCTCTGGGCTGACGGCTCGGAGCCTGGAGCCTGTTTCAGATTCTGTGTCTCCCTCTCTCTCTGCCCCTCTCCTGTTCATGCTCTGTCTCTCTCTGTCTCAAAAATAAAAATAAACGTTAAAAAAAAACACGTTTATTTATTTTTGAGAGAGAGAGAGAGAGAGAGAGAGAGAGACAGGGTCCGAGTGGGGGAGGGGCAGAGAGACAGAGGGAGACACAGAATCTGAAGCGGGCTCCAGGCTCCAAGCCGTCAGCATAGAGCCCGATGCGGGGCTCGGACTCACGAAACCGTGAGATCATGACCTGAGCTGAAATCAAGAGTCCCCACCCGCGGAGCTGCCCAGGCCCTCCCTGGTTTTAAATTTTCTACCGATGGAGCCATGCTGTGTCGGCTGTTTCTGTGGCCTTCACTCCACATAACGACCGAGGTTCTTCGAGTGGCTGCCAATGGTCCTGTGTGTGCGTTCCCGTTGCGGTCTGGTATTCTCTTGTGTGAACACGCGCTGTGCTCTCTCATGGATCCCGGGCCCGCTGAAACAGCGCTGTGACCAGCCTTCCCACCCGCCGTGCCCTTCGGTGAGCGAGCATTTATGCTGTCCTCGGGGTATCCCTACGATTGGAATTGCTGGGTCATCAGACAGGCACGGGCTTTGCTCCGTGGTGCTTCATACGTTTCTGAGTTAGTTGGCAACATTTAGAATTTGAGGGATTTAGCACAAAAGTCAGGGTGGCGGCTCTTCTTTCAAAAATGTAAAGATACTCAACGCTGGACCTACGTTTCACCTTTGTGAGTTGGGCGGGGGGGGGGGGGGAGGGTGGCCCCGCCCACAGCGCCCAGCCAGCCTCCCTTGTGACATCCACCTGCTCCCGGAGCCACCTTGCCTTTGGCAGATCTTGGCCGCCAAAGATCTGCACGTGCTCGTATGAATGAGAGTCCATGATCGAAATCCGGAGCTGCCTCGGTTTCCCCGATGAGGTCATGCTGAATGGCCCCAGTGGCCCAGAGATGGTGATCAGGTCACTCCAGCGGGCTCCATGGCCTTGGCTGCTAACCAGATCTCCCTGGTGGGGTGTGGCTGCGGCTGAAACAGGGTCCCCCAGCTGCTGTTCGCCCAGCACCTTCCATATGGGTCCTCCTGTCCATTCCGGCTACTCCACCGGCCCCGCAGCCACTGCCTTATTCACGCCCGTAACACCTCGTCGCCGGGTCTGATATATGATCTCTTCCAGGCTGGCTTCTCCTCCCCCCTGGTAGCAGGATGCCTGTTAATTTAACTTAAGAGAAATTTTTTTAAATCTTCTCCCCGATCACCCCCAGCAGGAAAGCGGGCCTGACGGCACGTTGTTTTTAGTCCCCCTTAAGACCCGTTTTGGACTCCCAGCCTCCAGGACCGCAACATAATACGTTTGTGTTGTTTTCGGCCACGGTGCTTGTCTGTTTGGTTACAGAGGCCCTGGGGGGACTCACTCATCCATGGTCACGGCGGCCCATCGCTTATGCCCGGCAGGCCACGGTCCTTCAGACGAGAGAGGACAGGCTACCATAGGCGGTCCTGCATCCGAGACCTGCAGGATGCTGGAGAGGCTGGGGCCAGGCTACCTTCCCTGGTTAGCAGGGGTTGAGTGGACACAACGGAGAGGAACAGAGGGGCAGGAAGGCAGTGGCGTTAAGTTAAAAGGTGACTGGAACTTTACCGAGCCGCGTGCAAATGCCCTGAGGCAGGGGCTGGTGGGCCTGGGCACCAGGCTAAAGTCAAAGTCCTCTAGCCTGGGCAGAGTAGCAGTGCTGACAGAACGAACACACTGGGGCTATGGGAAGAGCACTGGAGTGTGAGTCCCAAGTGAGCCCGGCTCTGCCACTGACGGGCCCGCGAGAGCTCAGACAGTCCTCCCCTCGCCCCCTCTACGACTTACCAGGGCCTCGGACTAGATCGTTCCCTTTCTGCTTTTCCTTTAAAACTCCTTTCCAACGGCAGTTAAAACTTTATCGAAACTCTTGGCCTCAAACAAAAATCTCCCCGTGTGAGTTGGACAGAAGTTGTTGAGATAATACTTGTAATCACGGCAAGCACTTGAACGGACTTCCTTCATGCCAGGGACTCTTGTAAGCGCCTGATCAGTGAGAACTCACTCGTGCAGGGCTCACAACCAAGCCATAGGGAGGCATTATCATTTTCATTTCACAGGTGAGGGAACCGAAGCGAGCGCAGAGAGGTTAAGAAACTCGCTCAAGGTCACCCAGCAGGGAAGCGTTAAATCCTTGATTTGAACCCAGCACTCCGGACACAAAGGGGGACCAGAGGCGGGTGGAGGAAGCTGGGGGGGGGGGGCAAGTGGCCGAAGGGTAGGGTGAGATCAATAATAGAGTCAGGGGACGTGGGGAGACAGAGAGAGAAGGGGGGAAAACCAGCACGAGCTGGAAAGATCTGTTTGGGGTCTGGTTTATGAGAGGTGTTGGGGCGGCCCTGGGGTCTGAGAACTGGGGAGTCAGGGGGAGAGGGGAGAGCATGCCCATCCCTAACAGGGGCCCTGGGGTCTCCTCCAGTGGGCTGAGTGTGAAGATGGGCCCCTGGGGCCCTGGCGTGTTGGGAGTCCCACTTACATACTGACAGTGGAGCTGTCACATTGAGGCAGGGAGTCCCATACCTGCGTCCTACCCTTTGTCACCCTCGTTCCAGGCCCCGTGATCGCGTCTACAGAATGCTTGGGTTTCACACAGTGCGATCTAAAAGCCACGACCCTAGACCACCTCTGTCCCTCGGGCTCCTCTGCTCCTGCCGGGACTTACCCCCATGGCCAAGGCCAGGGAGAGCACGCTGAGGCCAGTGGCTGCTGCCACCCCCCACCGGGCAGCCATGAAAGGCCCGCGCTCAGACCCTCCCCCCTCCAGAACCCTTGATCAGACCTCAAAGTCTCTGCCACGTGCAGATTCCAACCAGCAAGGTGACCTTGAGCAAACCTCTTGCCCGGACCTCCGGGCCTTGTCTGCAAAACGGAACTGAGAGTCACTCCCCTTTGGAAGCCAAGAGCCTGGGGCTGAGAACCTCTTAAGAAAATTAAGAAGAGCCAGGGGACACTGAGCACCTACAGGAGAAGACGGCTGGGCAGTCCGAGCCCTCACTGCTTTGACTGCCCTCATCTGACCAGGGAGAACACGGAGGCCCAGAGAGGTGAAGAGACCGACCGAGGACGCACAGCGAGGGAGCGCAGAGCCGAGGCTAGGACGCCTGGCCTGGCCCTTGTTCCACTTCCTCTTTACCCCCCCGGGGAGCCAAACCGCACTGGGAGCCTCTGCTGTAGGGTGTGACCTCTCTGAACCCCCACACCCCCATACATCTTACAAACAAGGACCGCGAGGTTCGGAGGGGCTGAGTCCCCTGCCCGAGGCCAGCCAGCCATCCACATGGGAGCTGGGGACCCAGGTGCGTGTGACTCCACATTAGCCCAGCACGCAGCCAGCTTCCACCCGGCGCTCAGACGCTGGGCTTCTCTGCCCCCACCTGTCCCCGGACCCGTGATTTACCAGTAGGTTCCTCCTGCAGCCTTTACCTGCGCGCCACCCCCTCATCGGCGCCCCCACCCCCACCCCCAGGAGCCTCCAGGCTGCGGGGCAGGTAGCTGCAGATGTCCCGGCCCCAAGTTGCCCTCTGCTCCTTTCGGGTTCTGTCCCTCCTGGGAGGGGAGGGCAGGACAGCTCTCCTCGCCTCCCAGGCAGTTGGCAGAGCCGTGGTTGCTGCTGTGTCTTCCGGCAGCCTGGTGATGGAGAGATTATTTCTAAGCCATTCCCGTCCCCCCCCCCCCCCGCCCCCGCGTCTCTTGCAGGACCACACTGGCTGTCCCCGTGGGGCTCCGAGTGCAGAGCCCGCCGTTGAAGCAGGACAGCTGGCTGACTCCCAGCACGAGCCCCTGGGACTCTCACCTCTCACCGGGGAAGGGGCTTCTGGGTCCTTCTAGAAGCCCCAGCCCACTGCCCCAGGGCCGTTCTGCAGCTGCGGGAGAGAGAGGTGCAGAATGAATGTCCCTCCGCTTCCGGGAGGAGGCAAGGGAAGAGAGGTTGGAAACTAACTCTGCCAGAGACTGCCGTGTGTGGGATTTTTCTTTTCTTCTGCTTCATCTCCACCACAAACCTGGCTCTTCCCTGGCCATCGGGACACGGGCTCCCCTTGCCAGGTAGAGAGAGAGCGGGAAAAGGGCTCCCAGAGACAGGAAGGTGAGTTCAACTTCGGGGGAAGAAGTTAGTGTTTGCTGCAGGGGTGGGGGGGGGTGGCTTGCAGGACGTGTGACATCCTGGGCCAAAGCGCTGCTGTTTTGAATGAATACCTTTCCCTGCCCTGGACAGAGCTGTGTGTGCCGGCTGGGGTGGGGGGTGGGGGGGTGGGGGAGTGGATTGCAAAGTTGGGTTTGTGCAGTGAATGCAGACAGGGCAGGATTTTTTGGGGGGCGGGGGAGGGGGTTGTCTAGAAAGAGCCCCCCTCCCCCCCCCAGGCTGGGAGACAAGAGTCCTGGGTTGGACTTGGATTCGCTCTGTGACCTTGGATGAGTCACTTCGGCTCTCTGGGTCTGGGGTTTTGCACGGGGAAACGGAGAGCACTTGGGAAGGACTCCCCGGATTTCAAAATAGTTCTCTCTGCAGGCTGCTCGCCTTCCTCTGGCCATAAGCCGTAAAGGAAGTAATGCATACAGAGTAACAGAACGCTGGGTGGTGAGCAAGTGTGAAACGCACAGGCTGTGATTCAACTCTTCGCTGCCTGCCCGAATCCAGCTGGCGCTGAAATTGAGAGCAACTTTTGTTTCCATTCAGCCACCGAGTTTTTGTCTTGATTGGAGTGCGTTTTGGAATGTAAGGTTGTAGAAGCTCTGGAAACAGCTCTGGCTAGAAGCGCGAGCGTGGGGAACGGTGGCAGGGCGCTGAGGCCGGGAGAGGTGGCAGAGATGGTTTTTTAAATGCACGGGTTACATCTCAAGCCCTCATTCTAAGCCAAGCGCCTCGAATAGGTCTGAGATGGAGCGTGCATTAGACGTCCCTTCACTTCGCAGAGAACAGAGAGGGGGAGTAATGGCTCAAGGTCACACAGCAAGGGTGGCTCAAGGTCACACAGCAAGGGTGGGCGAGGCAAGCACCCCGGGGAACACGGAGGGGGGCTGTCGTTGATGGCAAAAGTCCTGCAAAGGAAGAGGCAAACGAGGCCATTGCGGCACGGCTCCTGAGAGTCAGACGCTGGGCTTAAGCACAGTCACATTCTGTGTTACTGAACCTTTCTGGGCCTCCGTTTGCTCATCTGTAAAATGGGGAATTGTTTACCTTGTGGAATTGTTGAGATGCGTTACTATAGAGGAAGCGTGTCGATTGGTGCCTGGCACCTCAGAAGCGCCTAGAAGCGTTCTGAATAAACACTTCCTGGACATCACTGCACGGAACCCTCCCCGTGCCCAGTGAGGTGGGGGTACTCAAACTACCCCAGCTGTCCAGACGAAGCAAAGGGCTCAGAGAGGCTGAGCAGTCCACCTGCTGTGGCAGTCCGTAAGGGACCAGAACCTGGCAGTGAACTTGAGACACCCTTACACCTTAAGCTCTATTTTACCAGCTGTACCTCCTAAGATTGGTACAAGTCTTGTGCCTGGCATGGGTGGAGTGAGATGGGAGAGGTGAAGCCACGTGCCCAAGACCACAGAGCCTGGAAGGGGCACAGCTCTGACGTGGGAAGGGATGTCATCATCTCCTTGGGTTACTGATGGGTCCCAGGCACAGAGTAGCTGCTCAGTAAGTCTCTGTTGGAGGATTTGAAAAATGAACCATGCAGATGCAGTGGTGAAGCTGCATCCGGGCGGTCGAGGACCCCGCCCTAAGGTTGATTTCTCCCTCTTGTCTTACCTTCCCCCTTCCCCCCCCCCCCCCACCCGGTGCAGGACGTCTCCAGCAATGTCCATGCCGTTCAGGGCCAGGGGCCTGCCTCCTGGACACCGCCACCGGGGCTCCTGCAGCCCCCTGGGCCAGCCGCTGCCCAGCTCCATGCAGCCGCGCTCCCTTAAGGGGCTTTACTACCGCAGGGCCCGCAAGGTGGGCGCGCTGGACGCCTCCCCCGCGGCGGACCTGGAGAAGGAGATCCTGGTCAACGTCGGGGGCCGGCGGTACGTGCTCCCCTGGAGCACGCTGGACGAGTTTCCGCTGAGCCGCCTGAGCAAACTCAAGTTCTGCCGGAGCCACGAGGAGATCGCGCAGCTCTGCGACGACTACGACGAAGCCACCCGGGAGTTCTTCTTCGACCGCAGCCCCAGCGCTTTCGGCATGATCGTGAGCTTCCTGGCGGCCGGCAGGCTGGCCCTGCTGCGGGAGACGTGCGTGCTGTCCTTCCGGGAGGAGCTGGCCTACTGGGGGATCGAGGAGGCCCACCTGCGGCCGTGCTGCCTCCTGGAGCTGCTCCGGAAGCTGGAGCAGCTGCGCGAGCTCCGCCAGCAGGAGGCGCTGCACCTGCGGCGCGAGGCGCGGCGCCCCCCCGGGGACCCGTCGCGCTGGGGGGTCTTCATGAACTGGCTGCGGGAGACGGTGGAAAACCCGCGCTCGGGGCTCCCCGGCAAGGTCTTCGCCTGTCTGTCCATCCTCTTCGTGGCCACCACGGCGGTCAGCCTGTGCGTCAGCACCATGCCCGACGTGAGGGCCGAGGAGGACAAGGTGAGTGCTCCCCGCCCCCGGCCCCCCAGGCTCCAGGCCCGAGAGGCTTAGGACCCGTGGACCGGGCTCCGTATCTTTTAAAACAGCAGAGAAAGAGATTATTGTCCAGAGGCGGGGGGCGGGGGGGGGGGGGGGGGCTGTGTGCCTGGTTAGATCAATGCCGTTGGGAACGTTTGGGGATGTTTTTGGTTTTGCTTTGTTTTGGAGGAAAAGGCGCATGAAGAGCCTAAGGCCAGCAAAAGTCATGAGGTGGCTCTGCCTCTTGGTGGCCTCTGTTGACAAAGCCACCCCTGGGCTTCTTGTGGGCCGGGTGGGCCCAGCTTGCCTCTCCCTGCTCTGTGACCGCGGGCAAATTGGTTCCCCTCTCTGAACCTCAGTTTCCCCCTCCGTAAAGCGAGCCGCGTCGTTGTGAGGGTTCACGCGCTCCGTGCACGTGTCATGTGTTTACTGAGCAGCTACTCTGTGCCACGAGCTGTCCCCGGCCAAAAATCCCTGCCTTCTGGAACCAGTGTCCTTGGGGGCATCCCGGCTCCACATTCAGGTGGCGAAAGTGAGGCACGGGGCGTTTAGCTTTCTTGGAGTTACAGAGCAAAGACCCTTAGTTTTCCTGCTTGTTACTTGGCCCCTGAGCCTCCCACTCAGCCTCACTGGATGGGGAACTCCGAGCTGAGTAAACTTCTAAGTGACTCTGACCCCCTCCTTCCTTGCCAGGGGCCAGGTAGTCTGAGAAATGAGATACGAATTCGATATTTTGTTGGAAAGTTTACTAGAGAGCTTCAAACTGAGAACTGGATTGTTCCTAATTTAAAATGTTGTTCCTGTTCTGCTCTTACATTCCTCCATGGCTCCCCATTACCCTAGTTATGGAACTTGCATTATGGTAGATACAGGCAACTGATAAATAGAACACGCGTATAAGATAATGTACCCTGTGTATCCACAACCGTGGTCCGTGTACAAAACTTCTCTTAAAGATATAGCCCAGGGCAATCTGGTAAGATCAGAGAACTTTCCAGAAAGAAAGGACTTAGATGGAGAACCAGCCCCTGCCTCACACAGAGTAGGCTCTCAAATATTTGCTGAATAACATGTATCTTGTGCAACCGATAAATGTTTTGTCCTGAAGCAAACCAACCAAAACGTTTTGACTTTCAAATAGCTTTTTTCTCCCCCCCCACTCCAGGGGGTGGGGTAGGGGTGGGGGGAGGAGGACTATAGCTCCAAATAGAGACATTGTTTTATTTGTTAGCACCAAATGGTGTGATTTTAGAGCCTGCTTGTTCACAGAAATATTTACACGTAGACACTGCAGTACAAAATTAGGACAAAAAAAGTGGCCTCTGTCCCCCGTCCTCAGAAGGGTACTCTTGATCCCAGCTGCTGAGAAAGGACCCCTAGATTTCCATAAACTTGTTCCTCAGGGATTTCCCGGAAGCCAGGATTTAGACCCCCGCAGAGGGACGAAGTCTTTTCAAAGCCTAACGCTGTGAAAATTACCCCGGGTGTGAACCCAGGCTTGATTGGTTGGGGACTCAGGAGATCAAATCAGAGGTCGCTGGGAGGCCCGCAGGACCAGCAGCCCCCTCCCACCGCCCATCTGGGCTCAGGAGCCAGGCTGCTGGTTCTGCTCTTGGGGCAAGAGGGCTTGCTGCCCTCAAAAAAAGGGTGGTTTTTTGTTTCTTTTATTTTTTTAAATGTTTGTTTATTTTTGAGAGAGAGAGGGAGACAGAATCGGAAGCAGGCTCCAGGTTCCGAGCTGTCAGCACAGAGCCCAACGCGGGGCTCAAACTCGCAAGCCACGATATTGTGACCTGAGCTGAAGTCAGAGGCTTAACTGACTGAGCCACCCAGGCACCCCTGTTTCTCTGTTAAGATAGTAATTTGGAGCTCGGGGAGGCTGGGGAGGCTGTCTTTGTTTTTTTGAGGCCGTGTCCTTATATTTACATAAGGAGATAATGTTCTTTTCACCACTGCCTGGGTATTTTGTATTTACCCTCGGGGATGGTTAGCTGGCCAGCTGCTTCTGGGGGCCATGCTGTCCTGGGGGACAACATCTGCTCAGATGAGTTGACACCACATGAGTGGATAGGAGTGCCAGGACTGGGACCCACAGACCTCCTCCATCAGGCTCTGTGCAGTGCTGGGAGGCGGGCGGGGGGGGGGGGGGGCAGCTTTCCTTTTGCTTTATCTTCTACCTTCTTCCAGCAAAATCTCTTAGAGTCAACTTGGCAGTTGGGGAGAGGGGTCTGCACTGGAGGTCGCAAATTAAAACGGAAGCGGGGGTGGGAGGTGGGGGGGGAGGCAGGGTAGACAAGAAGGGCTGAGCCGAGTCCCTAAAGCAGGGGGAATGGTGCTGGTGCCTGAGAAGCGCTTAGTGAGTGTTGGTCTGATCAGCTCTCGGTGGCAGACACTTGACAGGAGATCCCAGCATCCGACCTTCCATTCCTTCGACAAGCTACCCAGGGCCCACACGCTGCGTTCTTCTAGGTGCTGGAGGCAGGAACGCAAATTTACCTTCTTGGTACGTTTACGGTCTGGTGTGGTCCCCGGGTCTACCAAGTTCCAGCACTTTTCCACTGCTCCCTCCCCAGCCCTCCCCCGTCCCCAGCCCGCCCCCCCCCCCAGCCACCACCCCTCCGGCTTTCCGCCTCCACGGACTCCCCCCTCTCCACACATTTCAGTGCACGTGGAGTCACGCACATGTGGCCTTTTGTGACCGGCCCGTCACTCCGCGTGGTGTTCTCAGGGTCCGTCCGCGCAGCAGCTTGTGTCGCTGTCTCATGCTTCTCGTGGCCCAGTAATAGTCCGCGGTCTCCTCCACCATTTGCTGACACACCCCTCCAGCCTCCCCACGGGTCTGTGGAACCCACGCCGCAGCGGCCAGTCGTCCCCTGCCCCTCTCTTGAATCCTGCCTCTGCTCCGTAAACGGCGCCTCGCTCTCAGCAGCTGCTCTGTGTTCGGTGACATTCGGTGGTTGCCCCAGGGAGTTCTTCCCCTAGCTTCTTGGGTTTGGGGTTCATTCCCCTCCCCGCCCAGCCTCCTCTCCCTGTAGCCGGGCCAGCAAGAAGTATTCCCTGTTTCCGGGGCAGGACCCACTTTTCCTGACTCATTGCAGCTGATTCTTCCCGTTTCGTCATGCTCGCCTGTCTCCATGCCCCTGGCCCCCATCTGCCCCCCTGGCCCCCGCTTCCGGAGCCCCTGTGTCCCAGGGCTGGGGAGCAAGGCAGCTGGGATGGGGGAGGAGAGAGAGGGTCAGGAAGGGGCATCACGGAGGGGAGAGAGGGCAGAGACCGAACTGGCTCCCAGGGGAAGCGCAGAGGCCGGGAAGAAGAATGAGTCAGCAGGGTGAGGAAACAGCCCTGGACCCAAGGCCAAGGCCAGGGCACAAGTGGAGGAATTCACAGGCAGAAGGGAGAAGGCCCGAGCTGCTGTGTGGATGCGGGCCAGCACCGAGCTACCAGGAGGCAGGAGGTGGCCAATTCGGGCCATATTTCTGAGGCCCCGGGGTGTGAGGAAAGCTCCAAGGTCAAGCCCGGGGCCCCAGGTCCCTCCTGGATGGAATTTCTGGAACTGGCCGTCCCTGCACCTGCAGCATCTGCGGGGCAGCCTGTCTTTATGGGCCCCCAGGGACAGGGGCCTTGCCCTCGGGAGGCCCTGGCCATCCTCTGACCCCAGAGCCCTTTACAGAAGCCCCGCTCCCAAGCTTGGGGAGAGGGTTTGCGGCAAAGTTGTGGGACCCCTCAGTGGCTCGCCCAGAGGACCCGACCAGCTCCAGCTCGAGCCTGGAGCTGTTCGGGTCCTGCCTCCTTTTTTATGAAGCCATTATAGTCCACATCCCAAGATGCACCCTTTTAAAGTGCACCCATCAGTGGCTGTGTGCAACGGTCACTGTCCCAGAGCATGTGGATCCTCCCGCAAAGAAACCCCGTCCCTGCTTCCGGAGGCTCCCCAAGTCTCCCCCGCCCTCCCAGCCCCTGGCGACCACGAATGTCCTTCTGTCTCCCTGCGTTTGGCTTCTCTGGACGTTTCACAGAAATGGAGCCCTGCGGCATCTGGCCTTTTGGGTGCGGCCTCTCTCACGGCGCGTGAGGCCGTGAAGGTTCACCCAGGCTGTCAGCACTTCGTTCCTTTTCGGGGCTGAGTGATAGTCCGTCGTATGGAGAGAGCACGTTTTGTGGATCCGTCCGTCAGCCGACGGGCATTTATGCTGTTTCCACTCTGGGCTACAGAATAACGCAGTTATTTTCCGGTGCTTGCCTGCTGGGTATATTCCGGTGCCTTCTGATGTCTGCCCACGAGCAGGATTGCAGCTCGGATAGCAAACGTGTGTTTCATTTTGGAGGGACCACCCCCCCGTTTTCCAGGCAGCTGCGCCGGAACGCTAGAGCCTGTGACATCTTCACAGCCTCAGCAGCCCTTGCTCTGTCCTGTCTTTATAACCCTCGCCTCCCCACGGAGTGTGGACTGCCATCCGACTGTGGTTTTGATGTCTGACCCTGATCTGTTCTTCGCCTTTTCGCGGTGGAAAATGCCAGGCGTTCACAAAGCAAGTGGAGTAAGGCTGAGCCCCCACGGACCCATGACTCAGTTTCCACGGATGAATCAGGCTTCTCTCTCCCCTCCCTGCCCACCCCGATCGCTGATTTTCGCTGGTGTTCGTTTTGGTTTTACTTTGCAGTCTTATAGGCCCAATGGACATACACTGAGACGCACGGGCCTTGGCTGTGCAAGGAACGACTAATGCCTACCCGTGTGACCCACACCCCGCTTCCCCGAGCACAGCGCCCATCTCCCAGGGAGCTGTCCCGTGTCCCTCCACAGCCGGTCCCCACCCCACCCAGAGGTGGCCGCTCTTTCGGAGATTCTGTCCACCACCTCCAGTGTCACATAGACGGAAATGCTGAGGGCGTGTTCTTCTGCGTCAGGCTCTCGTGGCCCCACATCCTGAGCGTGAACGCCCACGGCGTGGCCTGGCTCACCCTCTGGTCTCCATTAGGCCTGATTCACCCTCTTCACCGCGTGGAGGAACCAAAGCGAGAGACGAGGCCCTCCAGGAGGGTGACCAGCCGTCCTGGTTTGCGCGGGACTCAGCGGGGGGCGGGGGGGGGGGGGTCCGGTGACCTGGGACTTTCTGTGCTCAAATCCGCAAAGTTCTGGGCAAACCAGGATTCGTTGTTCACCCTACCTGCAAAATACAACCAGAAGCTTCCTCCTAGAGAGAGAAGAGGTAACTTTTTCATTTCCTTCCTATTTTTCTCCGAACGTGGCTGGCCTGGGAATTACTTGCTCAGCTCAGGCCCCATAAATCCCCGCCGCGAGGGGGGCATTTCTTGGAGGCCCAGTGTGGGGAGGGTTTGGGCAGAGCAGCCGTGCAAGGCAGAGTTGAGTACAGCTTGCTGCAGTGCAGGGAGGTGGCCGCAGGGAGGTGGGGGGTGCGTGCCTTGAATAGCCAAACGCCAGCACGGAGGCGGAGGGAGGGCCCACAGAGGCTTCTCCACCTCTCCGGAGTCACTTTCTTGAGCTGTTGGGTCCCCGGTCTGGAAGGGTCATTCCCAGGCTACCAGAAGTCCCTGCGCCAAGGGGAAAACGCCCAAAAGGTCAGCGACAAAAGCAGCCTCGTGGAGACAATCCGGCCCAGAGTCTGAAACACTTCCAGGTGCCCCTGGGTCCCCTGGAGGGCTTGCCAAGGTGCAGATTCCTGGGCCGCACCCCAGGGCTTGATTTTGTGACCAGAGCCCAAGAATCTGCATTTGCGACAAGCCCTCTGGAGGGATTCCCATGCAGGGTGTGCCGAATCGGCTTGGAAAATACGGCTGCTGTTCCGAGCTCCTTCTTGAAAACTCAAGCACAGAGAGGGGCAGTGACCGCTGCAGGGTCACACAGCGAGTCTGCAGCTCCTGGGGAGTCAGGGTCCAAAAGTCGTGAGCACTCCCAGGATTGTGAAGCAAACCCCAGGTGGTGCAGGGGGGACAACGGGTTCGCAGCCGAAGTGGAGCCACAGACGCTCTGGACTCCGTGCCCTCAGCAGCCCCCTCCCCGCCTCCCGCCTCCACCCCTTCGGTAGACGGGACAGAGGTCCAGGGAGAAAGCTGCCCGGGCCCGGACGGGCAAGTTGAGATGGGGCCAGATCACCCGTTTCTCTTCCTCTAGCGGCCAGACATAAAAAGCATTTCATTTCCATTCAGTATTCCTGGGGGCCCAGGCCCTAGAAATAATTTCTTTTTCCACTTGAGAGCTTTTTAATCCAAAGAAAACTACAGTTGTCAACATCATGCTTTTCACTCACGCAACTGGCTGTGGTCACTCATTCGTTCCTTCATCCATCATTGCGATGTGTGTGTGTGTGTGTGTGTGTGTGTGTGTGTGTGTATGAATACATGAAGTCGGGTTCTCAACTCTGGCTCTTCATTAGAATCATCCATGGGACTTCTGGAAAGTTCTGCTCAGGCTCAAACCTAGATCAACTAAATTCGAATTTCTAGCAGCGCCTGGGCGGCTCAGTCGGCTGAGTGACTTTGGCTCAGGTCACGATCTCGCGGTCCGTGGGTTCGAGCCCCGCGTCGGGCTCTGGGCTGACGGCTCGGAGCCTGGAGCCTGCTTCGGATTCTGTGTCTCCCTCTCTCTCTGCCCCTCCCCAGCTTGTGCTCTCTGTCTCTCTCTCTCTCAAAAATGAAGAAACATTTTTTAAAAATTAGAAAAAAAGAATTTCTGGGGTCCTGGCCCAGACATCAGGATTTTCCAAGCCACCAGGTGAGACTTGCAAGTCTTGTTGAGGTGTAAAGTCCGGTTCCTTGAGGGATGGGGTGGGGCCGGAGATTCTGGGTTTCTTCCCAGCTCTCCGGGGAGGCTGATGCTTTTGGTTCAAGGACCATACTTTGAGTAGCACAGGGGCTCGTGGAACTTTCTGTCAGGAGCCAGAGGTGGGGAGCACGAACCATGCGACAGCCCCCCCCCCCCCCTCAAGCCGGAACCTCCCGAGGGAGACAGACCCTGCGTGAATAGTTGCAGTCACGCATCAGAGGGCTGTACGGGGGACCCGGGAGCCCTCTCTGCCCCGCCAGCCTCTGAGCTCCCAGCAGCGACATCTGCTTCTCGATCACGTCACCCACAGAGCCTAGGAGCCCGGCACAGGGGGGAGACCTCCATGCATTTTTGTTGGATGAGCGAATGAGGGGTGACAGGCGGGGCAGTCGCCGAACAGCGTCTACGGCTGGGAGCGCTTCTCCTCTCCGCTTGTGAGCTCGAGCAAGTCATTTCGCTGCTCGGAACCACGTCCTGGGCACAAAATGAGGTCGCGCTGCCCGCTCACGGCATCACCGTGTGGCCCACGTGACAGAACTAGGGTGGGGCACGGTACACAACAGGGGCTTCTGTCAGTGAAGGTGAAGGTTGGCCGCTGTCACAAAGAGGCCCCAAGCAAGAACGGCTCTGGGCAAATAGGTGTTGATTCCTCCGGCAAAGAGAGAGAGGGGTGAGAAGACAGCGTTCGTCTAGCGACCCAGGATGGTTTCCACCTCCCCGTCCCCCCCCCCCCCCGCCCCAGTGCTGCCACCCACCCCTCATGCAGCGTTCTGTCGCCTCCCCAGGGTGAGTGTTCTCAGAAATGCTACTACATTTTCGTCGTGGAGACCGTGTGCGTGGCCTGGTTTTCCCTGGAGTTCTGCCTGCGGTTCGTCCAGGCCCGGGACAAGTGCCAGTTCTTCCAAGGGCCCCTGAACATCCTCGACATCCTGGCCGTCTCCCCGTACTACGTGTCGCTGGCCGTGTCCGGCGAGCCCCAGGAGGACGGCAGCTGGCCCGGCGGGGGCTCGTACCTGGAGAAGGTGGGGTTGGCGCTCCGCGTGCTGCGGGCGCTGCGCATCCTGTACGTGATGCGCCTGGCGCGCCACTCGCTGGGGCTGCAGACGCTGGGCCTCACCGTGCGCCGCTGCACCCGCGAGTTCGGCCTCCTCCTCCTCTTCCTCTGCGTGGCCGTCACGCTCTTCTCCCCCCTGGTCTACGTGGCGGAGAACGAGTCCGGGAGGGTGCTGGAGTTCACCAGCATCCCCGCCTCCTACTGGTGGGCCATCATCTCCATGACGACCGTGGGCTACGGGGACATGGTCCCGCGCAGCGTGCCGGGTCAGATGGTGGCTCTGAGCAGCATCCTGAGCGGGATCCTCATCATGGCCTTCCCCGCCACGTCCATCTTCCACACTTTCTCGCACTCCTACCTGGAGCTCAAGAGGGAGCAGGAGGAGGTCCAGGCGCGCATCCGCCGCCTGCAAAACGCCGCCACGGCCAGCGAGCGCGAACTTCTGAGTGACGTCGACGACCTGGGCCCGGAGGGCCCCGCCTCGCCCGCTAAATACCTGTAACTCCAGGCCCTCCAGGGAAAGGGCGGCCCCGCGACCCATCGCCCTCCGCTGACCGGGCTAGAGATCACCACGGTGGAGACCATCTGGTGGGACGTTTCTAGGGCGCCAGGAGCGCTCCCACAGCTGGGAGGGGCGCAAGGCCACCGGGCTTGGCCTGTCGTGACTCGGGACCCCTCTGGCCACCGCGACTCCAGCCGACCTTATGGACGCTCCTTGCTTTCTCCTCTCTCCCCGCCCCTCGCCGAGCACATCCGCTCTTTGTTAGGTCAGTCAGTCTTCCCCCAGTCTCCTTCCTTCCCTGTAGTGCTCCACGCCCCAGGCTGCGTTCCAGATGCCCACAGAACCGAGCCTGCAGGACTCCGTTCCTCCCCTAAGACCCGCTTTGCAGGGGCCTCCCTATCACCAGGGACCGGAGGGTCCGGTCACTGCGAACCCTTCTGATCAGATCCCCCCACCAGGGCGCATCCTATCGTGGGCTCCCGCAGGGCTCAGTACGTCCCCTTTCGCCCCAGTATGTTCCATTTTCCCAATGCCGCTGCCTCCCCGCCCCCCCCCCCCAACTCTGGAAGCCCTCAGCCAAGAAGGCAGAAGCGAGCGGCCTCTGCGTTAACCCCCCTGGGCCAGTTGCGCTCTGGCTGGGACGTTCTCCAGGTGTCCGGTTCTTGGCCTTGACAGAGGCTCACTCTTGCAGGACCTGCATCGCCCCTTGAGAGAACCGTTCCTGCTGCTGGATCCCCCAGCACGGCAGAAGCCGCCCCTTCCCACCCTCAGCTGGGCCACCACGGGGGGCGGTATAGCTCCGGTGCGGAAGTGAGGGCACCCTTCCGATCTGCCCCTTGCCGCCTCCCCCGACCGGGCCCTAGCTGCCAAAGTGTACGTTCCTCAGCTTATATGTAAGTGTGTTTTGTCTATTTATCCATTCGTTCATGAACTCACAGGCCCTTTGCGTCCCAGGGAGGAAGCAGATGTAGGACCCAGCGGCTCCAGATACGGGCAGGGCGTGCCGGGGGGCCAGAGCCATGAATCCCGAGCAGTTGGCCCACGCGGAAAGCGCATCTCCAAGTGCACGGCTTTGCAAAAGGGCCCAACAATTCTATCAGCTCTTCAAAGGAATCCATGCCTCCCTGTGAAAGGATATGAAGTCGTTAAGTAAATCAACTCTCGTATTTTAAGATGGAGAGACCAAGGCTCAGAGAGGGAAAGCCACCTGCCCAAGGCCACACAGCCAGTTTACTTCCTTAGATCTGCCCCCCCTGAGTCCCAGCGGGACACTCTCTCTAGTGTATCAAGCTTCAGTTCTTAGGCTTTTCTGAAACAGTGCCCAAGCCCTCCCAGAAAACGTTCAAGGTTAAGCGTGTGGCAAGGATGTAACTTTGCCCCGCTACCCTGAGCAGAGTAAGCAAGGTGGTCTTGGGGGTATGTCGGGCACCAGCTGTCACCCTTCCTTTGTCCTATCACAGTGGACAGGCAGCTGATTTCACCGGGCCTTCCTTTTCTCACTGATGCCGGGGAGAGGTGGGACCAGACGGCGATTAAAGTCCCTCCCCGCTTGGACAGTGTGGGATTCTGGGAAGCCGAGTTCATTGCAACAATGTGTGCCACAGAGGGGCAGGTTGGAGACCAGAAGAGAGAGAAAACAAGAAACGCCAGCCCTGGGCCCTGACTATCCGCAGAGCTGCTCCCTTAGCAACAATCAAGTAGTTCAAGTTTGAATCGAAATCCGCTGAGATGTCCAGCTGCCCTCCCGGTTCCTACCCAGCCCCCTGGGCTCCTCCTCTCCACCCCGCTCCCCCTCCTGCCTGGCTCTGGGCTGTACCTACCGGCTCCAAGCCTCTCACCGGGAGTACTGAGCATCACTTACTGTATAATTACTAGTCACCAGGCAACTGATTTTTTTCACATTTTATTTGGGAAACATCAAACACAAAGAAGTTGCAAGACCAGGAAGTGTGTACCTCCGATCCCTGAACACCTTTTTTTTTTTTTTTAACACATGGTACCATTTTGCTTTATTATTTGGAATTTTTTTATTATATACAAATAGTAGGTTTTTCTGGACCATTTGACAGTAAGTTGGCTACAGCATGGCCCTTTGCTTCTAGAACTTTAGAATATAGTCCCTGGAAAGCCTGTCGGGAAGCCATCCGTCCAAGAGGGGACTGGGAGTCTCTGGAGGAGACAACCAACAAAGCGTGTGTATGTATGTGCATTTCACAATGCCAAGTGTCCGTGATTTCTTCGGGTTCTCAAAGGAATCCATGATTCCCCCCCCCCGAAAATAGGAGAGGGAGCTCTAAGGTAAACCACTGCCTTCGTTTTAAGCTGGAGAGCCAGGGAGACCCGGAATACTTTGCGGGAGAAGGGGGCGATAGCTGTTCTAAGAGTAAGAATATTTTTTTTTACAAAACCACAGTACGGTTATCAACATGAGCACGTTTACCTTCAATGCAATGGTTTAATCTAATCTACTGTCTGTTCCAATTTTGTCAGTTGACCTAATAATATCCTTTATAGCTTCTCCCCTGACCAGGATGGGTCCGGCATCGGCTGGATGAGGCGTTTATGCGGCCTATCTCTTTAGCCTCCCATAATCTGGACTGTTTCCACAGCCTTCTGTGGGATTTCTGACACCAAAATTTTGGATGAATGTAGCCCTCCCTTTTTAAAAAACTTTTTTTTGTTTAACGTTTATTTACTTTTGAGAGACAGAGACAGGTGCGAGCGGGGGAGGGGCAGAGAGAGGAGACAGAGAATCTGAAGCAGCTCCGGGCTCTGAGCTGTCAGTACAGAGCCTGATGCGGGGCTCGAACTCACAGACTGCGAGATGCTGGCATGCGAGTGGAGAGGGAGAGAGGGAAGGAGAGCCCGGGAGCACTGGCTGGGCCCAAAGACATTCAGAGGAAACCAAAAGGAACCCTGATCATGCAGGCCAGATAGAACATGCCAGAAGGCCAGGCCTGCACAGGCCACCCTGGGCCACCTGTGCGAGGACAGTGTGTCCCCCCTGCAGATGAACTAGTCCCTGAGGCTTGGAGCTGGACTTTTCTCTTCGCCTCTGGTCCCTTCCCTCCTTCCCCGTCCCTGCCAGCTGGGAGCAGCGTGCCGCACGGATTCTCAGAACCTGCCCGTTTTATGCGTGTGGACGAGAAGCCTCGGGAAGGGGATGTAATGTGGCAATTCACACAACCTGAGCTGAAAGAGCTGGGATGACCTCAGCTCTGTGCCTCACGACCCTCGGCCAGCACCTGCCCGACCCGGCATTTGACCTCTAACCAAGGGGCCCCTCCAGGAACGTGATGTCAGCCCAAAAAGAAACAAAGGGCTGTCCCCCAGAGCCCTGTGGCTCCCTGGTCATCCGAGGGGCCCCGCCTGAGACTGCACTCAGCCCAGCTCTGCCTTGGCGGTGGCCTGCACCAAACAACGCGTGAAAAATGTGGCGAGACTTTGATAAGTCACCTTTGCTCTCGGGGACAAAACCAAGGGCGGCAGGGAACGGAACGAATTTGGACGCCCCAAGCTACAATTAGCCAATCTTGCTGTTCCAAAGGCTTCCACTGTACTTGGCCAATGACAAGCTTAAAATAAGATCCCCTGGGGAGCTCAGCAGTCCCAAGCTTCAGGGGTCCCCCCCCCCCCCCCCGCAACTCCAAGAGAAACATTAAACGATATTAAAAAGTGATGTTGTGGCTTCTCTGCTGTATTGGGGCAGGTCTGGTCACGGGGCCGCTGGGTGAGGGGTGGTAGGGGTCAGGGGTCATCCACCCCTGGGCCACAGCCAAGACCGATTGGGAGGGACAATAGTTGGTTTCCGGGCAGTATTGCTTAAGTGTCTGCGATGTGCCGGGTGTTGTTCTAGCCCGGCAGACGCGGTGGTTAGCCCGGCAGGTGCTGGTGTGGTCCTGAGTAGAGAGGAAGCCGGGACGCAGGAAGTCAGACCGCAGATAATTCCAGAAGGAAATGAACTGGACCAGACCAGCATAGCTCGTGGTAAGTCCTAGGAAGGAAGAGCACAGTTTGAGGACACCAGTGACATGGGGACATGCTGGGGCCCAACGTGGATAGGCTTCTGAGGAGGTCTCACTCGGTTCTCCCAGGTCTTTGGGTTCCCCCAGAAGCAAACCCTGAGTCAAGGACATACATGCAGGTGATTTATCCAGGACCCTGGTAAATACTGGCTGGAGAGAGAGAAGCGAGTCAGGGAAGGGAAGGCAGTACACCCAGGGTGTGGGATCAGCCCCACGGGCTGCTAGAGTTCAAGCCCGTCCGCACTCCAGTTGTCTGGGAGACGGTGTACCCAGGAAAACGCCAAAGGTTTATTGTATGAAAGTAAAGTTCCTGTCATCCGGATGCCTATTCCGGTGTCCCAACAGGTACAGCTTAAACAGTTTCTAGGACAGACCCAGAAATACCAGTTAGGGATGTTTCGTTTCCAAACACGGGAAACCCTATTCAGACTTCATTAAATAAGCAGGCAAACAGACAAAAGGAGACAGACTGGCTCTTATAACTGAAAATCCAGATGGAGTCAGGTAGGGCTTGTTCTAGGTGTTTGGCCAATGTCATCAATATCAAACAAGCTCAGATTCTCTGCATCTTCCCTCTGCCTCCCTCGGTGTGTCAGCTTCACCCCCAGGCTCCCCTCATGGCTACAAGATGGCTGCCCAAGCTCCAAGCCCCACAGCCCTCGTTCCGTCAAGCCCATGGAAGGCAGAAACCTTTTGTTCCCCCAGAATCCCAAGCATGTGTTTTCATTGAGTCCTACTGGCTGAGTGGTTTACTGCCACAGCCCTGAAACAATTTCTGTGGCTACACTGATGGGTTTACTTGAGTTGGGGCTCGCCCTGGAGCCGAAGATAGGCTCAATCAATCCCACCCAAACCACATGGCTGAGAATGGGGAGGGTGAGTCTTCCTGGAGGAAAATTGGGGCACCGTTCCAAAAGAGAAGGAGGTGCTGGGCAGGGACCACATCATTTGGGACAATCACAGCGTCTATAGGGTGCCGGCTGCCCCCACCTTCTGCCCCATCACTTCACACACATCCCTGGGTTCTCATGGCACCCTCTGAGGAAGGTATGATTATCCCCACTTTACAGACAAAGCAACTGAGGCTCAGGGAAGGTGGGTGAATAGCCCGAGTCACCTGGCCAACAGTGATGGATTCCGGATTTGAACCCAGTCTGGCTGGCTCCAGACTCTATGCTTTTTTTTTTTTTTTTAACGTTTATTTTTTTGAGACAAAGACAGAGCATGAACGGGGGAGGGTCAGAGAGAGGGAGACACAGAATCCAAAACAGGCTCCAAGCTCCAAGCCATCAGCACAGAGCCCGACGCGGGACTCGAACTCACGAAGTCGACTCCCAACTGACTGAGCCACCCAGGCGCCCCAAGACTCTCTGCTCTTAATCTCTACTTCCTACTGCCTTCCAGAAGCCCCTGTAATATATATGTATATTCCCAATGGGCTTTCTCTCACTACAGAGATGGTGCTAAGATCTAATCCTCCCTGAAAGACAGTATTCCACAGCGAGGATATTTGGTCTTTGAAAGAAGCAGGCTTCCTGGTCCAGAGGGACGTCCTGGCCCTTGGTTCTGCTCTGGGTCTCACACACTCACCAGCTCAGCTCGTTGGTGGGTTTCAAAGTTTATTTATTTTGTAATCTCTGCGCCCAACGTGGGGCTTGAACTCACGACTCCAAGATCAAGAGTTGCATGGTCCTCCGACTGAGCCAGCCAGGTGCCCCAAGGGTGTTAAGTATCTGTCAAAAAGCCCCCGGTCTCTGAGAGTCTCCCCTGTGCGAGGCCCCCGGCCAAGACTTCATGCACCTGATTTCGTCCACGAAGCGACCTCTAACAAATGAGAACATTGAGACACGGAATGGTCCCACAGAGGGTGAGGGCAGAGTTGACATTGACACTCAGCTTTGCCGGTTCCAGGGCCTGTCCCTGTGTTACCTACCACCTCGAGGCTGTCCTTTTCCCTTCCTGGTGGGGCCGGAGGCAGAGGCTGCCACAGGCTTGCCATTGTGGCACGGGGCTACACGGTCCTCTATGCTTTCCCTCCTGCCCTCACCCCATGAGCCCTGCAGATTCAGAGGAATACTCCAGGCCCTAAGCCAGGCGTCAGTAAACTACATCTGCCTCTCTTGTTTTTGTAAATAAAGTTTTATTGAAACACACGGCCCTTTCATTGCCTAGAGTGCGTTGGGGGCTATCACCACAGAGTCAAGTCGTTGCAATAGAGGCCGTAGGCCCACAAGTGGAAATATTTACTTTTTGGGTCTTTATGGAAAGTTTGCTGGCCCTGCCCTAAGTGGTGTGGCCCCAAGATGGCCATCTAATCCCCTGCGTCAATTCCACCAGCGGGAGAAGAGTTTCTCCCGAGTAAGCCACGGAAATTGCGGGGTTGTATGTCACAGCGTTTGGTCCACCCTGCATCCCGTTTCCTGTAGCAGCTTGTAAAGGCGTCCTCAGGTCAGAGGTCCACACCAAACCCTGGCCGCTGGCTCTGGCAAGGGTAAGGAGCCTCTGTCCCCAGTCACGTTGGCCGGGACCAACATCCACACGCGTTGTCTTCTCGACCAGCACCAACTCTAGGCAATGAAATGTTTTCCTTTCCTAATGGCCCCAAGACACTTGTTCAGTCCCGTACATACATCTCAGAGCCATCAGCCTCTGTGATTGCCCATTTTTTTTTAAGTTTATTTATTTTGGTAGAGATAGAGCAAACGGGGGAGGTGCAGAGAGAGAGAGGGAGACAGAATTCCAAGCAGGCTCTGTGCCGTCAGCGAGGCTCAAACTCACCAACTGTGAGATCGTGACCCGGGCCACAATAAAATGGAAAATTTCAGAATCTCGTCTGACATCATATTCGAGCACGAGGTTTCTATTCTCTCTCTGGAACCAACCCCTGTAAAGAGGACATCCTGTAATTCATTCATTTCCATTCAATGCTGGTTTATCAGGCATCTTCTATGTGGGAGACCCCTGCCCGGGGACACCGGGAGAAACAAACAGGGGGCCACCTCCGGGAGCTGGGAGCAGACAGGCCTGACAGCAGCCGAGAGCCAGGCACACCACTCTGCTACCTTCCCAGTTCAACCACCGAGATCCCCGCAGACTATGGCATCTGTGGCTGAGTCACATTGGGGGGGGGCTTTGAGTCGCGCCCAGCTAGATGACATCACCTCGCGATTTAAATACGGGGGCAAAACTTCACCCCCAGGGGATCAGGCCAAGAAGACATTAACAGACTCTCCATTTCGAAAGCAGCCTTCGTCATCGTCCTCACTGTGCGAAATGAAGACGGTCTTGGGAGGAAGGGCTCGGACAGGCAGATTTATGCCACGCGGGAACAAATATTCCTTACTTAGCAGAACACAACAGAGTTAATGTCACTTTGAATAACTTGTTTACCCAGTGATTATGTGATGGATGGAAATCAAAAGCCTCTTGCCTGACACTGCAGCGTGGGGTGGCTACTGTAGGCACCCCCGGGGTACAAAAAGTAAATCAATGTAAATTATCTCCTGGGGACAACAACGTGCAATAAACAGGCTAATTAATAGGCTTGGGTGTTTTAAAAATCCTCTCTTCCCGGAAAACAGTAACCAAGAGAAATCATTATTTCAGAGTCGCCCCCGAGAAGTTTCTTTTAGAGAAATAATGACTAACGGGTAAATTACCCAGCAGTTTCCTCGGGCAAATAAGATAACCGGAGCTTACCTGGCTTTGGGGCCGCCCCCCTGCTTCAAACTTCCCTGGGCACAAGCGCATTCCTGAGCACCAGGGGCCAAGGCAGCCCCTCCCCACCTTCCCCCTCCCGAAAGTCCCCTCCCCCTCCCCTCCCCTCCCTTCCTCACCCCTCCCTTTCCCTCCTTTCCTCCTCCCCTTCCCTTCCCTCCCTGCTCCTCTCCTCCCCTCCCCCTCCCCCCAGCAGCTTCCTGGGTGTTCTGCAATCACACCAGCAGGACCACTTTCTTTCAACTGCACCTCCCACCTCGAGACCACCACCAGGCAGCCCTCCTGATTACTTGTCTAGATGCGGTGACCCAAGTACGCTGAGGTTAAGTGGCTGGCAGAGGCCACACACACCCAGGGGCAGAGGGGTGGTCCGGAGGGAGGGGACACCATGCCAGGATTTCAGCATCAGCACTGGCCTGGCCCCGTTGACCCAGCTTTCCAAGGCCCACCCGGGGGAGCAGTCTGTGGTCCTGAGCCTTAAAAGGGCTGTGGGTGCAGGGAGCCTCGGGCCGCAGGGTGTGTGGGGCCGGGGAAGGAGGGGGGGCGGGCATGATTTCAGCCATCCCTGGCCCCAGGTCTCCAGACGTCCCAGTGGCCCGTGCACCTGTTCCGTGGACACTGTCCAGGCTGGCAGGCGCCCAGGTGTCCAGACACGTGCAGGTGCAGCGAGGTTGGTCTTCCCCCCCCCACCCCAG
The DNA here is from genome assembly GCF_022837055.1 of Prionailurus viverrinus. Lineage (NCBI taxonomy): Eukaryota > Metazoa > Chordata > Mammalia > Carnivora > Felidae > Prionailurus > Prionailurus viverrinus. Next base: position 5,457,393 of record NC_062575.1, read on the forward strand.
GCCCTCAGAGCACCTGAGAGCCCCCCCTCCGTGGGCTCCCTACAGCCCCCTGGAGGGAAAGCGAGGAAAAACGCCCACCAGGCCCTGCTAGGCCCGCAGGCCCAGGCATTCCCTCCGTCCACCCAGGCGGAACAGCTGGGGCGGCACCGAAGGACCGAGGCCCCGCTCTGCACGACCCCCTCCGTCCGCTCCCCAGGGCTGCCGTAACAGGTACCCCACGCCACCTGCCTTAAAACAGACAGTTATTCCCACCCGGCTCTGGAGGCCGCAAGCCTGAGGTCAAGATGCCGGCAGGGCTGGTTCCTTCTGGAAACTCTGGGGACAAAACCAGCCCGCGCCTCCCTCCAGGTTCTGGTAGTGGCTGGCCATCCTCGGCGTTCCTCGGCTTGTGTTCCCAGTGCTGCCGTCTCTGGGTCCGTGTCCACACGGCCTCCTCCCTCTGTGTGTCTGTGTCTCTTCTTAGAAGGACCCCAGTCATGGGATTTAGGGTGCCCGGTCCCGGCCTCCCCTGGAGCTGGCAGGCAGGACTGAGCCACGGCTGGCGCCACAATAAAGTGACTCTGTGTTTACAAAAACCACAGGCCCAATGTGGAGTCGCTTAGCCTGAGTTCGCACACCGGGGTTTGGGGTTTGGGGTTTGGGGTTTAATTCATAATCTCACTGCAGTTTCACCCTCCCCAGAAAGGTAGCCTTAACTGGTCAGTCAGGAAGTTTTCAACCAGAGCCACTGAGTCGGCCACCTGGGTCCTCTCTACCCCCCAAAGGAAGAGGAGGTAATCCGCATGATAAGACACTTTGCTTCTGCCCCTAGAAAGTTCCATGCCTGGGATAATCTTTTGTTTGTTTTTTTTTTTTTTGCTAATAACATTCTTGCTCTCCCCCTCCTTGTAGAACAACTTTCCATGTTGTCCAACTCCTTGGAAGCCCTCTCTGCTTGCTAGGCGGCCCCGCCCCACTCATGCATCTGGAAGCAAGAGGGCTGCAGGTGACCCCCTCCTCCCCAAAAAAACCCAGCAACAGCTAGAATCCCCCAGAAACTACACTTTTATTTAAGTCCCGGTGTGCCATAGTCCCCACCCCCCACCCTCCACCCTGTAGGCCCCTCCCTGTAACCCCAACTTTCCCATGCATCCCCCCCAGCACCCCATGCACCCCCCCACCCTTCCCCAGAGACAGCAGGGTCCAGCTTGGCTCGGGGACCTCGTCCGCTTCAGCAGGTCGGTTTCAGTCTCTGAATTTGTCCACGAGTGGTTTTGGGGGCCAAGCCCCCAGGCCCTGCTGGTCCAGGAGGAGAGACAGCTGCCTGCGAGCGTCCTGGTAGGGTCCAGCCTAGGACAGGACAGGAGAGTGGGGGGGGCGCGTGCCTGCTGGGGGTGCGGGACCGAGGGGCTACAAGGGTGGCAAGGCGCTGACCTTGGCTGCCTCGTAGGTCTTCAAGGCCAGGAGGCAGGACTTCCCGAGAGCTCTGGCAGCCTGGCGGAAGGCCCGGAGGAAGGCTGCCTTGCAGAGGCGGGAGGGAGGCCCGAGGGAGGCCCTGGAGTTGGAGAGAGGAGGTGTGAAAATCCCCCATGGCAGAAAGACTATCAGGCCCGCGCCACGCCTCTCCTGCCACCTCCTTTCTCGCCCTGGTGATCTTGGGCTCGCGGGTGTCACAGGGTGGGTAATGGAAGCACCGGCCACAGTCCCAGAGCTAGGACTGGAACCAAGCTGGGGACCAGATGTACTCTCCCTCCCCGTGGGCAGGGAGACAGGGACCCCTCACCACCAGCCCGCCCATCGGCCTTTCTTACTCGGCCTTTACACGCCCGGTGGCCACATCCACAACCTCAACGTCGGTGTCCCCCAGGCTCCAGTTGAGGCTCAGGCCATGGCAGGCACTGGAGGTAGGATCCGAGGGGGCCACAGGGGGCCCTGCAAACAGGTGCAGCGTGGTACGGGCATAGGGCCCCAAGACCCCGTCTAGGTTGGGCCGGGTGTGGATGGCCCTGCTCAGAGTTGTGGGGTCGTGGCAGGGGTCGGCTGTGGGGACAGAGGCACGGAACGAGGTCTGAGTCACACACCCCACCCAGAGCCCACCTTCCACCCTCGCCACAGCTCCCCACCCCCCGCCCCCTCCCCCACCAGGGGCCTCACCCAGGACAAGGCTGGTGGCATAGAGGGGAGGCAGGAAGTGGGCGAGCAGGGCGCCCCCCAGCCCTAGCACGACCCAGCGTGCCAGCTTGTCGCTGGTGGAGAGGCAGCCCACGTGGGTGTTGCGCAGGGCGGGCGCTATGTAGCACACGGGCCTCAGCTCCCCGCAGATGTGGGCCTGCATGCGGGAGGACGGGCTGTGCAGGAGGCTGCCCTCAGCGGATGGTGGGAGGCTGCAGGGGGGCAGGGGGGGCAGGGGGAGCGCAGGCACCGGACGTGAGAGTCAGGGCTGTCCTCCTAGCCCCCCCATCCTGCCCTCCCCGATGCAGGCAAACCGAGGGACCCCCCACCCCGGACCCCCCACATACTAGATGTCATGAGCAGCTCCCTTGGGGGTGTTGCTGATGTACAGGTGCAGGAAGATCCGGGGCTTGAGGGCAAAGGGGGGCCCGGGCCCAGGCTGGGGGGCCAGTACCGACCGTTCCTTGCCCTTCGGGCCACCCTGTGTCGCCAACAGGAGCTGCCGGAACAAGAACCTGGGAGAGGCAGGTGGCGAAGCAGCTGGGGCCGTGGGGCCCCGCGTCCTGCCCCGGGGCTGCCCCCCAGGGCCTGCCCTGCCCGCCCCTCACCTGCGCAGGGCCCGGCGGGCCACCACCAGCCCGTGGCCGTCGTGGAGCTGCCGGCCCGAGAACTGCAGCCGGCGGGCACAGCTGCTGCTGCCTGTACCCAGCGCCACCAGCTGGTAGACCTCCTTGGCGTGGCCCCTGGCGCCGGGGACCTCTGTAAGGCGAGGGGGCGGAGACGTGCCAGCCAAGGCAGGGGGCCCAGGAGGGGGGTGGGGGCTGCAGGCTGCAGGGCGGGGCAAGCCCTACCTCTCTCCAGGATGACCGCAGCCACAGTGCCCTTACAGGCCCAGTATGGGGAGGTCTTGTCCACCAGACGGTCAAAGCCGGCGCTGACTATGGCCGCGCAGCGCTGCTCGTGGGTCAGGAAGTTCTCTGCATGTGGGGGGAAGGGGGGAGGGGGGAGGGGGGAGGTGGGGGCCCCGCAGGCTGTGCCCCTCTCCTCACCACGGGGGCCGGGTCAATGGGGGCCCACCTACCTACGCTCAGAGGATCGAGGGGAAGCCTGCTGGGGGTCTCTGGGGACTCTGGAAGAGAGACAAGGGGGCAGGTTGCCATGGGTACCAGCGCCTGCCCTCCGGTTTTTTGTCCTTCTGGAAGCCAAGAAGTTCCATCGGTGGGAGTGTGATCGGATCATCTTCCAGAAACCCCAAATTCCTGGGCTGCCCCTGGCTGGCCGGCCGGCCCTGCACCCCCAGCGGGGGGCAGGCTTCAAAGGAATTAGAGCAGGGGTCAGCTCACATCCCGCTCCCCGGCTCCCCACAGGCCAGGTCCTGATGCCCAGATGGTCTCTGCGACACCCCAACTGTGCACACGCCCCCACTGGGGTCACCGGCCCCCCTCACCTGGGCTCCCCAGCTGACTCCGGATGTAGCGGAGGGCGGAGAGCGCCGCCTGCTGTCTGGCCTCCGGCTTGCTGCTGGCCTTGACTGAGGGGCAGAGCAGGCCATCCACCTCTGCGCACACGGAGAACGGGAGGCAGGGGTCTGAGGAAGGAGGGAGGGGGGTGAAGCTGTGAGCCCACGGTCCATCCCCCAGTGGGCCCACCTGAGCCACAGCCGCTTCCTCCTCACCCCACCCCTACCCTCACTGCCACCTATTGGCCGTCGGGCAATTTTGCCACAAAAGAAAACCACGAGAAACAAAAGAGGGGGGCATTCACTACAAACGACATAATGACACGTGAAAAATGAGTAACAATATTAAAAAAACTACCACAAAATACAACACGTTTGAATGCACTCCAACCGTGCAGTGTGGATCCACGGCAGTCCTGCACGAGGAACTGATTTCGTTCTGGGGACCGTGGCCAAGGGCCTGTGTTCAAAGCCCCCGCGTTCACGCACGGCATCAAACGGTTTTATTTGCTCGCTGATTCTGCTCCTCGGTCGGCAGCACGCTTTCTCCTTCTTGGCTAAAACGTCTTCCTTCTTTTAAGAGAGGAATCCGTTTCCAAGTACCGGGCTGCCTGCGACTAGCCGAGGTCTGGGCTCGTGTTGCGGGAGCCTTAGCGCAGAGATTCACTCCCTGTCGGAGGACATCCGGAATGCCCCCTAGCGGGTGCAGGAGGAGCAACGGCATCGGAGAAGCTCCTGGGGCCGGATCGACCACAATGGGGCAAGTGAAGACACCTGGCGGACCTCCCCCCCCCAACCCCGCCTGCACTCAGGCCTCCCCCCCCCCCCCCAGCTGACAGTGCCCGTGGTGGGACAGAGCACAGGCCTCCCTGTGGCAAGTGCAGCCAAGGACGAGGTTACCCCGTGCTCTAGTGCCCGCAATCATAACCTGAACCCGGTCCCGGGGAGACACATAAACCCAAATGGTAGGACTTTCCACGAAACCACCAGCCTTTAGTCTCCAAAAACATCAATTTTCCTGGAGACGAAGACGGGCCGGGGAGTGGTTTCACATAAAAGGAGACTGAAGAGACGCGGCAGCTACATGACAGGTCACGCCGAGTGGGAAAGTGGTTATTACCGGGACAACCGGCAAAACGCGGGTGTAAGTGGTTGTTAGGTTACAGCATTACATCAGTGTTGTCGTTCCCGAATTTGATCACTCACCGTCGTTATGTAAAATAATGTCCTTGTTCTCAGGAAATACACTTGGGCATTCAAGGGGTAAACTAACTTTGGTCAGAAAAAAAAAATAATGTATTTATATATACATTAAGAGGGGGAGAGAGAGACATCCACAAGACAGAGGTGAAAAGGCTAACTGAATCTCGGTGAAGAGCTTCCAGGAGCTCGTCCTTACTATTCCTTACAATGTTACCAAATAAAAACTAGGAACTAAAAACAGCGCCCACCCACATAAACAAGGGGCAGGGGTATCCTAAGCAGAAGGGAGAGGCGATATAACCCAGTGGTTCACACAGTGCAAATCGGCTACAGCCTCTCTGGCCTCAGTCTTCCCGTCTGTAACATGGGGACAATACCATGCCCCTCTTAAGGAAGAGTCATGAACACTCAATGAGTTCATGTGGCCGAAGCCCTTCCAACAGGGGCCTGGCTCATGGCCCAGGACCCAAGAAGGTGAGCTATGATCGTCTGTGCTGAACCCGTCTTCTCATTTTCTGCATTCTCGATGCTTCTGAATTTGGGGCTTTGATCCTGGAGACCGCCTCTCCTAGGACTGGCTAACTCCTAGAGAGGACAAACCACTTCCCTGCAAACGCACCTCTGACACAGAAACCAACCAATCCAGAGCTCATACCCCGGCCACCAACCCTAGATCACCCCACGGACAGGTACTGGGCAAGTAGGGATCCCCTCATAAGCCCCAAACTTACTCAGTGCCTTGCTTTGCACAATCGTAGGCTTACCCAGCGTACCTACCCTGCCTCAAGCATTCCTTCCCAAGAAAACCCCAACAAAGGCCCTGCGTTTTTCTCTCCCCCCCTCCTGCCTCCCAACCAGTTCTGGTCCTGTCCCCTGTGGCCCTATGTGGCGAGGTCTGTCTCCTTTTCCTACGGATCTGAACTTCTTCCTCTTTGACAGTCATTTCCACGCCTGCTGCCTTACCACCCATGATGAAAAGAAGCCCCAAGTACGTTTTTAATACGGTACGTTTCGGGCTATTCACTTGGGGTTCTCTTCGGCAGTTGTACAAACGCTCCCAACAGCTGGACAGATAACTCTCTTACCATCTCCTTAGAAACTGGGAATGCTCTGGCATAAGGGAACCTGGTTTGGGGACCCGGGGTCCTGCTCTGTGTGTCTGTGTCGGAGGTGGGGGCGGGGTGGGATACACTGAGGAAGAGGAAAGGACAGGGTAACCAGTACAGCTCCATCCAGGGCTGCCATGATCACACTGGGCTTGAGAAGTCACTCTGGGAGCTACAATGTCGGCATGGCAACTGTAATTGCATGCAATTGGCCCTCAGAAAAAAACAGTGCAGAAAGGCTGGGTGGCTTGGGCCAAATCCCTTAACCTGTCGGAACTTTCAGAGGGCGACTTGCTGAGACCTCGCCAGTTGGATGTCTGGGGGGGCTCACAGCAGGTCTCCAGCAGGCGGGCTCCAGGCTCAGGCCCCAGCTCACGGTCCCTCCTCCACCCAGGGAGCGCTGCGATCGGGGGCCTCGGGGCCTCACCTGCCGTCTGGTCCTCTCGGAAGACCAGGGAGACGCCCAGACTGGCTGCGTACTGCGTGAGCAAGGCCACGGCCTGGCCCGGCGGCGGGTCCTTGAGCTGCAGGCCCAGCTGTCGGGCCGGCCTCGGGAGGTCCCCGGCGGGCCCTGCGGGCAGGACAGAGACCCTGGGGGACCTCCCCATCCGTGCCCCCAAGTCTTCCCGTGCCCGGGCTGCCCCCAGCTCCCTGACTCCGGTCCCCGCCCTGGGCCCACCGTCCAGTGCTGCCGAGGCCTGGGGCTGCCCGTCCCTGTCGTCAGCGTTCTCCGCACTGGGGGCGACCGCGGGCTCCCAGGGGTCTTGGCCCAGGCTGGCTGAGGGCTGCCAGGGGCTGGGCCTGGGGTTGATTTGCAACGACGCCGCCAGGCGAGGCTTCCTGCGGCCGCCGTCATCCGTGCCTGGGGCGGCGCTGGCTGTTGAAGCCATGGCTGAACGCGGGGACCCGAGAGGAAGGCTGACCCACTCTCGCTCTGACTGCGCCCTTTTACGCGCGTTGGCGCGGCTTCACGTGAGGAGCACGGGGCTCGGCGGACTTTGCCTGGCAAGCCCCGCCCCCCACCTCGCTGCTGGCCAATGAGAGCCTGCAGGGCTACGTCGGACAGCCTGCCCAGCCAATTGGAAGGCCAGCCTCCTGGATCTCAACGGCCAGGATGCGGGGCCCCGGTTGAGCGATCTCGCTAATATCCCCCTTCCTGGGCGGGGGGGACTTCAAGCAAGGAGTGGGGAGGGGAGGAAGGAGGGCGAGGTTCCCGTTACGTGTTCTCCCAACCCCGAGTGGTCCTGGAAGTGAAGACCAGGGAAGGGGCCCGGGGATGCGCATCCAAAGCCTCACCCTTGCTCCCGCCCCAAGATGCCCCCAACTACACTCATCACACCAGACCGCCCCCAACCAATAAGCTTGAGTGGGGTGGGGGTGGGGGGAGTCCTTAAGTGTTATCAATCCGAGCAGCTGCCCAGCATCTGACGGATCTGATTTGGAAAACTTCACTGGAGGCCTTCCCCAAGCCTCTAGCCACAATTAACCATTTGGCACCCCCGGCTTTTTTTTTTTTTCGAAGGGGTTTTAAGTTGGCTTGTAAAACTACCACGGGACAGTAGATAAGGGACTAGGGATGAAGGAAAACTAGCAAAAACAAGATGAAGTTAGGGATGAGGACAATTTACACACGGTCTATGATGCAGTACGCAATTATTTTAAGGGGCCACAGATTTAACTGAGTCTTACGGGAGCCAGCGAACAGGAAAATGTGACCCCTCGGTTCACAGTCCGGAAGATCTGTCGCCGTTGCTGCTGCTGCTATGGATTGCCACCTTTGGGTCTGACGGTGCTAACCAGGGAGCGTGGATGCTGGGGCAAAGAAGGAACAGTTGGTGGATCCAGGGACGTTTGACCTGGGAAGACCGGCAGGAAAGATTCACGCGCACTGGAGAAAAAGTTCTCAAGACACTTAGACTGAAATCAGACACTTAAGACTTAGAAACTGATCTTTTAAAAATAATCGTTCTCGGGGCGCCTGGGTGGCTCAGTCGGTTAAGCGGCCGACTTCGGCTCAGGTCACGATCTCGCGGTCCGTGAGTTCCAGCCCCGCGTCGGGCTCTGGGCTGATGGCTCAGAGCCTGGAGCCTGCTTCCGATTCTGTGTCTCCCTCTCTCTCTGCCCCTCCCCCGTTCATGCTCTGTCTCTGTCTCAAAAATAATAAAATAAACATTAAAAAAAATTAAAAAAAAATCGTTCTCAGGGATCCTGGGTGGCTCAGTCGGTTAAGCATTTGAATCTTGATTTCAACTCAGGTCATGATCCCAGGGTCGTGGGATAGAGCCCATGTCGGGTTCCACACTGCGTGTGGATCCTGCTTGGGATTCTCTCTCTCCCTCCCTCTCTGCCCTTCCCCTGCTTGTACTCTGTCCCTCTCTCTCAAAATAAACATTTAAAAAAATAAAAATAATGGTTCTCCAAGTGTGGTGCCTGGATCAGCATCACCTGGGAATTCATTAGAAATGCAAGTTCTCGAATCACATCCCAGACCTACTGAACCAGAAACTCTGGGAGTGGGGCCCAACAAACTGGTTTGATAAGCCCTCCAGGGGATTCTGTTGCACGCTCAAGCTTGAGAGCTATTGGGTTAAGATAATGGTAAGATTTATGATTGCATGGTAGCTCTTAAAGTGTGACCCCCCCCCCCCCACACACACACACAAGTGCAATCAGCATCCACTGGGAATTTAGCAATGCAAATGATCGGGTTCCACCCCACCCAGTAACTGTTTTACACGCCGCCGGTCAAATGATGCCATGGAAGCTAGAACTTGAGAAGCAATGCTTAGAGCTATATTTGCTTGACCACTGGGAGAGTTTCATGCACTCTAGGGGTACCTGTATCCCTGGTTATAAAGCCTGCTTTATACATCAGATGTGAGGACAATTCTTTGGATTTCTACTCACTGATACAGCGCTTAGTTCATAGTAAGTGCTCCGTACTCAGGAAGTGTTTGTTGAATGAATTAATTTAATACTGAACAGCAAGCCTGCAGAGATGGGATTCGAATCCGCATCAAACTGGCCTTCATTACACGGACCCGAGGGGACGGTATATACTTCTAGTGTCCAAGGTGCCGCCTCCATGACCATTCTCCCTCCACCCGGGAGGTGGCGCTCCGCGGCGGCCGCGCAAGCCAGGCTTGGAGGCGGGACTTCCTGTCTTCGAGGGAGCACTTCCGTCCCGGCCCGGAAGACCGTTAATACCCGTGGTGGTGCCGTTCCATCTCGGGCGCTGGAGTCGGGGGGTAGTTTGCGGGCTCCCTCGTGGCGCGCGGGTTAGGCAGGTGCCCCGCGGAGCTCCAGGTCGCCGACGAGCACAGCGGAGCCCGGGCCACGTAAGTGCGCGCGCCGCCCGCACGGCGGGGCGAGGGGAGTCTCCGGCTGCGAGCGGAGCTCCGGCTTGGTCTGTGCGCCAGTCCGCGGGCTCCACGCCGTGTGGCTTTGGGGACGAGTTCCCCAGCCGCCGCACAGGGGGCTGTCAGCTCCTGCCTCGGGGTGCGGTGAGGATCCCACAAATGCAACGCGTGGGAGCAGCCATCCGGCACACAGCGGTTCCCGCGGGGCCTCTGCCGGTCGGAGGTGAGGGCGGGAAATGAGGCTGCCTCGTCCAGGGGGCTTTTCCGGGCTCGTGGGCTCCACCAGCGCCCTCTGCCTGCCTGGGTTTGTTTGAGGCTGTTTGGATCCTTTCTCGTCGTTCATTTCTGGATTTGTTCTTTCAACTTATGTGCGCGAATCGCTACTGTGGAGCGTATACCGAGGCACTGGGAAGAAGTGAAGTCCCTTCCCCATGGGGGCTGTTGGAGCAGTTTTGAATCAAATAGCTTCATCTGTAAATATCTAATCATACATCGCAGTGCGTGCTCTGGAGAAAGTGCAGGGTGTGGGGGGTGGAGAACCTGCCCAGGATTTTGTAGGTGGGTGGGAAGGATGCTGATGTTGATTCTCAGCGGAGAGATGGGTGTGCGGTGAAAGGCAGTACGGCGAAGAAATCCCTAAGGAGGTCAGTGTGCTTGGAGCCCAGGCACAAGAGATGAGCTAGACGTGAGCTGGAGATGTGTTTGGAGACGTGCCCGCGCTGGTTTATCAGGGATGCAGCCCCCTCCGGGAGGCATGGGTACTCCCTAACTGCCTTCCGGACAGAAGGTCCCGGGGAAGCCAGTGTTTTGCACAAGGGTTCACTGAGCCCTTCTTTGATTCCCGCCACTGCCCTCACCTGTTCTGTTGTGGGAAAGAGGAGGACGGCAGCAGCCAGCCCCGGGAACCCTCCCTGGGAGAGCTCACAGTCTGGCAAGACTACCTAGAGTGAGGCTGATGTGCCATGAGAAACACATATTCGTTCATCCGAGAAGCGTTTATCGGCGCTTCTGCGTGACGGGTGTTTTGCATGAGATGCGGGGGTGTAGGGGGATTACAGAATAAACCCGTAAAACGCAGTGGCAGTTCCAAGGGACAGTTTGTATCTGGCACAGCCCTTTGACGTAAATCTGTTTTTTGTTTTGTTTTTTTTTTAATTTTTTTTCGACGTTTATTTATTTTTGGGACAGAGAGAGACAGAGCATGAACGGGGGAGGGGCAGAGAGAGAGGGAGACACAGAATCGGAAACAGGCTCCAGGCTCCGAGCCATCAGCCCAGAGCCCGATGCGGGGCTCGAACTCCCGGACCGCGAGACCGTGACCTGGCTGAAGTCGGACGCTTAACCGACTGCGCCACCCAGGTGCCCCCGTAAATCTGTTTTTTTATAACTTTTATTCTTTTGACGTTTATTATTTAATTATTTAATTTTTTTTATCATTATTCATTTTTGAGAGACAGAGGAGTGCTAGCGGGGAAGGGGCAGAGAGAGAGGGAGGCACAGAATCCGAAGCAGGCTCCAGGCTCCGAGCTGTCAGCACCAACCCCGATGCGGGGCTCAAGCTCGCTAACCACGAGATCATGACCTGATCCGCAGTCGGACGCCCAACTGACTGAGCCACCCAGGCGTCCCAAGACATAAATTTATTATTAATCAACACACAGCTGCATTTTCTGCAAGGTACTGTATCTGACAGTGGGAAGACAGATGAAGAAGACTCCTTGGCTTTGGGTGAACTTGACTTGGTCTTGGGATGTAGGGTGTGTAGCCTGCAAATGTGTGGTTGTAACACGTGACAGCTATGGTACAAGCTGACCCCTGGCCACCTGTCTGACTTCTTCCCCTCCCGTGCTCCTCGTTTATTCTGTGGCCTCCCTAGTTGTTTCTCACACTTTCCTGCCCCAGGACTTTTTGCACATGTTGTTCATTCGGCCAGGAGCCCTCATCCCAATTGTCTGTGTGGTTCTGTTCCTCCTCATGTTCAGGCTGTGGCAAATGCCACCTTCTGAGTGAGGCTTTCTCGGGCTGCCATCACCTCCCTCATGGTTGGTTGGTTGGTTGGTTGGTTGGTTGTAATATAGCCCTTACTAACATCTGGCGGGAGGCTACATGTTGATTTTTCTCCATTATCCACCTCCTGAAATAAAGTAACGGTCCTTTCGGGGGACTCTTTACTCTCCTGGGAACCCTGCAGCGCGCTGTCAGATTCAAGTCTCTGAGAAAGCTCTCGACGCGTGGTTCTTGTTTTCCAGGATGGACTTCCCCGGCTCGCTCCCACCCACGTTGTTTAGGACCGGCCCCCTTGGTGTGAGTAACACCCCTGACCTGTCTTTCATGTGTAGCTGGAGAGACGCGCTCACCCTGCCTGAGCCCCTGGCCCAGAACTCCCAGGTGAGGATGGCGGGGAGAGCCCCGGCAGCAGCCCCTCCACTGCCCCCCTCCTTTTCCAGCACTCACACCCACCGTCAGGATGCAGGGTGGCTTTGCATTAGTGCACATCTGCCAAGACACAAATCTGCCACGCAGAACCTCGCCTTGGGGTTATAGAGGACGCCCTACTCTCCCCAGAGGGTTTCCTGAGCAGGAGCTGTCACCTTGCTCGTCCCCCCCCCCCCCCCCGCTCAGTTTTTCCCACATTTGCCCGGCAGATGCTCACTGATGAGCCCCTCCAGGGCGCCGGGTACCTTTTTAGGCCGTGAGAATCCAGCGTGAGTAAGTCACATACACCCCCTGCCTCTGGGACTAAGGGTTCGGCTGAGTGAGAACAGACCAGTGGGGAAAGGATAAAATCATTACCGAGTGTGATAAGGGCTCTGAACCAGCACAGTGGGGATGAAGGGGGGCGGGGCAGGGGTGCGTGGGAAGGGATGAGGCGGGAGGGAAGGAGAGGCCTCTGGGACAGGAAGGACAAGGCTCTTTGCCTGGAAGCCCAAGCCATCTGGCTCCCACTCGGAGACAGGCTGCCTAAGGGTTATGCCAGGCGGGCGGGCCTGTGGGCTCCCCAAGTAAGTAACCGCGTGGTGTCCCGAGCAGAAGCGAGAGTCAGGCGGCACTCGGGTCTCCGGTAGTGGCACGGAGCTCCTTCTTTGGAGCCAGCGCGGCTGTGGGTCAGGAGCGCAGATTGGCCCCAGGCTCCTGGCCTTTTTCTTGGCTAGCTGCGTCCTGGGGCCAGGCTCCCTGTGTCTCCATTTCTTCACCAGTAAAGCGACGGGGACCGTTGTACCAGTGAGTTAATAAGTGACACATGCCAGCGCCTGGGACCGTGCTCACCGTGTTGTTGTCGGGCTTGTGTTTCCTCAGAATGGGGTGTCGTGCACGGCCGCAGCCCCGCTCTGGGAGCCGGAGACCCCCGGGCCCCTTCCCTTGCTGCCTCCTGGTCCCGGTAAGGATCTTGGTCCTTGGGGCTCCCTCCCATGTCACTTCTGCCCCCCACCCCCCCACCCAAAGGCCTTCCCTCCGGTCATCTGGGACGCCTGGCCCCACTTCTGGGCCCTTTCTGGTTCCCGAGACGAACCCCTTCCCCAGCCTCACTGTTCCCTCAGATCCCTGGGACCCTGGGGTGACCGCCCGGGACCTGCTTTTCCGGGGAGGTATCCCGTTCCGAAGAAAGCCCCGGGCCGTGCTGGATGTGACGGAACAGGTGGGTAGGCGCACGGTGGCCAGTGCCGTGTGGCCGGGGCTGTGCTTAGTGACCTGGCCTCCTCTCCTGCAGCTCAGCCGCTTCCTGTGGGACCACGGGGACATAGCCTTTGCGCCCCTGGGGAAGCTGATGCTGGAGAATTTCAAACTAGAGGGAGCACGGGTGAGTGACCCCGGTCCCACCAGGAGAGAGGCTTCCCCGCTTCTTGGGGTAACGTCGGCTGTGCGAGCTTGACAAGGCCTTTCCACACAGAGCCATTCTAAGAAGAAGACAGTGGTCAGTGTGAAGAGTCTGCTCCAGGACCTCGGTGGACACCAGCCCTGGGGGCAAGTGGCTAGTGAGAAAGGCCGGGCTCAGTAGGCCTAGCTGGCGGGGGGCGGAAGGAGCCAGGGCACGGACGTAGGTCTCTGTCACGGTCATTTCCCCTGCCCCGTGCAGTCATGAGCCATAGCGCGCACACAGTTGCAACTGGAAGTGGAAGAGAGAATTCGGTTCACGGACTGCAGGCATGGCTGCATCTGGGTGCTCAAGTAACGTTAATAAGGCTCTGTCTCGTTTTCTTCTCATCCGCTTGGCTTTGCTTGGCTTATCCTAGACGAACTGTTTCTAAGTGGCAGTGAGAGAGCTTTTGATTTCGAGGAAGAAACCCGGTGTCTTTCCTGGGGCACCGGCAGAAGTTCTGGGAAGGGGGTGGTTGGCCTAGTCTGTGGGTCTTGCTTCTCTATGAGCTAATCACTGTAGCCAGAGGTGACATGTGACCACCCTTGCAGCGTGCGGGGCGGGGCGGGGGGGGGGGGGCGGGAATAGGGTCGTTTCCCAAAGGAAGAGATTCTAGGTCGGTGGAAACCGCACCTACTGGCCTGGCCTCCCTTGGGATGGAACCTAGTCTTCCTCTCTGTCACTGCCACTGCCTCAGCCTCACCCTCCTGCCGTTCTTTTGCCCCCAGGTGTCCCTGGGCTTCCCTCAGCTTCCGACAGCGCCGGTTCTCCATCCTCGGGGGCCCCGTCCTGGGCACGTCCGTGGCCGGCCTGCTGGGAGAGCTGCTGCATGAGGAGCTGGCCACGCGGTGGGAGCGGCTCCTCCTGGACGACGCGTTTACCGGGGGCGCGTTGGCCTGGGTGCCCGGAAGGACGCCCCGGGTGGGACAGTTGGTCTACCCTGCGGGAGGCGCCCTGGACAAGCTGCGTATCCTTTCCCGCCGGGCCAGAGGGCGTGGAGGCGGCTCCCCGTGGGGCGAGAGATGCCCCGGCGTGGTCTCAGGGCAGGATGTCGGGGGCTCGCGGTGACCAGAGCTCACACACTTGTCCTTAGCGAGAGGCCCAGATTTCCAAGAGGTCAGCGTGGCCCCAGGTGGTGACCCCCAGGCCCTCGGCGACCCTGGCCACATCCAGCTCCGAGGGCCTGTCCGGCAGGTGGTGACCCACACCGTGCAAGGGGAAGGTGAGTCCCTGGGACACCCCCTTCCTCCGTCCTTTCCCCCTCACTGACCGGCCTGCTGCCTGACCCTGACCCTGACCCTCTCCACCCCTCAGCCCTGCTGGCTGTCCGGTCTGACTACCACTGTGCCCTGTGGAAGGTCAGTAAGCAGGGGCGCCCCGCCCCCCTCCAGGTGCTGCAGATCGGGAAGGGGGCCACAGGGATCAGCCTCAGGTGAGGGGCTCAGACGGGCTGGTCTGCGAGGGGGTGGGCGTGGGAAAGGGGAGGTCAGCTGACCCCAGTTGTGCCCCGCAGCCCTCACCTGCCTGGGGAGCTGGCTGTCTGCAGCCGTTCGGGAGCCGTCTGTCTGTGGACCCCCCAGGATGGGTATGCCCCCTTCCTGTGGCACTCCCTTACCCTGGCGCGTCCTGGACCCCGGGCCGTGTCACCCCGGTACCCACCCCCCCATCAGCCCGTCTCCCCGCCCACGGCTGGCCCGTCTCCCCAAGGCTGCAGCAAATCTACAAGGACCCCGAGACCCTTGTGTTCCGGGACCCCTCTCCCTGGCGCTGGGCAGACTTCACGGCCCATCCCCGGGTGCTGACCGTGGGTGACCGCACTGGAGTGAAGATTATCGACACTCAGGTGAGGGGAGGGGACCGGCACCGGCACAGCAGGGGGACAGAGCGGATACACGGGGGAGGGCAGGGCCGGGGAGGGGGCTTCCCCAGAGGGCCACTGGTGGGGGGACTGTCAGGGGTCTTGCCGCGGCCCCCCCCCGCTGCGCGGGGGTGCTGACCTGGGTTCTTCCCCCAGGGCCCACCCGGGTGTGGTCTGCTGCTCTTTCGTGGGGGGGCAGAAGCAGCGTGCCAGAAAGGGGAGCGCGTCCTGCTGACCCGGTACCTGGGGGGGTGTGGCCCCGAGCCCCTGTGCCCCACGTTCCATCTCATCCTGACCCAGGTGAGCGGTCCCTTTCCTCCTTCCCCTTACGCCGTCCCAGAGACGATGGTCAAAACAGGAATCACAGAGACGACACCCCGGAGACTCTCCCGATGAGTCAATGAGCCCCTGAAATGTGCTGACCGGTGGGTGGGACCTCCCCGCGGGGAGGACACATCTGAGCAGAGCTTTAAGGCAGCCCCAGGGATGGCCCAGGTGAGGGAAGAAAGGTGTGGGGTGTCACAGGGCATCTGAGATTCCCCCGAGGGCCCGCCCCCCACACCCCCCAGGATTCTTGGGGTGTTAGTAGGTGTGTGTCGAGCGTAGGTTCCAGGCTCGGGCGGGCTCGGGGAAGGCCCAGTGGGTTCCTATGTGACAAGACTCCTCTGCGCCTCTCCTGAGAACCTGTCCCTGTGTGGCGCTCGGGGTGACTGACGCACGCGGGAAATGCCTCCCATATGACACTAGCCAGGGGTGGGGGGGGGAGGCGGGCAGGGCAACCACAGCGCTGGCTCACCTCTGGGGCCTCGGCTCATCTTGAGAGCCGGGATACATGGGGGACACAGAGCTACCCGTCTCATCAAACACTTCTCTCGCGCCTCAGTCTCATGCCTTCGGTCATGGGCAGTCACCCGTGGCCCCCTGGGTCTGGTCGCATCCCCTCGGTCGCAGTGCCCCTTGGTCGCAGCCTCCCCCACATTCACCCCCATCGGATGCCCCTGCAGTCTGGTCACGTACCCTTGGTCGTGTCTCCCCCCCGCCCCTGATCACATACTCAGTCACAGCCCTGGGTCTCGCTGTTTCTTGTCGTCCCCAGTTCTCGCTCTACCTGGTGGATGAGCGCCTCCCCTTGGTGCCCCTGCTGAAGTGGAATCACGACCTCCCCTCCGCCCCCCTGTTTGCCCAGCTGCTGCCCCCGCCCCAGCCCGGGCACGCACAGCCGCTGCTGCTGGGGGGCCAGGGCGGGCACCTGCGGCTGCTGCAGCTCGCAGGTGAGGGGCCGGGCGGGGCCGGGGGCAGGGGCGCAGGATGATGGGCGGCCCCTCAGCTCCCCGTCCTTCCTCCAGGAACGGGGGCCTCCGCGCCCCGGCTGGCGGGCCCCCCCCAGTCTCTCCCCTCCAGCAGCGACTCCCTCTCCGCGTTCCCCCTGCTGGAGCCCAAGAGTCAGTGGCGGCTGCAGGAGCGTCTGAAAGCGCCAACCATAGGTGCGCTGGGGCAGGGGAGCGAGTGGGGTGGGGGGACTGTACCCGCCCCCCCCCCCCCCCCCCCCCAGCCCTGGCATCACCATCACTCCCATCTCCAGGTCTGGCTGCCGTGCTCATGCCCTCTGCCTCCGCGCCGGTCCTGTTCCTCTTCCAGCTTTCCGCGGCTGGGGATGTCTTCCACCAGAGCCTCCGCCTCCAGGCGGACCCCGGGCTCGCCTCCGGTGCCCCTGTGGCTTCCTGGACTCCCCAGGCCACCGCCCGCTGCGGCCGGTGGCTGAAGGCCCTGCTGGAGGTACCCCTGCCTCCCCCCGTGTGGGCAGCACCCAACTTCTCCCACCGCCGTGTGCTAGGCTGCGTGGAACCGCGGCGGATGGAACAGAAGGTGCCGGAGGGTCTCCGTGCAGCCATGGCCGAAGGGCGACTCCTGCTGCGGAGGGACCTGGGCTCCGCGCCCTCTGCGGAGCCACCCCCTGCCCCCGAGCCAGGCCCCGAGGACGAGCTCAGTGCGCGTTTGGAGGCAGCCTGGGAAGGCCGGGCGGCCGCCTGGTGGGAGAGCCAGCAGGGCGGGAGCTCGGGGCCCGGGAAACGGCCCCAGCGGCACAAGCGCCGGACTCAGCTGTCCAGCACTTTCTCCTCGCTCAGCGGCCGCCTGGACCTCTCGGACGCCACCA
Source organism: Prionailurus viverrinus (assembly GCF_022837055.1). Lineage (NCBI taxonomy): Eukaryota > Metazoa > Chordata > Mammalia > Carnivora > Felidae > Prionailurus > Prionailurus viverrinus. Next base: position 5,474,540 of record NC_062575.1, read on the forward strand.
GCCCCCCCCGCAGCCCAGACCGGACGTCCCCTGAGGCCAGGCCTCAACCACCGGTGACCCCGCCCTCCCAGGAGCTGACCCAGGAGCCGTGGGCTCGGGGTGTCCCCTCGGAGAGGCAGCAGACGCTCCGGGACTACATGGCCAAGCTACCGCTCCGCGGGGACCCCCCAGGAGGCGTCCCCTCACCCCTGTCCCAGGCCTCTGGTGTCCGGGCCACCCCCTCCGGGCAGCAGCCCCTCCAGGATGGCTCAGCGGAGCGGCCGCTCCGAAGGCACATGCTGGGAGGTGCCGCCGTGCCCTCTTCCCAGACCTCCGGCGTCCGGGCCACCCCCTCCAGGCAGCAGGCGCCTGTCCCCTCGGGCTCTCAGCCGAGGAGGAGGAAGCCCCGCATGGGCTTCTGAGGCCCCGGGAAGCTGCTCCCCCACCCCGAGAGCCCTTATTCTCCGACAGCTGCCCCTTCCAGGCTGGAGCCCAGGAAGTGGAGAGAACAGTCTCCAGGGGGCAGACCTTTCTGCTTCCTGGAGGTCACGGGACTGCAGGAAATACCCCAGAAATGATCGGGAGCCAAGTCAGAGCCACGGGGACAGCAAAATAGTCGTTTCTCCCTGTTTATGCTTTTGCTCGCAGATCCTTCCTGACCTCACGTTGCAAAGGCCCCGGTGGTCCCGTGGACCCGTGCAAAGGCCTGAAGGTCCGTGTTGTTGGGATTCGTTCCCTGTAGGGGGCAGTGTTGTGCTTAAAAGCAGGGGCCCCGTCGACTTTGGGGTCACGGTGCGGGTGCCTCGCCCTGCTCAGGGAGGCTGCTGATGCTGGTTAGTTGGTGTTTGTTGAGCAGTTTCGACCAGGATCTAATGTTCTCTAGGGGGAGACACTCGGTCCCGCGTTGAGGGATTGAATAAACTCGGCCGCTGAGCCCGAGCCCGGCAGCGTCCCTTTGCGTGGCTTTTGACATGTAATGCGTGAATTGACGTCCTCCGAGGCATGTGGCTCAGTGAAAAATCCTGCTGTCCTGGGGGGAAAAGGGGCCCCCAGAACATCACAGGACACCAGGACTTCACCCAGATTTCTTATCACACGTGAGGAGAAGACTGGTCCTTTTCTCGGGGCACCTGAGGGAAAGGCGCACACGACTCGCGCAGATTAAATAACACCCTGACTCGGTGGGTCCTGGCGTGTCTGTAATGCTCGTGGGAGACGTGCGTGGTTACAGAGTTCACACCGTGGAGGATGGGGGGGTGGAGGGGGGCGACACGTTGTGCTTTTGAGTGGGACTGCAGCGCCGTCCACACTTGGGGGGGGGGTGCCAGCATGGGGGGAGCCGGGCACCCGGCGCCCTCAGCAAGGGCGGGCAGCTCTTTGGAAGCAAGGGGAGCCCGGCCGAGGGGGGCTGCGCCCACGGGGGGCCCTGGTCACGGGTTCACTGTCCCCGTCAGTCTAGGGGCGTCAGTCAAGGGTCACCTTGGGGTTCAGTCCGAGCCAAATTCAGTGTCCTCGCGGCCTCCCGCCTCGGGCTCTGCGAGCTCCGTCTCCAACCGTGGCCCGTTCTTCTCGGCGGTGTTTCCTAGTCGGGAGAGAGGGTAACTGTGTTCTCTGGAGACGTGGTCAACCCCCACGTCTTCCTGCGCGTGGGCCTTGAGGCAACCACGTGAGCTCGTGTCGGGAAGGGAGCCTGGCAGGGGCGCCTGGAGCCCTCAGTCGGTTAAGCAACCGGCTCCTGGTTTTGGCTTAGGTCGTGATCTCATGTTTTGTGAGTTCAGGTCCCAAACCAGGCTCTGCACTGACAGTGTGGAGCCTGCTTGGGGTTCTCTCTCCCTCTCTCTGCCCCTCCCCTGCTCTTGTGCGTGTGTGCGCGCGTGCTCTCTCTGTCTCTCTTTTTGTCTCGAAATAAATGAATGAACTTAAGGAAAAAAGGAACACTACCAGCTAGTGTTGGGTGAGAGCAGGAATCGTCTGGGCTCGACAGAGACCCGGTGACAGTTCCTGAACTACTTACACCCACCCCGTTTGCCTGTTACCCGCTTCCCCAAACGTGCGTTTCCCTGGCCACGTGTGTGGGCCCCCGGCGCCAGGCCAGGCTGATGTGTTGGTCTGTGACTTCACGTGCCCCGCCCAGCCGGCCGCCCCCTGCCTGCCGAACCTCCCTTCCCTGCCGGCACTACGCCACTCGTCCACGCAGAGGACGCCACTCTCCGGCCAGGGGTCACCCTCATTTTGTCCCAAGCTCCCAGCTCTCGTGTCCCCAGATCCCGCCCTCCCTCGGAAGCCTGGGTCTGGAGAGGCCGAGGATCGGGTGGGGGGTGGGGAATGACACAGGCTCCCCAGGCCCCCGGAGACCTGTGTGGCCTTAAGCAGCCCCGGAGGCGCCCGCTTGCCCGCCCAGGAGCGTGTCGGCTCTGCGGCCGTCCGCCCAGGCCAGCGAGTAGCAACGTCAGAGCCACACTCGGACACGATCTACAGTGGTCTCCGTGGTCTGTTGTGATCGGCCCTCTCCAGCCTGCCGGCCGCCCTCCCTGGGTCTGGGGTAAGCGGGTCGTGTCCCCACCATCCGAGCCTCGTAGGGTGGCGTTACCTGGGGGAGAGGCTGAGAGTAGGCCGCTGTCCCCGTCCTCACTGGAAGGGGGCGGTGCGGTGTCCCTTCCGCAGGTTGGGGGCGTCGGTGGTTGGCCTGAAGGTCCCTCGTCGTGGAGCTCTTGAATCAGTGGGCGTGGGGACTTAGTGTCCCTGAGACTTGGGGTTTCCAAGACCCTCTTTGCTGTTGCCGCTTTCAGTATGCCTGTAAAGGGCGTCTCAGCCTTCCTCGAGGTGTCCTTGGGGATTGCGAATATGTTTGAAAGGGTATCTGGGATGTTTTCCAGCTCTGGGAGTGAGGAGTAGTCCAGCTCAGGGTCACTGTCGTCACTCGAGCTCGAGATGGCTGTAACCTTTGGAGCGCACACCTGTTGAGAGAGAAAAGGCGCGTGAACGTTTCTGCTTTCACGATGGTCACGGTCAAATGCCTGGCGCTGATTCTGCCCTCTCACTGGTCATAAAATACTGTCGTCACGCACAAGAAAGGCGTGCGGGAGCCCAGCACCGTGCCCTCGGGCAGTCGGGCGTCAGGACGGATGCCCTCGGCCAGCCGTCCGGAGCCCCCGGGGCGGAGCCGAGCTCCCCGGCAGGGCCGCGGTCCTCTGCACCTTCTGTCGCTGTGCGGCCACGCTCGCCTCGCCCGCCCTGTGCCTGCCACGCCAGCCCTCCCGGGGCTCCAGGTGGGCTCCGCTCTGAGCCTCGGCCTCGGGCTGCCATACGCTCCACCCGATGCGGCCCCCTGGGGACGAGGCCCCCACGGGGACTGTGGTCTCGTGTGTGTTTCCTTCCTCCGTGATGAGCTCCTGGACGGAGACGGTGTCTCACGCTTTCCTCTCTCTCGGGCCCCGGTGATGCCGGAGGGAGGAGGCTCCGGTCCACCTGGGGGAACCCATCCTGCCCTGGACGCTCGCCTTCCCCGTCAGAGTGTCACTATAGGACGGACGTCCCGAAAGCGAGCATACGGTACCCGAGAAGGACAGAGATGTGTGGTCAGGTAATTATGTACGAGAAGCAGGTACTGGACGTCGTGACACAACGTCCCCTCGGGAGGACCTCACAGAAGCGGGCGACGGTGGCAGCCGCCCTTCCTTTGGTGAGGGACGGCCGAGGGCGCGGTGCCGTGGCACAGGAGCGCCTGACTCGTGCCAAGGGGCCGTGCCCCCTAAGTGACAAGACTGGGGTGACGTGACACGAGGTCCGTGCGGGAAGGCGGGGGTGATGACCTCGTCCTGGCCGTCCAGAGGCTCGCCGGTGTCCTCGTCCTCCAAGTCGGGCAGGTCCTAGAAGAGCAGAGAGTCCCCGTCACCAGGCGATGCGCACGCAGGCACGGCAGGGGCGTGCGCATGGCCCGTGGGCCCAGGTCGTGCGTCAGCACCGTGCGCGGGAGAAATGAGGAAGGACCCGACGGGCCACCGTGCACGCTCTCACACACGCGTCGGGAACCCAGACCGCAGCAATGACAGTGACCGAGGTCTGCGGGAATGGCTACCTCTTGCCCCGCTTCTCTGTGGCTTTAGAGACGCGGCCCCTTCGTCTGGGGAAAGTGACGGGGCCCGAACCCAGTGCACCACGAGTGTACCGGTTTCTCACTCCCTTCCTCTGTACGGTGGGGATGATAATGGCACCGACCACCTCGCAGAGTTTTGGAAGGTTCAACCGGTCAATACACACGCCTTTGAGACCAGTGCCAGGCAGAGTAAGAACCAGAAGTATTAGCCATCTTCCCGTATACAGCTGGTTCTCCAATTAATCCTGTTTCGTTCCTCAGCATCAATAGGCTCAGAAAACTAGAGACCCGCTCTGGACGTTGACCGCGCCGTTTAACTCTTACTGAGTCGTGTGCAGTTGTGAGGTTTGCCAGGAAGGAGGCAGGGGCAGGCGTAGCTGTGCGCATGGGTTTAAGCTAAAGGGGCCCACTCGTGCCCAGAGAGGCTGTCTGGTGGGCATGGAAATAAAGGGGTGAGAGATGCCTCCCCACCCCTTGCCCCCCCCCACCCCCAAACACACTTCCTAGGGATTGTGACAAAATGTGTGAAATCCCACGCTTCCCGTTCCTGCGGGCCAGAGCATTTACGACCGGTCCCCAAACGGAACGTCTGGGAGAAGGGGTGTTCCCAAGGCCAGACGGGCCCTCGGTCAGGAAGCCGGAGCGGCCACGGGCCAGGACGATGGCATTCGCCGCTGGCTGGACAGCCGTCCTCGGAGGAGTAGAGGCTCCCGTGATAAATGTCACGTTCTCCACAATTCTGCATGAGGCTAGCGGGACGGGATTGCTTTGCAGTGTACCTCCCGGGGAAACCTCTGGGCCAGCCCGGCTCAATCTCGACCGTGCCCGTGTGCGAAACCCCGGGGAGGTCGTGTTAGAAGGCGGGTCTGGTCACGAGGTCCGGAGTGAATCCTAGCCAGCTTGGGAATGTCAGGCCTGTTGGCCGCAGAGCGCGCTTTGGGGCGTGAGGGTTTTGAAGGTTTGGATGTGATCTAATAGCAACGGTCAAGAGGACACTTCTCTCCAGATGCAGCTCTTTACGTACATCGATGAAGAGCTTCTCCTTTGCCTCCGATTTGGTGGTTCCCAAGTCTTCCTCTCCATCAAGTCCCGTGCCTAACGCACCCTCGGTGGCCGCAGTCTGGGGGGGCGCGTCTAAGAACAAGCACAGAGTTAGTAACCTTGGGGCTAGTTGCACACGTGGTGGTCGGACTGACAAGCCCAAGAAGAGGGGGAGGCCAGCCCCTGGGATGGAAGCCGCGAGAACCCCCAGATGAGGACAGGGCTCTGTCTAAAGCAGAGGGGAGAGGAAAAAGCCGCCCTCTTGCTGGAACTCGGCAGCGACTCCGGCAAGATAACCGTACCAGCCGGTGAGCGGCGCGGAATACTCAGGCGCCTGGGAGGAGGCCCTTTTGGGGCCAGAGATTTATCAAGGAGATAAAGGCCGACTGGGGAGACGCGGGGAGGCAAGCTCGAGAGTCCAGGGTCCCGGCCCTGCCCAGGAGGGGCTGAGCCCACCACCCACTGGGACCGCCTGTCCCCGGTCAGGGCACGAGTGTCAGGGGTGCCCGCTAATAACGTGGGGTTGCCGGGGACCGTGGAGTGGGGATGGGTTCCTCTTCCTCCTCGAGGTTCATACTCTCCCAGGTCCCCCAGGCCCTATCTGTGGTCCCCTAAACCCTATCCATGTTCCCCAGGCCCTATCTGTGGTCCTCCAGGCCCTATCTGTGGCCTCCAGGCCCTATCCGTGGTCCCCCAGGCCCTATCCGTGGCCCCCAGGCCCTATCCGTGGCCTCCAGGCCCTATCCGTGGCCCCCAGGCCCTATCCGTGGCCCCCAGGCCCGATCTGTGGCTCCCAGGCCCGATCCGTGGTCCCGTCCCCTGCTTGCTCTTGAGTCTCATGGCTGCAGGAAGTAGACATCAGCAGCTCAGCTTTTCTTGTCACACTTAGGTCCAGTTTGGCTCAGAGCCACATTGGACACCAATTTAGCATGAGACGAGGAGGCGGGCAGAGGGTTTCTGTGGCGGCCTCTGTGGATGGCACCGGGCTGGCCCTCTGGGCCTTCACTCACTAGGCCCGGCAGTCACGGTCTCCCTGTGGCCATCCCTGTGGCTCCTCGGAGGAGAGCCGCAAGCTCCTCCGTACTTGTAATTACTGCCATGGTCTGCCTCCCCACCCGGCCGGCCCTTCCTCCCACACCCCTTGTCCTGTTCATGGCACTGTGGTCTCCAGCTTCCCAGCCACCAGAAGCTCGTAGTCAAGGCAGGGCCAGGGTCCTTTTGTTTCCTAAGGAACGATCTGCTTGGGCATTGTTCCGGGAAAAGGCGGGGCCGGGAAGAGACGAACAATTATTGGGCGCATCGCTTCCGCACCGTGGCAGACAGACCGTTTTCATTTCACAGCGGCTGAGACAGGCTCAGAGAGGTTTTGGGGTTTGCTGACGGAAGGGTCGGACGTGGCTTTGATCGCAGGGTGTCTGCAGAAACAGCACCGCTTTGCCTGCACGCGGTGTGTCTCAGGGAAACACGGGTCATTCTCAGACCGTTTTCGTGACCGCCGGGACGCAGCGGACTCCTCCAGGGAGAGTGTAATTCGAGGCGGAAGGTGCCGCATTTCCACGGTGGCGGTGACGGTGGGTGCTGTGCCCTCCGCTCTCCTAGCGGCTCCCTCTGCCCCGAGATGCAGACTTCCGGTGGGGCTGGGGCAGTGACTCAGGCGACCATGCCCGGACCTCAGAATCTGCACGGGAAATTCAGCAGGGCTGGCCACGTGGTTGTCTCTTGGTTCCCTCCGTCCTTCAGTTATGAGGCAAGACTGTCTAACGTAGGAAAGGTGAACGGAAAAGCAGTTTTCTAAGCATAAGGTTTTTCTGTTTAGATTTGCCTTTCCCGGGGCGGAGTCGTTTGACTCAAAGTGGGAGGAGGATCTCCGCGCTCTGCCAGCCCAGCTCCCCTCTCAGGATGCACAGGGGGCACAGGAAGCAAAGGCCGTGGCCCTCAGCGGCCCGGAGGGCCAGCTTCCCCGTGTGGTCACGCCTGTGTTGTGCCTTTTAAATAACAAGCCCTGTCATATGTCCACCTGTGGGAATCCTGGGGAAAAACCCTTCTGGTAGACCTTCTCTTCGAGGGAACAAAGATGACCAGGCCCTGGGGTTGACAGCCGCTGTCCGGCAAAGCCAGGTCGTGGGCATACAAAGCAGCCCGGGTGTTTCCCAAGGAAGAAGTTATTTGGAACAAGTCCTGCTTCTTGGAGAAGCATTCCAGCCTCGTGGCAAAGTCTGAAGAGTGGTGACCGGCGTCTGAAGAGGGGCGAGCTGAGCACCAGAGAACGTTTTCTTTCCCTGACCGAGGCCCTTCAGATGTAACTCATCCCTGGGAAATTCTTGGGTCTCAGGCGCAGCAGGAACGGCGTGTCAAAGGCGAGGCTGCGAGACGGGTTTTTCCGACGTTACCGAAGACGAGGACGTGGCTCTAAATCCCCGTGGATGGTGGGGCGGTATCGGGGGGCGGGGAGCAGGGTGGGCCTCAGCTGGGTGAGTCGTCGAGGCTGGTCTGCTCTGTTCAAATCCTTTAGCCGGAAAAGGATTCACCCCTGCCTGGCACTCGGGGGTGTGGCCCTGCCCCTCTGGCTGTATCCTCGATGGTCTGGGGACAGGGTTACTCCTCGGTCTCTCCCAGACCCTGGGGACCTTCCTTCTGGGATCCCTGTGTTCTGGTCAGACCAGTTCAACTCCCCGACCAGACCCCCAAGGCTGCTCAGGGGAACAAAATGTTCCCGTCTCTCAAGGCCCTATAGACGGGGCATTTTCCAGGTCTGGCTCCCTTCACCAATGCCACAGCCATAGGCAGCGTCACGGGTGAGTCCCGGGTTTATCTGCTAGTTAAGCAGGACCCAAGGAACGCGGCCGGAACCTGCCAGGCGGCCTGCTGTGCCCAGATCTGCGTGATTATTTTTTTTAATTTTTAAATTTTTAAAAAAAATTTTAAGAGAGGGAAATCTAAGAATTTCAAATTTAAAAATTTAAGAGGGAGAGAGAGCATGCACAAAGCAGGGTAGGGGCAGAGAGAGAGGGAGACACAGAATCCGAACCAGGCTCCAGGCTCTGAGCTGTCAGCACAGAGCTGGACGCAGGGCTCGAACTCGTGAACAGTGCGATCATGACGAGTCGACATTGGACGCCTAACCGACTGAGCCACCCAGGTGCCCCAAATGATTATCTTTTAGATATAACAGACTCAGGGGCGCCTGGGTGGCTCAGTCGGTTAAGCGTCCGACTTCGGCTCAGGTCACGATCTCGCGGTATGTGAGTTCGAGCCCCGCGTCGGGCTCTGTGCTGACTGCTCAGAGCCTGGAGCCTGCTTCAGATTCTGTGTCTCCCTCTCTCTCTGACCCTTCCCCGTTCATGCTCTGTCTCTCTCTGTCGCAAAAATAAATAAACGTTAAAAAAAAAATTAAAAAAAAAAAGATATAACAGATTCAGTAAAATACACCTTTCGTGTTTTCCCCATGTCTTTTGACCTTGTTTACCAGAAAATGCAGTTATGGCCCCATTATGTTCCCATGGGCAGCACTGCTCTAGAAAATGAGACACGTATACTTCATCCTAGAGACACAGAATCGGAGGAGGTGGAAAGTAAAGTAGCCCGGGCCCCACAGGCGCGTGGCTCAGAGGCCATGGTCCCCAGGAACGCATGAGTCCCCGAGGGCTCACGCGTGTGGCTCTCCGCTCCTTACCTCCGCAGGCAGCTCCGGGGGTGGCCGGCTTCAGGGTCTCCTCCAGGGGTGCCCCCCCTGGCCCCTGGCCTTCAGTGGCTCCGGTGACGTCCACGGGCAGCTCCCCCACGAGACCCGACTTTTCCGGGAATAGCTCATCCTTGGCCTTGAAGCTTTCCCTGACAAACAGCTCCATTTTCTGCCGCCGCCCTCCCTCCTCACCAGGCTCTTCCTTCCCTTCCTCGGTGGCATCCACGTTGTCCTTCTCGTCTGGCACCGGCTCCTTCCCTGAGCAAGAGAAGTCCGCGGGTGAACAGGAGTCCTCCTGGGGGGACGAGATGGTCTAGACGTCTCTCGGGGACACGGAGCGAACTGTGAACGGGGCGTGAGCTCAGGGGACTGTCGGGGACACGGCAATGGTGCCACTCGGCGCACCGTCTAGTGGAACGGCACACGGCCTTGAAGAAAACAGCTCAGGAGGCTCCGAGGAGATGCGCGCGGGAGCGTTTGGCTTTCCGGACTGTGGGGTGCTCTACGTCCAGATGGCTCAGCACAACAGGACTCTCTCTGCGTGTGCGTGTGCGTGTGCGTGTGTGAACGTCGAACACCATCCAGTCTAAACGGACACAGCTGTTTGTTTCCCTATTCTGTAAGCTTTCCTGAAAATTTGAGAACTACCCAAATAAAAAGCTTGGAAAAGGACAAAATACCATAGGAGGATGCCTACCTCGTGGAACATATATTATGCTAATTTCCCACAAGAGGCAGAAAGCAATAGAATCGTGCCGTTGTTCTATAGGAGCACATACGGGTTCCATGCATGGGGAAGAGCCACGAGGTCCTTCTATGAAATACTGGGTGGTTCTTCCCTCACTTGTTATTAGCGCTGCTTTTCTGTTTTCTTTTTTTTCAAGCTTATTTATTTTGAGAGAGAGAGAGAGAGTATGTATGCAAGTTGGGGAGGGGCAGAGAGGGAGAGAGCATCCCAAGCAGGCTCCGCGCTGCCAGACAGAGCTTGACCCGGGCTTCCATCCCACCAACTGTGAGATCGTGACCTGGGCCGAGACCAAGAGGCAGATGCTCAACCGACCGAGCCACCCACGGGCCCCCTCTTCTGTTTTCCACGTGTGGTTGTAACTGGGTGAAACACAGCAAATGTCATTTAAAACCCCCCGTGGGGACTCCAGCCCCTCTGCTGGGTACAGGATGAGGAAGGGGGTTTTTATTTATTAAGGTGCCTTGATGACCGTCCCTAGGATCCTGCAGGCTAGTGTCGGGCTTGGGCCAGCACAGACCCAGGACCAAATCCTGGCGGGGGCATCAGGTGTGGGCAGGCGACTCTGAGTCCCGTATTCGGGCCAGTACGTTAGGGAGGCAGCAAGGGGGTCATTTACACCCAACCGGGGAGTCTCAAAATCGGGTGAGAGAGGTCAAGGCGAGGAGACAGATTCTGAGATCCTAGAATAGGCCACAGGGTCTTTGGGGCCAAGAACCTTTCCCAGGCCTGCTCTGGTCCTGACAGGCCAGGAGTAGTAGCTTTCGAGTAGCTTTCGAGGGCTGAACAAGTTTCATACAGGCACCCAGACTGTCAGCTCTGGTCCGAGCGAACCAGAGGGAACACGATCTGTGCCACAGAGAAAACGTGCTTCATTCCCGGCTCCCAGAACTGTGTTGTCAAGGTGGGACATGAAAAGGAATACGGTACGGATTGCGCTCCCTCCCACCGGGAGGAACCGCGAAAACATCATGCCCGGTGACAGAAGCCAGAGGCAAAAGGTCGCATCTTGCAGAGAGTTCCACATATATGAAGCATCCAGAAACATGGGCGGTTGTCGGGGGCTGGGGGAGGACGGAGAGGGGAGTCCCGGCTCACGGGTACGGGCTTTGATTCCGGAGTGATGACGATGTTTTTTTTTTTTTTTTTTTCAACGTTTATTTATATTTTTTGGGACAGAGAGAGACAGAGCATGAACGGGGGAGGGGCAGAGAGAGAGGGAGACACAGAATCGGAAACAGGCTCCAGGCTCTGAGCCATCAGCCCTGATGCGGGGCTCGAACTCACAGACCGCGAGATCGTGACCTGGCTGAAGTCGGACACTTAACCGACTGCGCCACCCAGGCGCCCCGACGATGTTTTGAAACTAGACGCAGATGTGGGTTGCACAACGCTGTGATTGTGCTAAATTCCACCTCAAAATGATTCATTTTAAACCGTTATGTGAATTTCATCTCCATTAAAAACAAAAACAAAAACGGTCAAGGGCCTCCATGTTTTTCCATGGTGATTTGCACAGAAGGCCTCTCTCCCGCCCAGGGCTGCACCTCCCTGCCTGGACCTTTTGCCATGCCCCCTCCCCCCCGGAGCCACCAAGCTCATGACCCTAGCATCGCTTCCATGACAGCTGTCTGCTGCCTAGCCCACCACCTTCTGTCCCCTGCCACGTCCAGGCTGGTCTTCAAGGCCCTTTTGCCAGGATGTCACCCAACCTAGCTAACCTTGTAGGGTTTCCTAATTTACAACTTAAGTCTAAACAGAGGTGCCCGGCACCCCTCTTCACCTCGCCAGGGCCGCTGCAGGCTGCGCGGAGGGGCGGGACCGCGCTCTGTCCCTGCTGGGATCTGTGACCATGTCCGCGTGCGCACCGTGTAAGCACGCGTGCCCGTGCCTGGCGTTGGTGTGCAGACACCTATTGACGCCCCCTCCCCACAGATGGGCAGAGGACGATCTGTGTGCAGTGAAATGGTGGATTTCAAGGGGCAACAGAGTAGTAATAGACAACCTTAGTATCTGTCTGACTGAGGTACGGGATAAAGGCACTGACTAAGCCCGGCGTACAGATGCTGGCTGATGTTACTGCTGTCAGCGGCCCTACACGTGGGGTGCGTGAAATCCATACAACTCCATGTTGCTTTGATATGAATTCGGTGTTCATTTGTGGTAGACGGAGTAATGGCCCCACAAAGGTGTCCACATCCTAATCCTAGAACGTGTGAGCATGTAACCTCGTGTGGTAAAAGGGACTCTGCCGAGGAGATCAAGGATAATGGGGCGATGATCCTAGATGATCCAGGTGGGCTCGATATCACCACATGGATCCCTAAGAGAGGGGGGCCAGGGGAGTCAGAGCTGGAGAGAGAGTTGAAGGTCTCGCAGAGGAAGATGGAGGAGGGGCCACAGGCCAAGGGACGTGGGCACCTCTAGAAGCCGGAAAAGACGGAAGAACTGATTCTCCCTGGGAGCCTCCAGAAAGTGCGCAGCCCCACCCACATCTTGATTTTAGTCCCATGAGACCGTGTCAGACTTCTGACGTACAAAACTGTGATCATAAGGGTGTGGTTTTAAGCCCCTACATTTATGGTTATTTGTTATGGCAGTCATAGAAAACCAATGCATCATTTATTTTGGAAAACTAGGCTATTTTAACACAACTGTGCTTTCACCGCCGGGAAGACCTGGGGGCAGGTGGGTGAGGCCACATGCACATGGACCAGAGAGGTGTGAATGAATGGTCAAAAATAAATCAATCCCGGGGGCGCCTGGGGGGCTCAGTCGATTAAGCATTTGGCTCTTGATTTCGGCTCACGTCACCATCTCACAGTTGATGAGTTCAAGCCCTACAATGGGCTCTGCACTGACAGCATGGAGCCTGCTTGGGATTCTCTCTCTCCCTCTCTCTGCCCCTCACCCTTCTCACACACACTCTCTCTCTCAATAAATAAACATTAAAAAAAAATCACAGACTTGAAAGACCAAGTTCACCAGCCCAGATCTCTCTCTCTCTCAATAAACATTAAAAAAAAAAAAACAACCCAGAGTTGAAAGACCAAGTTCGCCAGCCCAGATCTCTCTCTCTCCCTCTGTCAATAAATAAACATTAGGGGCGCCTGGGTGGCGCAGTCGGTTAAGCGTCCGACTTCAGCCAGGTCACGATCTCGCGGTCTGTGAGTTCGAGCCCCGCGTCGGGCTCTGGGCTGATGGCTCAGAGCCTGGAGCCTGTTTCCGATTCTGTGTCTCCCTCTCTCTGCCCCTCCCCCATTCATGCTCTGTCTCTCTCTGTCCCCAAAATAAATAAACGTTGAAAAAAAAAGAAAAAAAAAAAACATTAAAAAAACCCCCAGAGTTAAAAGACCAAGTTTGCCAGCCCAGATCTCTCTCTCTCTCTCTCTCTCTCTCTCTCTCTCTTTCTCAATAAATAAACATAAAAAAATCCCAGAGTTGAAAGACCAAGTTCGCCAGCCCAGATCTCTCTCTCTCTCAATAAATAAACATTAAAAAAAAAAAACCCAGAGTTGAAAGACCAAGTTCACCAGCCCAGATCTCTCTCTCTCCCTCTCTCAATAAATAAACATAAAAAAAAAAAAAACCCAGAGTTAAAAGACCAGGTTTGCCAGCCCAGATCTCTCTCTCTCTCTTAATAAATAAACATTAAAAAAAAATCCCAGAGTTGAAAGACCAAGTTTGCCAGCCCAGATTTCTAGTCTAAACAGAGCCCTGAGTGTACCTTCCTCCTGGCTGGCTTTCTGAAGTTTTCTCTCCTCTGCCCGCCGCTTAATCATCGCTAGGGCTTCGATGCTGTCCGTGATCTTCTTCCGCTCTCTGCTCTCCCACTGCTCTCTCTCTTCTTTCTCAGCTGCGAGCCCGCCCCTGGCCCAGGCCTCGGCACAAGCTCTGTCGATGAGGACAAACAAAAACACCAGAAACTGGGAAGGTTTGAATTTTCGCAGGTTAAAAGTCAATTCAAAACATACACTGTCCGACCAAACTTGCTCATTTCCCTCAAATCAAACTGAAGGCACATGGGACATGTGGCCACAAGGATTCCAGATAACACGTGCACACCTATGCCTTTGATGGTTTGCAAAACCCTCCCGATGTGATGCCAAAAGCAGCAGCAACAAAAGAAAAACAGAGAACTCGGACTCCGTCAATATTAGAAATGTTTGTAACACAAAGAATACCATAAACGAAGTAAAAAGACAACCCACAGAATGTGGGAAAGCATTTGCAAATCATAGGCCTGCTGAAGGATGTGTAAATAGAATACATAAAGAACTTCTACAACTCGACACAAAGACAACATAATTTAAAAATAGAAAAAGGTGTTTTGTTAATGAAATCAGAAGCCACAGATGGGGAGAAAATATTTAAAAGAAAGATAACTGGGAGGTGGCTTCTGTCTCGAACAAACAACTATGACAACTCAAAAAATAAAACCACACGGGGCGCCTGGGTGGCTCAGTCGGTTGAGCATCCGACTTCGGCTCAGGTCATGATCTCACGGTCTGTGAGTTCGAGCCCCGCGTCGGGCTCTGTGCTAACAGCTCAGAGCCTGGAGCCTGCTTCGGATTCTGTGTCTCCCTCTCTGTCTTCCCCTCCCCTGCTCATGCTCTGTCTCTGTCTCAAAAATAAATAAAAACATTAAAAAAAAATAAAAAAAACACACACACAAAAATAAAACAGGCAAATGACCTAGACACGTCACCGAAGAAGATAGGCAGATGGCAAAAAAGCTCAACATCCTATGACATTAGGGAATTGCAAATTACATCGATGAGATTCCACATCTCACCGACTGGAAGGACTGAAACTCCCAAACACTGACACCAGATGCTGGCGAGGACACCAAGCAGGGAGTCGCTCATTGCGGTGCTGCTGCTCTGGAAGGGAGCCAGGCAACCTCAAGGCTAAACGTAATCTTCCCAGGGATGCCTGGGGGGGGCTCAGTCCGTTAAGCATCTGACTTCAGCTCAGGTCATGATCTCACAGTTCGTGGGTTTGAGCCCCACGTCGGGCTCTGTGCTGACGGCTCGGAGCCTGGAGCCTGCTTCGGATTCTGTGTCTCCCTCTCTCTCTCTCTCTCTCTCTCTCTCTCTCTGTCTGCCCCTCCCCTGCTTGCGCTCTGTCTCTGTCTCTCAAAAACGAATAAATGTTAAAAAAAATTAAAAAAAAAATAAACATACTCTTCCCGTACAAGCCAGGGTGATGCTCCTAAGTATCCCCTCAACTGAGATAAAAAGAGACATCCACAAAAACACCCACACACGAACATTGGTAGCAGCACCCTTCACGATAGCCCCAAAGTGGAAACAACCCAAAAGTCCATCGATGGATGGATAAATACAATGGGGCATTTCCAAATGGAATATTATTTTGTGACGTTGTTTTGGAACGGATTACTGATACATACTGCTGTGTGGACGAGCCTTGAAACGATTTTGCTCAGCCGATCACGAAAGACCACACGTGGTGTGATGCCATTTATATGAAACATCCAGAAAAGAAAGAACCCACAGAGATAGAGAATGAGGGATATCAGCTAATGAGTAAGGGTTACTTTCCTGGGGCGACAAAAATATTCTGGAATGGGGGTGGGGGTGGGCGCACAACCCTGAATACACTAGAAAGCACTGACTTGTACACCTTGAATGGGTGAATTGTTCTAGGGGCTGGGGATACGGCAGCAGGTGGCCCAAGAGGTGACGATACTCGCTCTGTTAGAACTGCCCTTTTATGGGGAAAGACAGACCCTAAAGAAGGAAACAAGTATGCCAGAGGCTGATGTGTCCACAGAAAAGAAATCCGGTTAAAGAGACCCCAGGTGGAAAAGGTGCTTTCGAGATGAGGGGTGGGGTCAGGAGGGCTTAACGAGGTGACGCGTGAGTAGACACCTGCAACACCAGTGAAATGCTTCCGGGGCACAGAGAACAGCCGGCGGCTCGCTCCATCAGCCAGGGGTGGGCGCGGTTAGAACTAAGACCCAGGGGACTTGGGGCCCTGAGCCAGAGCGTGGGGTCTCACCGCCAGGGGTCCGGCTCCCACCCCTGTTCACCCTTCCCTGCGGGGTCAGCCCCGCCCCGGGTGGGGCTCCCGCTCTCTCCTCTGAGCCCAGCTCTGCTCAAACCCCACGTGGAACAAGGATGCTGCGGTCACATTGTCCCCACCTTCCAGGTGAGGAATGTGAGGCCGGGGACGTTAGCGAGCCCCTCCGAGTGGACAGAACTCAGACTGCCCAGAAGCAGGCGGTTTTGTTTTCTCGCCTGGTTGGAGAGGAGGCTCTCACTTCTATTGGAAATATTTGTTGGTTGGATTTAAGTTTGCGAGTTCAAGAACATATTATCGGCAGCCTGTACTACTGGGGGCTTACTCTGAGAATCAAAAGGGACTTAAATTAAAAACACAGATGAAGGTAGTGACAACACATACGGGAGTCCTGGGTTCAATATTCTTAATATAAGGAAGAGCTCTTAGCAACCAGGAAGGAAAGGGCCTCCAAAAGGAGCGCGGGAGAAAGCGATGGGCGGAGACGATGCCCCTGCCTGACGCCCGACCCCATCAGTTACCCCCAAATAAAATGAGATACAGTCTTCGCTCTCCGGTTAACCCGGCAAAGATTTCTTTCACGCGGCTATGTCTGCTGAAGTTATGAACTTTACACACTCGCTAAAAAACAATTAGAAAATACTCACAAGCGCCTTTGAAAAGGCTCAAACCACAGTCCTTAATCCAATAACACCACTCCCAGAATTCCACCTTATGGAAGTCAGCAGGAGCGAGGTCAGAGACTTACATGCAAGGATACTCATCAGGGGACTACGAAAAAGCCAATCTATGAATAAGTGCTCGAAAACAGGGAATTGCTTATTATAAACAGTTACGCAGCCATCAAACTTGTTTCCTAAGAATGTGTAACGATGTGCGGAAATGCTCCCAAGTCAGAAATTTGTACGAGTTTACTGTTAAGCGTGCACAACAGTTTTGTATTAAAATGTGAGCCAAAGGCTCCCCCCCTCCTTACCTGTCCTTTGGGAAAACTGGTCTGTCATCCAGATAGGTTAGATGTTTTAGTCGTACGGTGACCGTCCTTCGATAGTTAGCGATGTGCTTGATAACGGGGTTTCCCATCAAATTCAGTACACGCTGTAAGCATGAACCAAAGCAGTTACAAAAACAGGGGTGTGACTGAAATATTTCACGCGTGCGGTGCTCTGAGAGAACAAAACACAACGCGTGTGCCCACGCCATCTCCTCACGACTTTATCAGGGAAGCCGGAGGGGCTCTCCTCACTTTTCTGTCCCCAGAGCTGATGATTATAGAGCAGCGCTTTCTTGCGCTTGAACTCCAGATCTGGAATCTCACCGTCCTGCCAGAACAGCCTCGGAAAGCACATCCGGGGGCCTCTCCGCGTCAGCGAGGGCCTCGTTTTGCTCAGCCACGCCCTTTTGCTGACATTAACCTCGGTCTAATTGATCGTTTTCCCTCTTCCCCAGCCAGCACCCATTTTAAGAAAGCATATACACCGCAGCCAGGCGGACAGGAAGCACTGACTTAGGGAAAGGATGGAAAGTGCTGGATGTCGTTGGAGCAGCGTGGCCTCCCCCCGTCTTTACACACCGTCTCCTCCTTCCCGGCCTGCGAAACTCAGAGAAGTGAGCGGCCAAGGTGGTATCCGGGAGCGCCATTAAAAAATTTTTTTTTTTAACGTTTATTTATTTTTGAGACAGAGAGAGACAGAGCATGAACGGGGGAGGGGCAGAGAGCGAGGGAGACACAGAACCCAAAGCAGGTTCCAGGCTCTGAGCCATCAGTTCAGAGCCCGACGCGGGGCTCGAACTCACGGACCGCGAGATCGTGACCTGAGCTGAAGTCGGACGCTCAACCGACTGAGCCACCCAGGCGCCCCCGGGAGCGCCATTTAAGACTAGTTTGCCTGAAGGCGTGAGTTTTCTGATCTAAAGTGGTTTGTGTTATTGGTGCAAATAAATTCACCATACGCTAGTTAACGTAGCATCCCCCAAACATCATTCTCATACCGCCTTCTCCATTCTCATGGTGCCTTCAGGGGCCAGCGCTGCAGGGCTGGGGGGGGGGGGGGCAATCCACCCCGGGGCAGGCACTAAGGGGCTGCATTGCGTGCGGAGGATTTGAAAGCGATCACAACGTCACGTAAAGCAGACTGCTTTTGTCACGGACTGAGCTGTGTCCCCCCTCCCCCCAAATTCACGCGTTCAATTTCTAACCCCAGCATCCTCAGAATGTGGCCGAATTTGGAGATAGGGCCTTTAAAGAGGCGATTCAGATTACATGAGGTCATCGGGGTGGGCCCTTGTCCCGTCTGACAGGTGTCGGGGATTCGGGGATAACAGGGGATTCGGACACACACGGAGGGAAGGGCCTTGTGACGACGCAGTGAGCCGTCTGTCTACAGGCCACGGAGAGAGGCCTCAGGAGAAACCAGCCCCAACGACACCTTGATCCTGGACCTTCTACCCCCCAGAATCATGAGAAAATGCATTTCTGTCACTTAAGCCGCCCAGTCTGTGGTACTTTGTTACGGCAGTTAAGCAACGAGAAAAAACAAGTATTATATGACAGCTTCATATTATCGCCGTGTGCCGGCAGTTCTAAACCAGCCCTTCTTGACCAGCTGCTCAGATTGTTCCTGAACTGTGATTTGCTTACCATTCTTTAAAGCGACCCAGGTTTGCCTTTACACAGCCACGCCCTAAGCGGTGAACAGTGAACTCAGGGGTTTTGGGTGCCCCTTGTAATGCTCTCCTTGTAAATTTCCTTGTCATACTTTCCTTTCCTCGGTACACGTGACAGCAAGGGTTAAATCGTATCAGACACTGTAGACATAAACCCGAGTTTATGATGACACCAGGAAAGAAAAGCCGCTCATTGTCACCATTAGTGGTCGCTGGGTTCTTGACCCCCTCTACCAAAAATCGATGAATAAAAAGAACGAACCAGACCTTCATCCCGGCCTTTTCTGTGCGAACTACGCATGGGGGAGCCACGACATGAGGGGGTTCCCGGTTGCAGAAGTACGCCAGCTAATGTGGCAGGCACATGGGGTCTGGACGATGGCCACCGCATGGCTCCTGAAGGAATGGCTCATCGAGGCGGTGTCCGCGTTCGCCAGTGGCTGCTACGCAGCCGGGGGGTGGGGGTGGGGGGCCTCCACTGGCTGCAGCAGGCTGACGACACGGAGGGGGGGGGGCACCAGGCTGTCTTCAAGTTCCACGCAAGAGAGACAACCAGACATGACAGGCCCCGCGACGTGCCGCAGCCTGGAGCTGCACTGGACCGCGCCTCTGGCCCCATCAGCATTTCACAAGAAACACGGGTCCAGCAGAACATGCTAAACGACACCACGGGGGTGCAATCAACCAAATCCGGAATGTGGCAAAGTCCTGAAAGGGGGGGCCGGCTTCTCTGGCGGAGGAGTGAGGGGGGCCAGTGGGGGGTAACTGTGAGCAGTCAAGAAAGGAAGTCCTCATCTGCCAGCGGCCCACGCTGAAACGTTTGCGCGTGAAATGGCCCGGAGGCTGGGCATTCAAGCTACACCAGCTCCAAACACCAAGAGGACAGACTTGGGAGAAGGAAGAGCCCGGAGGAAAGGAGGGAAGAGAGATTCGGTATCTACAGAACGCAAGTTTTGAGCGTGTGCACGTTTTACCAAGTCAGGCATGCTCTCCAGGACGCTCAGGATTTCGGGATCACTCAGCTTATTGTGGGAAAGGTCGAGGACGCAAAGTTTCAAACACTCCTTTAGATGCTGAATGTCTTCCACGGTCTCTAAGTGATTGTGGGCCATCTGGAGCGTGTTCAGGACCGGCAGGCAGGCTGGAAGGTGAGGCGGGCAGAAGTAAGCAACGGAGGTATGCAAATCCTTCAGAACCTCCCCCAGGGGAAAGGGGTGGGCGCAGTGGCACAGAGAAAGGCCCCTGGGGGCGGGCGTGGGGGCATCTTACAGAGGTTTTCAATGGTCTTGATGAAATTGTTGCTCAGGTTGAGGGCATCCAGCTTCTGCAGAGGCTCTAAGTTCTCGATTTTATGAAGCAAGTTCACTTGCAGGAAGAGACATCGCAATTCGGTTTGGGCCTCCAGATTCTCGATTCTCTGTATCCCGTTGCACTCCAGCCAGAGGCAACGCAGCCCCGTGTACTCTTCCAGGTTCTCGATGCGATCGAAACCTGGTGAGAAGGAAGGGGGCGTCAGAGGAGCTCGGGGTCACACTTGTGTATGCCTCCCTGCCAAGCATCCACACCTCCTTCCGCTGGGAACACCACGGCCACCTTCCTTGAGGGGTATTCCTCTCCTGGGGCTGCCCCATGGCTTCCTGGGGGGCCAGAGTCTTAGCAGTTCACTGGGGGCCAGTCACACTTAGCCAAGCGAGGCCAACTTTGATAGCTGGGAGGTTTTGCTGGCTCCACTGGAGAGAGGTGGTCTTTTCGCTGGGACGGCCAGTCCGGGTAAGGTGGGGCCAAGCCCTGTAGCAACCACCTTCCCTTCATGGCCGGGAGTGAGTGGAGGTGATGGGGGGTCTTCCCGAAATGAGCCAGAAGCAGGGCCAAGCAGGGGAAGACAGCCAAGGGAAGCCGTACCATGAGCGTGGGGACCCAGCTAAGCCTGAAAGTGAGTGCTAACTGTGGGTTTTGTTCCATGTCTCAGTTTTATGAGCCAAATTTAAGGTTAGAAAACATTTTCTTTACTTTAGTAACTCATTATCAATTTGTAGTTCATCGTTCCTCTGCTCTTACGCAAAGCCTTTGAAAGGTTATTTTTTTGCCCAAAAAAGTTAAAAAAAAATTTTTTTAATGTTTACTTATTTTAAGAGAGATAGAGAGAGACTGAGTGCAAGCGAGGGAGGGGCAGAGAGAGGGGGAGACACAGAATCCGAAGCAGCCTCCAGGCTCCGAGCTGTCAGCACAGAGCCCGACGCGGGGCTTGAACTCACGAACCGTTAAGATCGTGACCTGAGCCGAAGTCGGATGCTCAACCGGCTGAGCCACCCAGGCGCCCCCCTGGAGAAGTTTTGATTAAAAAATTGCAGTATCGCTGATTAGCCGGAACGACCCAGCAAAGCTGTTCCTAGATTCCCGGTCCTCAGAAACGGTACCAGACATTGAATTTGTTTTCATCGCTAGGTTTGGGGACAATTTGGTCCATGGCAGCAGCAGAGAATCCAGGGACTCCTCCCTCCTAGCTCTTGTACCTTCTGACTCTCTCCACTAAGTCCAACCTGTTGGGTCCTCTTCTTCCAATCTCTTAAAGATCGGTCCCCTCGGGATCTGCCCTGCGACATCATCCCATTCCCTGCGATTCCTATGTTGGGTGCAGAATTTTGGAGGGGGCAACGTGGAGGTGAGGAGACCAGCTAGGAGCCCCTGCGTTTCTTTAAGAGCCCTTGGGAGCCTTCCTGGCACAGCGCACCTCCCGGGGGCCACCCAGTCCCGCAGGACACCAAAGGCACCTCGGCCATATGTGTCTCTGTGTCTCCAGCACTGAGCACAGAGACTCTAAGTCCAGGTTTACTGACTTGAATAAGGAACACACGGAGGACCGATGAAGCAGGTTGGCCACCCTGAGTTCAGAGGAAGTGGAAGATGTCCCTCCTCGTCATCACCGCTGGGAATCGCCCTGTCCACGGACCCCAGCTGAGGTTTATGTGTGATTCGGCACACCCAACCTGAGCCCTCCGGGACACCCTGTTCCTACTGCTCGGGCCTGGGGCCGCCAAGAACCCTCATCTTTCAACACATATCCCGCCCAAGCCCAGTGTTCACCACCAGACTGCTGGTCTGAAAAACGTAAAGTCCTTTAGAAAATATAAATCAAAGGTTGCAACACGCTTCCCTGGTATCGGTACAGGCAGTGGCCCCCTTTATAAACTCCAGTCAGGGAAGACTTTTCGGAGAAATACTGCTTTTCTGTAAATCTCCACTCAACTCTGAAATTTCTACCTTGATATACTTTGAGAACTCCAGAGGATCCCAGCAAGACACTTTTGATAACTTCGGCCTGATGCAACACTTCTGGGCCAGGTCCTTACCTTAAAACTTTTTTTTTAATGTTTGTTTATTTTTGAGAGAGAGACAGAGAGCAAGCAGGGGAGGGGCAGAGAGAGAGGGAGACATACAATTCAAAGCAGGTTCCAGACCCTGAGCTGTGAGCCCAGAGCCCGGTGAGGGGCTCAAAACCATGAACCGTGAGATCATGACCTGAGCCCAAGTCAGGCACTTAACCGACGGAGCCCCCCAGGTGCCCCCAGGTCCTTACCTTTAAAGTGTAAATACAGCGTGTCGTTCAATGCTGGGGTAATGTAAAGTTGGTGTTGCTTGCAGAGTTTCTGTATAAAACGTTTAGTCATTCTGTTGCATGAGAACATGAAAAGGAAATTCGTTGCAATTTGTCAGCAATTTGAAATTTCAACTTGCAATACAGTCCAGAACTTCTTCCCCAAATTCCAAAATATCCTACATGCCTGATAACTAATTTTTTTTTTTTTTTTGGCCTGGTAACTCTTTTAAGTTCTTTGTCAGTACGCCTTTTTCCGGGCCTCGTCCCGTATCATCACTTTCAGCAATCTTGAAAATTGCCGTGTAGGTTCTAATAAAAATACTTTCGACGGCGTCATCAAGAACGGCCAGTATTTCTCTCTCCAGGTCTGGCATTAAAGTTTAATAATACATTGTGGTTAGTTGTGCCACAGAGGCAGCGCCGTCCTGACTCCCCTACCAATTCTCAGACACCGGGGCCAGCTCTTTAACCTCCCCGAGCCTCAGTTTCCCTATGGATACAAAGGGGCGGTCACACGATCTTCCTTCCTCAGTAAATGTGCACTGGCACTGGCAGCAGCATGCCCACATACCTGGGACCGTGGTCTCCCTTGTCATCTGTCTGGTGTCCTAAGTGACCGTCTGCCCCGCTATTGCCACTCTGTTTCTGCTCGCTTGGGTAGCGTAGGTCAGAAGGACCCACACGTGTTTCCTTAGGATCATCAATTGCTATAAAAAAAAAAGAGAGAGACTGGGTCCATAGAGGTCAAGGAGGGTAGAAAAAAAATTTGCCCAATTTCAGCTTGATTAGTATCTGTGTTTAGTATGGAACGTGGGTGACAGTTTGTAAAGCATCGATAAGGACCGCGGGAAGTTTGCCTCCGGGCACGTCCTCTATGAAAGCTCTTGTACAGGTGTGCAAGGACACGTGTGCAAAGATATTCATTTCTGCGTTACTTTTCACAGACAAAGAGTGTCAACAGTGCAAACATCCATCCATAGCGACTGGTTATATAAAACAATGGATCACTAGTCTGCCTTGAAAAAGAAGCCACTGGAGCTACATCAGTCAATATGGACAATTCTTGGGGCGCCTGGGTGACTCAGTCGGTTACGCATCCGACTTCGGCTCAGGTCATGATCTTGCGGTTTGTGGGTTCTAGCCCTGGGTGGGGGTCTGTGCTGACAGCTCGGAACCTGGAGCCTGCTTCGGATTCTGTGTCTCCCTCTCTCTCTCTCTCTCTCAAAAATAGACACACATTAAAAAAAATACGGATGGGGCGCCTGGGTGGCGCAGTCGGTTAAGCGTCCGACTTCAGCCAGGTCACGATCTCGCGGTCCGTGAGTTCGAGCCCCGCATCGGGCTCTGGGCTGATGGCTCAGAGCCTGGAGCCTGCTTCCGATTCTGTGTCTCCCTCTCTCTCTGCCCCTCCCCCGTTCATGCACTGTCTCTCTCTGTCCCAAAAATAAATAAAAAACATTGAAAAAAAATTTAAAAAAATACGGATAATTCTCAGAAACGTGTATGAAATGAAAAAGCAAGTTTAGTAATAAGCCCCGGATAACATTCATACAAGTTTAAAACATACAAACCAATGCTCTGCACTGTTTAAGGATATATTACAGAGACAGAGGTGATTGAATTCATACAAAATTCTGCAGAAGGGGAGCAGAGAATGAACTGAGGGCAGGAGGCCAAAAGGAACGTCAACTTTATCTGACATGCCTTATTTCTTAAGTTGAAAAAAGACTTCAAGCAGAAATGATAAAGTATTGATCGTTTTCAATTCTTAGTGACGGTGCCTGGGCACTTGTTACGATGTTCTCTCTTCTTTTGTAAAAGTTCTCGAAAGAAAAACCACAGGAAAAGAAACAAAAACGGTGAAAATATCGTTGGTAAGAAGAGAATGAGCACATTTAAAGGCACTTAATTTTTTTTTTTTAGCGGTCAATCAAAATTGGCCAGTTCAAATGCACTTAACCTTTAAGAGCCACTGGCGACTGCACTCTGTGTTCCTGTGGTCTCTCGAACCACACTAAACGGCTGTGTCTTAGACTCTTCTATTTCCCACTGCACACAATGCCCAGCCAAGAGAGGCACCAGATAAGTGCTTGTGGAATAAAGAGGAGGTGCTCCATATACGTAATGATTGATTGGTTGCATGAATGACAAGAGCTAGCGTTGATTAATGGCCCACAGTAACCCAGCAACCTAATTATGATTATCCCTGCTTAAAGATGAGGAGACTGCCCCCAAAGAGAGGTTTAAACCCTGGGCTGGCAGCCATAAAGCTAGTTAGTTGCAGAGCCGCAACCCATACCCAGCGTGAGCAGCTCCAAAGCCTATCTCTTTCCAGACGGCTACAAGGCTTCCCTACAGCTCTTTCCTACAGGGCTTGCCTGGACAGGTCAGTGCTCAAGACACGTTTGTTGACTGCGTCCAAAAAATGAAATACAAATCAAGTAGTTTGTCTCGTCGTTAAAAGGTTTCCCTTAGGAAATGGAGCGGCGAAATGGGAGCAGAGGGTGAAGGCTGTCTTCTAAACCCATTCTGGGAAACTCTGTGGAGGCAGTCACCCACTGACCCCAGCATCACCAGCTCCTCGCTCACTCTCTACCACGGACCAGGCACTGGGCTGGACATTGAATTCGATCAGGAAATCCTGCCCCAACACAGCCTGCGGTCTAGAAGGGGAGAGCCTTCGGTCTTACACGGTGGTAGCAACAAAGAGATACGTTGAAAACATGGAACAGGTGGGCGATGGGGGAAGGGGGTGTTGGGCAAGGGCTAGCGCTCCGGAGTCGGACTATGCAGCATCAGTCTGTTCTGTCATTGACCGAATGAGGGTGATCCATTTGGAGCCAGTTTCAAAACCTCTTTAAGTCCGTTTCCTCATCTCTATGAACTGGGGGAGGAGCGCCTACCGCAGAGGGCGGGGTGTAAGGCTCAAACGAGGTGAACGCTGGGCACGCATCCTTTAAAAAGCGTGTGCCGCTCCTGTTATTATTACTGTTGTTCCCGCTGCCTGGGAAGGTCAGGTGTGGTGCTGGGGGCAGCCCCTCGCCCCCCCCTCGGCTCCCTGGGGCGGCAGTCGGCACCTTCCTTGCGGCCCCCCAGGTCTGCGTCCCCGTGGTCGCCCGCCGACTCCTCCACGCCCGGCTCCTGCGCGCAGCCCTGCTCCGCCGGCCCGTCCACCACGGGCTCCGAGGTCTCGGGGTGCATGCTTATTCCGGAAGCCCCGAAAGCCCCGTTCCGTGGGGTCGCTACTGCGCCCGGCCCCAACAGGGAGGCCCCGCTTTCCTCCTCAGCCGACCGCTCGCGCCCGAATCGTTGGCGGCCCGACGCTTGCCTGGTTTCCACGGCAACCGCCGCGCACGCGCAGTAAGGTGGGCCGGCACGTAGGGACGCCGGGGGCGGGCCCCGCAACGGCTCCGCCCCCGGCGCGGGCGCGTGTCACGTGGGGCGCGGCCCGCGGCAGCTGCGGCGGCGTTGAGCGGGGCGGCGGCGGCGGTGGCGGTGGTGACGGGGGCGGCGGCCTCGCGGCTCTGGCGGGACCGACTCGGAGACTGCGCCGCCTCTGCAGGTACCGCGTCCCCTCCCCCCGCTCCGCCCCCCGCGCCCGGCCCCGGGCCCCGAGCCCGCTTCGTCCCCCTCGGCCTGTCCCTCCCTGTGAGCCCCGCCACGCCCCCCGGGACCGGTGCCCCTCGGCGCCGTCGGCATCCCGGACCCTCGGACCCCTTCGTCTCTTCGTTCCCTACGACCCCCGCCTCGGCACCCTTCCTTCCAGACTCATTCCTTCAGCCCCGCGGCGCCCCTTCCCAACTCCCATCCCGGCGTTGCACCCCGGGGGACCCCCGTTCTGGGCCCGCCCCCTCCCCAGGGACCCCGAAGGTCTCGCGCCCCACCCATCCCAGCTCGGCCCCTCTGGCCCCAGACCCTAGCCCGGGGCTCCCCGCGAGGCTCCGAGAGTCACCCCTTTGTGCGCGCTCCTTTATTCTCATGTCTGAAGGACTTGGAGTGGGATTTGTTGTCCTCTTTGTTCTGAATTAGGAGTAATTGAGATTAAGGGAGCGCCTGAAGAAAGGCCACCGCCGCTTCCCCAAGCGCGGTGGTTTGCTCGGGTGTGCTGGGCGCCGCCAGGTGCCGGAGCGGAAGGGTCCTGGTCCCTGGTTCAGAGGAGCGTGCAGCCCAGCCACCCCAAGACCTGCAGCCCCCGCGGTGATGCCAGCCAGATTCCCGCCGGGGGGGGGGGGTGTCTCCCAGTGGGGCGGCCAGCCAGGGCTCTGGATTTTGTTAGACCTTGATTCGAATTCCCGTGAGGTCCTGGGTATGTCACTTTAACCTCTCTCAGCCTCAGTTTCCCCATCTGTAAACTGGGGGGGGGGGGTGATGATAACTCTTCCTCCTAACGTTGGTGAGAAAACAGTGAGGTGTCAGGGCTAAAGTCCTTAGGGGACACTTCTGCTTTGAGCCAGCTCTTGGTTCTAATTCCCCGGCCACTACAGATAGCCCGTAGCTAACGTTGCACATCGAGTTATAGCTGCTAATAGCTAACATTTAGTGAGCACTTAAGTTCAGGCACTGTTCTAAGTGCTTTGTAAGTATGAGGTCCTTTAATTCTTGTGATCTCAGGCAGGAACTATTATGTCGGTGTTTACAGGTGATGTAAGGAAAGCCCAGAGGTGAAATAATTTCACCTTCACCCAAGACACAGCTCTTAGGATCCGACTCCAGGAAGTCTATTTTCAGCGTCTGTGGTTTTAGTCACTACAGGAATATTCCAGTAGCGTGGTGTTCAACAAATCGGCATTTTTTTAGTGCATGTTAAAAATTGACATAAAATTCATATTACAGAAAATTCACCATTTAAGGTTTTAGCCATTTCAAAATGTTCTTCGTAGCGGCATATTCACTCTCTCCAGCCATCACCACTTTTTAATTCCAGAACATTCCCATCATCCCAGAAAAAAAAAAAAAATCCTACCCCGTTAGCAGTCACTTCCCATTCCCACTGCCCCTGTGCCCTGGCAGCCCTGACCATCTACTTTCTGTCTCTGATTTGCCTTATCTGGACAGTTCCTGTGGATTGATTCGTATGATTTGTAGCCTTTTGTGTCTGGCTTCTTGTACCGAGCAGAGTGTTTTCAGGGTTTGAGTAGCAGGGTGCATCGTACTTCGTTCTTTTTATTGCGAATACCCCACCATGTGGATTGGCCACGTTTTGTTGATCCGTTCATCTGTTGATGGTTGTTTCCACGTTGTAGCTATTGTGAATAGCGCTGCTGGGAATATGCTGTACAAGCTTCTGTGTGAGTGTAAGTTGTCTGGGGTGTATGCCTAGGAGTGGGTGCCACTGTTGTTTTAATTCCTGTTGCACAAATGGAGACCCAAAACCCAGGACTGTTGGATCTTGGACGAGGACTCCCATGTTCTGCTCTTTCCACTGAGCTTCCCGTGAATTCAGGTTAGCCGTAGCCTCCGAATTGGCAAAGGGAATAAGGAAATTCCAAAAAGTCATGCTACGCCAATAATAACTTGGTCAAAGTGCTGACCCAGAGGTTGAGAAGCTTCTTACGTTTTTTTTTTTTTTTTCTCCTCAAGAGTGAAATCCGAGCTGTGAACACAAAGCAGTATTTGATCTATTTGTTACAGAGATATTGTATATGCAGCATCATGCTAGGTGCTGAGGAGGAATTTTAAAGATGGGTGTGATCCCAGCCTCACACCATCACCGAGCTGCAGGAGAATTAAAGACGTAAATCTGAAAAGCAAAGTGGCATGGAACGTTTGTGAAAATAGTACGGGGAAATTTGTTTATGTCTCGGGGCCGAGAGGGGTTTCTGAACTGGAGGATAACACAGCACAAACCATACAGGAGGCAGATTGATAAATTTGACTACATTGAAATCAAGACATTCAGTTCGTCAAAAGCACCGTAAAGAGACAAAACATCCCGAGAAGCGGTGTCTAGAATATAGAGTGAAAAGGAAGACAGCACGGTAGAAGTAAGGGCAAAAGCCAGGAACAGGCGCTTCACAGATGAAGAGCCCCAAACAGCACAGAAGCATCAAAGGATGCAGTCAAGCTTATTAGTAATCAGGAAACGTAAATTAAAACCATAGCTCCCGTTTCACAGCCACCCTGTGGGCGGGAGCCTACGGTGCCAACCATTGGGGAGGGGCGCTCCCTGATGGGCGTGGGGATTGGCCAGATAGACCAAGCCGCTTGGGCAGTGCCTGGTTGAACGTGTGCGCGGGTGCCCTGTGGCCCCAGCAGCCTGACTCGGGCACACCCCTTCGAGGGACTCTTGGGCGCGTGCTCGGGGGATGCGCACGAGAATGCTCCTGGCAGCTCTCTTCGTAATTGTCAAGCCGAAAGCCCAACCCAAATGCACATCAGCGGTAGAATGGGTGTACGGGCCGTGGCGTGTCTGTGCTGTGTGTTTGTGTGTAGGGTGCAGCAGTGAAAAGTCTGACCTCCAGCTCCCGGGGTACGTGTGAGTCTCGAGAACAACGTTGAGTGAAAGCAGAAAGTCACCAAAGAATACACACGCTGTGATTCCTTCATATAAAGTTCAAAACCAGACAAAACTGAACGCTCTCTTTCAGAATCCCTGCTGGGGTAAAAGTACAACTATTTTATTTTATTTTTTTTTTAAAGGGCAAGGGAATGGTGATGTCAGAATTCAGGAGAGTGGTTTCCCCCAGGGTGGCGGAAGGGGATATGATCAGGGAAGAAGTGGGGGGCTTCTAAGACTGGTTTTACTTGTGAAGGACGGTGACCGCGTGGCTGTCTTGTTATTCTCTGAACTATGCATAATGGGTTTTGAAATGTGTGTATTTTTCAGTTTTTCAAGCTATAGAAAGATTAGTTTTTTAGACCCATCTGCCCTCCGGAGGTCTGTGCTCTAGTTGGGGAACCAAGGGATGAAGGAAACGGTTAATGCAGGGTGGTGTGGTAAGGGCTATGTGGGCAAGACAGGAACTCGGGGCCGGGGCGGGGGGTGGGGGATGGCTTGGTACAGTGGCCTGGGAAGGGGAAGGAAGTGGCACGGGGCTCCCCTTCATCCCAGGCCTGGTGTGTCCTCGGTGTTGTCCGTGAGTGCTGGCATTGAACCGGGGACTTGAGCTGGTCTTGGGAGGACGGACCGGATTTGAGTGCAGAGAGCAAGACAGATACAGACTCTGTGAGAGAAGTAACATTCCTATGAAACGCGGTTAATGAAAATAAAGTCCACAGCCCTGGAGCTTTACAGAAAAGCTGGGCAGTGCCGGCTGTGGACGAGGACGGGGGGGGGGGGGGGGGGGGGACACGGCCTCGCGTCTACCCCTCTCAGGGGAAGATCGTAGGAATCTCGGAGGCTCTTTTCCTGATCCTGCGTACACTAGAAGGTTGTGCTTTAAGGGACGTGCAGGATTTGCAACTTGTCTCTTTACTGTCCTCGAAACTAGACTTGATGGTCTATCTATCCTTCCTTCCATCTATCCATCCATCTTAATTTCCCATTGCTGCTGTAACAGATTACCGCAAACATAGTGGTTTAAAACAGTGCAGATTCATTCATGCTTCTGAGGTCAGAGGTCTGAAGTCCGTCTCACTGGGCTGACGTGAGGGTGTCAGCAGGGCTCTGTCACTCCTGGAGGCTCTGGGGAGAATCTGTTTCCTGCCTTTGGCAGGTGCTTGAGGTGCTGCCTTCTCGAGGTAACCCCTCTCCCCGTCGTCAAAGCCAGCGGCCTAGTGTCTTTAAATCCCGCTCGCTGTCTCCTTGACCTCCGCTTCTTGATCGCGTCTGCTCCGACTCTCACCTCCTGCCTCCCTCCTGTAAGGACACGCGTGAGCACAGTGGGCCCGCCCGGATCATCCGGGATCATCTCGCCTCGAGGTCCTTAACTTCATTCCATCCTCCAAGTCCTCTTTGCCACGTAAGGTGATGTATTCATGAGGCTTGAGGATCAGGATGTGGACATCTCCGAGGGTCGTTATTCAGCCCGCCACGCTGCCTTTGTTTGGTGGCGAGTTAGCCGTCTTTCCCCGTCATGCTTGCTTCATTGTCCGGGGAAACGTGGCCAGCCCGCCTGATGTTCCCCCGGGCCTCGTTCGTTTAGGTGACGTGGTGGTGGCGGTGTTGCAGCCAAGACTTCTCTCTCCGAGCTCTTCCTTCCCGGAGGTTTTTGTGGGAGGTTTGCCTGTCCTCTTCGCTGCTAAGTCACAGCAGCTTAACTCTGGGTCAGGAGGATGTTACTGGCCACAGCAGTGCTTTGCAGAGGTGACTTTGCTCCGTGCAGGTTTTTTTTCTTTTTGAAGCAGGCTCCATGCCCAGAGTGGAGCCCAATGTGGGGCTTAAACTCACAACCCTAAATTCGAAACCTGAGCTGAGATCAAGAGTTAGATGCTTCACCGAGTGAACCACCCAGCCACCCTACTCTTTGCAATTTTGACCATAATTTTCCCATGATACTTTTATGTTTGCAATATTCCCTTTAGAGGTGTTTTTTTTTAACAAGGTTTGTTTTAGGACTTTTTTGGGGAGCAGTTTTAGGTTTAGAGTAAATGTGAGAGAAAGGTACAGTTATTGCCATATACTCCCTGCTCCCACCCACACAGAGACTGCCCCGTTGTTTTTTGGTGTGTGTGTGTGTGTGTATTCACTATTGAGAGAGAGAGAGAGAGAGAGAGAGAGACAGGGCATGAGGGGCAGAGAGGGGAGGGACGGAGACACAGGATCCGAAGCAGGCTCCAGGCTCTGAGCTGTCAGCACAGAGCCCGATGTGGGGGCTCGAACTCATGAACCACAAGATCATGACCTGAGCCAAAGTCAGATGCTTAACCGACTGAGCCCCCCAGGTTCCCCTTGAGACTGCCCCATTGTTAACATCACTCACCAGAATGGTACCTTTTTTTTTTTAATGTTTATTTATTCATTTTTGAGAGAGACAGAGCACAAACAGGAGAAGGGCGGAGAGAGAGGGAGAGAGAATCCCAAGCAGGAACCGCCCTGTCAGCGCAGAGCCTGATGCGGGGCTGGAACTCATGAATCGTGAGATCATGTGCCGAGCTGAAATTGAGACTTGGATGCTTAACTGACTGAGCCTCCCAGGTGCCAGCACCCTTTTTTTTTTCTTAAATCAAGGCTGAACCTACACTGAACATCATAATCGCCCAAAGTTCATAGATTACCTAAGAGACTTTTTATGTGTTTGATGAATTAGTCCTGGAACCGTTGCCTTGAAGAAGTAGAAAATGCCTTCCTGTTTGGGGGACAGTTCCGACTTTTCCTCACCTGTTTTTCTCCCATTTTGTTCACTGATGATTTAGTTTTCTGTAGAGGCCAGAAAACAAAGCTTCGTAACATTTTTTACAAGCAGACTGTGTAAAGCTGATCATTTGACCGTTATAGTGTTGCTTTCCAAATGGGTTTTTCCAAGTTTCAGGCTGATACCTACCTGCGGGAAAATTAACTAGTCACACCCTCAAAGCAAGTTAAATGCAGCTCAATATCATGCATATCTTGGTAGGCTTCTAGACTTAAATGTGTAATAAGCTCCTTTAAACCTGGGTTTCCATGAGGTTTCCTGGAAGCTAATGGCTTTGGGGGAAGTCTTAATTTCTTCCTTCATTAGAAAGACATTATCTTCCCTCATGTACTACTTACTGAAGGGTGGGGGAGGAGGTTGAGAAGAGGGTGTCAGGAACGTCTGATCTCCTGTTATTTTCCATTTATTGTCCATCCGGGTGTGAGCGAATGTGTAGAGACATGTGATGTGTCTGAGAAGCAGCGGGAGTCGGTCATAAAGCCGTGAGCTCTCAATTCAGCCTTGCCTGTCCCCATCTGGAAGGACCAGGGCTCAGGGCCCCACACCTCCTGCCTGCATCACCACAGCCGCCTCCCTCTGCTGCCAACCGCCTTTCACAACAAACCCCATCAGTCCCCCACTTTGCCATAAGGAGCTTAGTAAGTCCACACGCTTCTGTTTGGCACGAGGGCCTTTCACAATCCAGCCTTCCCTCCCCAGCCCCCTTTCCACCCCTTGGTGGACATCCTGTGACGTAGGCCTGGAGAACTTGTCACCATTTCCTGGCAGGCTGGACCTCTTGCAGTGCCGTGCCCTTGCCTCCTCCCCTCCGCCCAGGAGGGCCTTCTACCCTCTTCGACAGGGCCCTCGCCACATGGCACCGGATCGCTCTGTTTTATCTTTCGGTGAATCCCTTGTACGCAGGGGCGGCAGGGGCTTAACTGTGAAGGGTCGTCAGTGTTTGACACTTAGGTGATCATTGCTGTTTGAGTAGTTGGGTTTTCTGGTAGACTTGCCTACAGACCAGTGACTATGCGTGTTTAGACTTTTGGGAGGTATTGTTTATTATTCACAAAGAAATTGGTATTTGAATTTGTCGGTCTTCTGTGAGTTTGGTGGGTGTGAGTTAGCTCTCTCCATGTTGAGCTGTATCTGGAGAACGATGACATTGCACTTCTGTCCCTCAAGGCTGTAGACCAGGCCTAGAACGTGTCAGCCCTCTGATTCTCTGTGATTAAAAAAAAAAATGTAGCAAAGACAGCGCACGTTTAAGGTCTTTGCCTGTGGTGGAACTGTGATGTGAAATTCCGTCACGGTAGCCGCGTGATAGGACGGCGGAGGGGAGTCTGATGGTAGAGCCGGGAAGCCAGACCGTGCCGGGTCCGAGGCCCTGGAAGCTGGTGCTGCCACTTCGCCTCTGGAGTTGCTGCGTCTTTCTGCTGCCCCTGAGCAGGAGGTCCTTGGTGGGTTTTGCACACGGAGTGTCTCTGCAGGGGGTCGGGGAAGTTTGCGTGGTGGTCCCCTCCCACGCGGGGGCACAAGAAAGCGTGGAGGCTGAGAGGTGAGCTGGAGACCGGGTAGTGCGGCTTAATGTAGCAGCCGGCTGCTGAGCTCCTGCTGTGGGCCACGGCTGTGGAAGGTGCTGGAAGAACAGAGAGGAATAAGGTTTGCTCTCAGCTCTGGAGGAATTCAGCCTGCAAGGGGGTCTTCAAAAACAAAATGGTTTGGGACCATGTCCAGGGCGCAAGGAGGGGAAAGGTGTCGCAGAGGTGGCTTTGCTCTGCTTGTTCTTGAAGCACCTGCCCCGCTCCCAGGCCAGAAGGGGCAGCTCCACATGCCTCAGGCCACTTCCTCCCGCCACCTCCGCCACGGCCACACGGGTGCCGCGTGCCTGGGCGCAGGTGGGCAGCCTGAGTCTCCAGGAACGTGGACTAGAGGGGCCGGGCCCGCACAGGTGGCGTGGAGGAAGGTGGATTGTGGGGAGGGGACAGTTGGGGGCCCCAGGAAGGCCAGGCGGACACCACGGAGACAGGATGGCCAGTCCCCTCACCCTCCCGGACCCGCCTGCTCCCGGGCTGTGTGCTGAGCTCCCGGCGTGTCTGCAGAGTGCCGTGTGTCCCGGCTCGCAGAGCTGGTTTATGTCCGCTTTGCAAAATGTTCCTTAGGACACAAGGTCCGGGGGAGGCGGGGACGTCCCAGCAGGGCGTCTCCGCGGACAGGTGGGTGTCTGCCGTCCTCCGGGGTGAGGGAGTGCTTTGCTGCCTGCACTGGGACTCATGGCCGAGGAATTCACGTCTTTTCTTACTTTTTAAACACCTTGATCTTAGGTTTATATAAGGTTTTCCCAGCTGAGCTGTGAGGGCACAAGGAAGCACTTTATTTCACGTTGGTTTTTGTTCACAGGTCGGCCTTAAGGGGGCAGAGCGGAATATTCCTGAAGAGCCAGAGCTGGCAGCTGGGAGGTGAGAGGACACCAAGGTAGGTAATGGCCTCGGCAGAAAGTTGTGAGTCTCCTTTGTGGTCAGACACCTGTAGCTAGAGCTTTTCTTTACAAATGTTCAAATTCTTGGGAGACATTGTGTCTGAGTTTGAGGCAGGAGGACGTCCCCTTACACGGTTTCCCATTGGTACGAGGCCGTTCGAGGAGTCACACTTGCCCTTCTCCTCTCTAGCTGGAACCTCCTACGTGCCCTCCGTGCAGTTAGTTCCGCCCAACTCTTGCTTTGCTGATAACCCCCTGGATCTTGAACCGTAAGATTTAAATTTTCACGTTGTTTTAGTATCTTACACGTACACCCACCTATATTGGGAGGAGAGATGTAGTATTCCAAGAATCTGGATTTTTTTGGTGTAGTTTTGTTATTCCTAATTTTATTGCGTTTTGATGGAAAAGTAGCAGTATATACAAGTCTTATTTTTTGCGTTTGTTTTCCTCGTGGGTTAGCATTTGGTTACTTAGGAAAGAAGGCACTTGTACACTGTTGAAAAATCATGCCAGGAACTTCCACAGATGACGGTGGAACGTGGTATCTCGTCTTTACGTTCTTGGAAGAAATGACTGGTTGGGTCGCTTGGTTAGAATCGTGCACTCTTGAGCGGTCGCGGCCATCGTGGGCACCTTGGTAGCACATCAGGTCAGGGGCGTGTCCCGTCAGCCACCTGCCTCAGCCGGGACTGGGCTGTGTAGTGAGATGCTGAGCAGGGACCCTGGGAGAGAGTGACACGACACTGCCTCGGCTCTAGCGTCTGGAACCTCAGAGGGGCATTCGTGGGCAGCGGGGGAAGAGTGGACACACTTGGGACCGACGGTCCCGACGCTGAATGCATTTCGGAGGATTTGGAAGTCACTCCAGAGGCTTGTGGCCTTCTGTGTGGCAGATTGATCGGGACAGGAAGGACCTCTTGCGGCCAAACTTTGTTGCTCTCGATACTTCCTATTTTAGGAAATCTCGGCCCGGGTAGTTCATGAAGAAAAACTACCCCAAAGGAGCGTTTAGTTGTTCTCACGTTATGAAGTATTTGGTTTGTGTAGTTAATGAAACTTACAGTGTTTCCTCTTCACGGTCGATTTTGGCATTCTTGTCGAAGGAGGTACGTTTCTGTGAACAGAACTCCGGTATATGGCTTTACCAGTAGGAGATGAGATGGGCCAACTTCAGCATTTTCTGTGTTATTTGGGGAAAACATTCCTTTAAGGCCAGAGCAGCTTCATTAGTGATCTGGTGGCTGTGCATGGCTCGCTGCTTGAGAGACCATCCGTGTGGTGGGGCCTTTGGGAACCCCACTGCCCAATCGTCTCCTCAGTTTTCTCTCCTATTTCTTTGTGACTTTGTTGGTTTGTAGTTCTGATTACACATTCACATCTGTATCAGTTTATATGTATTCAACACGTACCTATCTGTATTCAGCAGGCTTTGTGTTATTCTGTGTGCCTTTTATCACAGTATGCTGTCACTCCTATAATGTGTGCTGTTGCCGTGGCTAATTGGTTTTCTCCTGCGTAGCTCGTTTTCACTCTGCAGAACTTGATTGAGCTCAAATTACATTGCAGTGGAGTGGGAGGGAATTCGCTCGTTCCTCCTTAAGCTTATGCCTATTTTTGATGCTTTTTTGGGGGGATTTTCTTAGTTTCAGGAATCTTTTTTTTTTTTTTTTTTTCCTATTTTAATGGGCCTTCTAAAGAGGGCCCATTCCCAGAAATGTTCAGTATATTTTGGATTAAAGTCATTTGTCTTTTATGTAATAAATGCTGTGTCCTTGTGTTTGTGCGTATGAGTTCCTGTTAATTTAGTTGCAGTCTCTTGTGATCTCTTTGATATCTTGTCCGTTGCAGACAGCACACGGTTGGATCTGGCGTCAGCGGTCCCCAAGCCTGGTCTGGGACCAAGTTCATCAGCCTTGGTAGTGCCTGACTTTTGTCTGTCTTGGCAGGGTCATTTCTCATCACGGGCACACACAGACCAGTTCGTATGGCATTTAGAATTGTTCTTTAGGGGCGCCTGGGTAGCACTGTCGCCCTGACAGAGCTCAGAGCTCTGACTTCAGCTCAGGCCACGATCTCACGGTTCGTGAGTTTGAGCCCCACGTCTGGCTCTGTGCTGACAGCTCGGAGCCTGGAGCCTGCTTCGGATTCTGTGTCTTCCTCTCTCTCCGCCCCTTCCTCACTCATGCTCTGTCTCTCTCTCTCTCAAAAGGAAACATTAAAAAAATTAAAGAAAGAAAGAACGAAAGAATTGTTTTGTTAAATGGCCTTCTCTTTTCTTGGGTACAATTAATGAACTCCTCTGTGAATCCGTAGCGTGTGTCATGGTACCTGGAACATAGTAAGGGCTTTGTAAATGCTTGCTGCGTGGGTACTTACAAGAGTGAGTTGTGTTGGACTCTTGTTCGGCCGTAGGGAGCAGGGCAAAGGTATTGGTGCCCCGGTGACCTCAGTAAGACAGAGGCGTCCTGCTCTGTTGTCACTTAAGAAAGCCAGTTCTGGGGCGCCTGGTGGCTCAGTTGGTTAAGCGTCTGGCTTCGGCTCACGTCGTGACCTCAAGCCCCACGTCGGGTTCTGTGCTGACAGCTGTGCTTTGGATTCTGTGTTTCCCTTTCTCTGCCCCTCTCCCACTCGTGCTCTGTTCCTCTCTCAAAAATAAATGTTAAAAAAGAAATCTAAAAAACAAAAAAGAAAACCAGTTCCTCGGGTGTGGGGAGCACCTGTTTGATAAAAATATATGTTTTGTATATTACTTATTCACGATATCATTTATGTGAACGTGTATTACAGCTCAGTTTTGTCTCAAATGGATTGTAAGCTCTTTTTGGCCAAGGCAGTGTCTTAATACTGCCTCTGTTTCTTCTACTCTGTCTCGGCGTGGGTGGTGGGCCTCTGCACTGGCTCGATTTGAAGAAAGCAGGGAAGTAAACACACCTCTCAGCTGTTACATGAATTAAAAGTCTGTCTGTCACTGTGCTGGGCGAGGAGCTTTTTTAGGGCGCAGAGCATATTGTGTTTATCTCTGTATCCACAACATGTAGCACAGTGCCTGAATTTTTGTAGGAATTTGATAGCTCTTGGTAGTTATGTTGACTAATCTCTTTAGAAGAAAAGGACTTTATGAGCTGCAGATGTTAATGAGATTATAAATGGATTGGATCCATGGGTTACATGCGTTTGAGACATTACTGTTAGTTGAATGCATAATTGTCAAGCTCTCGTGTCCTTAGATGTCTGTCTTCATTCAGACTCTGTGTGTTCCTTTAACTTAACTAAGCAAAGCACGCCTCTCTCCCTCCCCTCCCCCCTTCCCCCCCCCTCCCCCGCAGGCTGCCATGGCTGCCGTAGACAGCTTCTACCTCTTGTATCGGGAGATCGCCAGGTCCTGCAATTGCTACATGGAAGCTCTGGCCTTGGTTGGAGCCTGGTATACAGCCCGAAAAAGCATCACCGTCGTCTGTGACTTTTACAGCCTGATCAGACTGCATTTCATCCCACGCCTGGTGAGCAGAGCAGATCTGATCAAGCAGTACGGAAGATGGGCAGTCGTGAGTGGTAAGAAACGTTCTAATGGTAACAGTATAAGCTTTTCTGTTTGTGTTTTAAGGCGGATGCCTTGCTCGAGGAGTTACTGAATTCTGTGGGAAGTTTTCACGGGAACGTAGTTCCGTTGTGATCACGTTCACATTTTCTTACTGCCCTCCTCGCGGAAGGATTGTCCTGTGACGTCTGCCTCTCCTTCTGCTCTCCTGTGCCCGGGCCTGCCCCAGCCCACCTTCCTACCTCTTGCTTTTCCTTTGGCCCTGTTCTGAAATTGTCCTTAGAAACTGTCACCACTTTCAGAAATGCTTCCCTTAAGTTAAATTTCGTTTTCATTTATCAGTTTCCCAGGAAAGTACCTCCCAGCACTCGTTCAAGCCAGATATAAGCTTGAAAACCATTCTCTGCCGTGTTTCACAGTCAGCTTGGCGGACGTGAAATCGCCCTTCTGGGGTTTATTTCCAGTGTGAACCCTTCTCTGCCTAACCCCGGAAATGGGGTATTTAAGGTTCCCTGTGAAGGTTGCACCCGAGACGATCGTGCTCACGTGCTGTGACTTGGGTTGCAGGTGCCACGGACGGGATCGGGAGAGCCTATGCAGAAGAGCTAGCGAGCCGTGGTCTCAACATCATCCTGATTAGTCGCAACCAAGACAAGTTGCAGATGCTGGCTAAGGACATCGCTGACACCTACAATGTGGAGACCGATATCATAGTGGCGGACTTCAGCAGCGGCCGGGAGATCTACGACCCGATTCGAGAAGCCTTGAAAGACAGAGACATCGGCATCTTGGTGAATAACGTGGGCGTGTTTTATCCCTACCCCCAGTATTTTACTCAGGTCTCCGAGGACAAACTCTGGGATATCATAAACGTAAACATTGCCGCGGCCAGTTTGATGGTCCACATAGTGTTACCGGGAATGGTGGAGAGAAAGAAGGGCGCTGTTGTCACCATCTCTTCTGGCTCCTGCTGCAAGCCTACACCCCAGCTGGCTGCGTTTTCTGCTTCTAAGGTAATGTCTTCCCGATTGGAAAATGGCATCGGAAGGCAGTAGGACCTTTATTACGTGGTTTGGTCCGCTTTGCTGAGCTCTTTGTCGGCAGCTCGCGTTGACTGTATTTTTTTCCTGAAATGGTAATGAGAAGCCTTTTTTCTCTCCTGAATTTTCTTCCACCTTCCCCCCGAATGAAGTCTTGACCCCTGCTCCGTTTTAACAGGCTTATTTAGACCACTTCAGCAGAGCCCTGCAGTACGAGTATGCTTCTAAAGGAATCTTCGTTCAGAGTCTAATCCCGTTCTACGTGGCTACCAACACGACCGCACCCGGCAGCTTTCTGCACAAGTGCCCGTGGTTGGTGCCTTCGCCCAAAGTATACGCACACCATGCTGTTTCTACCCTTGGCATTTCGAAAAGGACCACAGGCTACTGGTCCCATTCTATCCAGGTAACAGTATGCGCTCGGCTCTTGTAATTAGGTTAACGCATCCTGAACCTTTCTAGATGATACCTGGCAATCTGATTGAGGCCTACCGCGGAAACGTGAGAATTGCAAATTCTGATTCTTAAACCTGACACTCTTAGTGGTTCTGGTTAAGTCACTAAATTCCCTTTTGTGAAGTTACTATTTTATCAAGAACATCGAATAGTTTCATCTGTGTGATCCCTAAGAGATGAGATAACGCTGCTTTCGTATAGGGAGATGGTAGCAGTGTAACAATACTAAGTATTTACGTGGGGATTTCAAAGTCAAACAGATTCTAGTAATGATTGAGAGGGTGCCTCTAAATCGGCAGTGTAGCCCACGAACGCGAAACCAAGGTCGGTCTGTATCTCACAGAACCATCGAGCCAGCTAATGCCCCGGCGTATTCTGGAACTCATTTGTTCGAGAAGCACAGACTCTACCGTTGAGTTTCCTGTTCAGGCGTGACAGAGGTGTGGGTCTTTGGTAGTTGAAGGAGTAACTTGGATATTTGAAAATTGGGTTCCAAGTATTCGGCAGAGAGCTCGTGATTTGTTAGAGCAGATTGTGGCGGAATTGGTAGGCGCGCCCTAGTTTAGAATGGTTGCTCTTTGATACGTAGTTTCTTGGTTGCCAAGCAGATATTTTTGAGACTGTGCGTAAAGATCGTTGAATTTGTCATCACCAAATTCTTAGGTAAGTAAATCAACAATTTTTACCTTTATCAAAAGATTCGGCGAAAATTTTCTTGAATAAAAAGGAGTTTTACTTACGTGGTTGTTTCCAGGCCCTTCATTCCTGGAGAAAAGCAGAGAAAGGCAAAACAGTAGTTTTCGAGGCCAGCGAACGTTGAAGTTATGTGAAAAATGAAGACCTATCAAGGACGGGATGGGGCTTAGCCGTGGCAGATGTTTTGGCTGCATTTATAAAGCACCCACATTTTCATGATAATTAGTTCACGTTGATGAACTCTTCTTGAGAATGTATATTTTTCTGCCCAGAAAATCTGTTAATTCCTAGAGTAGCTTTTTGTACACAGCTGTTAAAACTTTACATGTTTGTCTGTTTTCGTTTCTATTTTACTCAAATTATTCTCAGCATTATCACTTTTTTCTTCTTTTTAAAATTCTTTTATTTTTTTTTTGAGAGAAAGGGAGAGCACGAGTGAGCCTGCAAACGTGAGCAGGGAGGGGCAGGGGTAGAGGGAATCTTAAGCAGACTCCGTGCTCAGTGCAAAGCCTGACGTCGGGCTCAGTCTCATGACAGAGAGATCATGACCTGAGCCAAAATCAGGAGTCGGACACTTATCCAGCTAAGCCACCCAGGTGCCCCACTTTTTTTGTTTTCAATTTTACAACAAAGATTTGATCGTTAATCACCGTTTTGTCCATAGTCGGATTCTCGGATAGCTTTAGACGCTGTGATTTTTCTTTCTAATCATCATCTCTTCCGAATACGGTTTTCTCGGGCCGCAAAGATCAAATTTTGTTAAGATTTCCTTCCTCTGTCAATTTTTAGTGCTTGAGGAATTGACTGGGTGAAGTTGGATGTGCCCCACGTACCAACCGTATGAAACGTTACCTGTGCTGTTTGTCTCGGTTAGTTTTCCACATTTCGAATGGAGCAA
Organism: Prionailurus viverrinus; assembly: GCF_022837055.1. Classification (NCBI taxonomy): domain Eukaryota; kingdom Metazoa; phylum Chordata; class Mammalia; order Carnivora; family Felidae; genus Prionailurus; species Prionailurus viverrinus. The sequence continues at coordinate 5,514,778 of NC_062575.1, forward strand.
GAGTAGATACACCGTGTTGGGTTTAGAATCTTGGAAATCCTTGATGACGTCGAGGGAAGGCAGTTTCGGGATCTTTCTGAGAGCCGTGGGTTGCCGTGAGCGGCGGGGAGGGACACGGAAAACGCACGCGCCACAGATGCGGCGGCAGGTGGATTGGGCCCGAGGAGGGGGGTGTATTTGTCAGTCCGTTTATGGCAGCAGAGATGTGGCTGTTCGTGAGTGCTGGGGGGAAGGGCTGTGTGGAGAAGAGTGGCCTACAGATGGGAGAGAAGGCGTGGTGCCGGAAGCGAGGGCAGGACCGAGAGCGCGGTGGAGGAGAGGTGACGTGGGACTGGGGACAGTGAGGAAGGCGAGGAGGCCTTGGAGGCGAGGAGGGGCTGCTGTCTGGTGGCTCCTGTGAGGGACTCGGAGAGTGAGGAGGTATGGGGTGGGGGGGGTGGGGGGGTGCTGCGTGCGGGTGAGTGACGCTTGTGGGACCCGCTCCCGGGACAGCCTCTGGAGTCATGTCACCACCCTTTACTGAGAATGCAGTGTATTCAGCGATGGCTGCTAAGTGTATAAAAAAGGCTCTTTCTGATGCGCTTGCACAGAGGTCGGGAGCGGTGGGGGGAGTATCCTCACTCCTTCCCTGGGCCCCAGCCCTCGCGGGTGTCCGCAGAACACCGTCCGACACAGAAGCCGCGTTCGCTCGCGGCCGCACCTTTTCTGCGTTCTTGCCGTCCATGGAGTTGAACGATTGCCTCTTCCCTGCGTTACACTGGTTGTCTTAATGATTTGCGAGCAAAAAAATAGAAAAAAAACGATTTGGACTTAAAACAGCTAGAAAGGAGTCCGGTGCCTTTCCTTTAATTGCTAACTAGCGTTCAGCGTTGATTCGGGAGCACTTCTCATTCGCAGAAGCGGCACCAGGCGGTATTGTCCGCTTCGGACCACAGAGCGAGGCCGACGGAAAAGCTGATAGCTTTCTGTCTGTGGGTCTTGACGTGAAGGCCAGAGACACTCTGGTATGTGTTAGGCTGGAAAAGCCATTAACTCGACAAGTTGACCAGAAAGGGTCTTGCTTAGGAGCCCGGGGGCTGTGCTCCTGGTGGTCCGCTGACCGAGCCACGGGGACCGGCAGGCGGGGTGGGGCATCTGGGCTCTCTCTGCTCGGAATTTCTCTCCACGGTGGGTGTATTTGTTCACGCGTGCCTGGCTATTGGAAAAAGAAGACGTGGCGTTTAGAGGAGAGGGGAGCTGGGGGGCGGTGAGGAGTCCCTGGAATTGCATCTCGAGATGTGGTGAGGGGCCAGGGGAGGCAGGCCGGCAGCCGTGTCAGAGGTCGCGGCCCCCCTTGCCCAGCCCAAGTTCCTGTGCCGGTTGCCGGCCGGGAAGGGGACTGCGCACCGCACGGCCTCGGTGCTGCTGTGTTTCTTCCTTTGGAATAACTCTGGCGCGAGGATCCAGCCCAGGTTCTTTGGGCTCTTTTCCACCTTGGCTCTTCCCAGTTCTTACCCAGGCCCCACCCGCGCCGGTCTCTGAGGAACACGGCATCGGCGTTTTCATTGCTGATGCAGATTTGCAACCAGCCGAACACGCCCATTTGCTATTGAGTTTCTCCTCCGGCTCCGGGTCCCCACGTCTTACTGAACAGCAGTCCCTGCGGGGACTACACTGCGTCCGGATCGGTTACTGTTGGCTTTTGTCCCAGGAGAAAAGCAGCTCCTTTCCTTGACCTAGACAGTGGGTCAGGGTCTGAACATGCACAGAGCCTTCCAGAGCCCGAGACCCAACCCTCCCTTCCCTCCTTCCCCGCCCCCCCAGACACACTCACACTCACTCCCCTTGTAAACAAGTAGATGGGTTGCCCCTTTAGTTTCTAATCTGTCAGTACACAGGGGCACAGGGGATGAAGTTCTTTCCTCTTCCCGTAGCTCTTTCCACCAAGGTCTTTCCACGCTGCTTCCCAGGGTGCTAGGACCCCGCTCGGATAAGTTGGAGATGGTGGGCCCGTGACGTCTCCACATGCAGCACGTCAGGACGGTGGCACAGTGCACCCCGATGCTGGTCCCCTTGCGGTAGACAGTGGTCAGGGGTGGAAATTAAAAACGAAGATTCTTGGGGCGCCTGGGTGGCGCAGTCGGTTAAGCATCCGACTTCAGCCAGGTCACGATCTCCCGGTCCGTGAGTTCGGGCCCCACGTCGGGCTCTGGGCTGACGGCTCGGAGCCTGGAGACTGTTTCCGATTCTGTGTCTCCCTCTCTCTCTGCCCCTCCCCCATTCATGCTCTGTCTCTCTCTGTCCCAAAAATAAATAAAAAACGTTGAAAAAAAAAAAAAACAAAAAACGAAGATTCTTAGGTATTCATCCCTCCTTCACTGGATACATACTGCAAAAACGCATCGTAGTCCACCCTTACCAGAGGGGGCCTGAAGCCAGAGATGGTGCCGAGCCCTGTAGAGACGATGTCTTTTCCTGTATGTCCGTACTTACGATAAAATTTAATTGATAAATTAGGCACAGTAAGAGATTCACAACAATAGTGATGAAATAGAACAGTTATAACAACACTGTAATAAAAGTCACGTGACCCTGGTGTCTCTCTCTGTCTCTCAAAATACCTTATTGTCCTGCACTCGCCCTTCTCGTGATGACGTACGAATGCGGTCTCTCCGAAAATACCTTGCTGTTCGGTTCGCAGCCTTCTTGTTGTTGTTGTGTGCCTCTGTGATGAGAGGGAGTGAGGTGAGTGACGTAGCATTAGGCTGCTGTTAACAGGGTGAAAAGTCAGGAGATCGTCTGCTTCTGGACCACACTTGACATTGACCTTGACCGTGGATAACTGAAACCATGGAAAGCAGACCCGGGACGGCAGGGGCACTGCTGTACTTGGAAGAGGGGCTCCACTTCTGGAGTCTGCCCCAGGCTCCTGTGTGTCTGAGTGCGTCCCTACTCCCGGCGTCCTCTTGGACTTCCTGGAGCTGACTTCCTGGATCTCCTTGGATTTAGAACCTTTTGCTTTAGAGCAGCAGCTCCTGGGAGGAGGATCCAGGTATTTCCCCCCCAAAATCCTGCTTTGCAAAGAGGTCCAGAGAGACCTTAGTTGCGTCCCCAGAAAGTTTCCCGTGGCTCCTGGCCGGATGCTGGGCTCCTGTCTGTGAGGCGGGGGGCTGGTGCTTCTCTGGAACCTGCAGTGGACATCCGTGGCTCCACGACTGTCGTCCCACAGGTCATGATACTGGGCCCCCCTCCTGTTCATTGTGGCCTCCCCACAGTTGTACAGGTACCCCGGGTCTGGGGTGACCTCTGTTATTTTAGTTCTGTTCAAGGCTAGAATTTTAGCACTTGCCAGCCGTCTGCTCCTCTCTCTGTCTTCCTTTTCCTTTTCTTTTCCCTTCTTCAGGGGCCAAGTGTCCTGTGCTCTACCAGCCGAGCCAGCCAGGCCTCCCATTCATCTCCTTCCCTACCGTACTAGTAGAACTTCCGCTCAGCGCAGTCCTGGACGAACTTGTCGGCGTAGCGCGGGGTTTTTGTCCACCTTGGCACGGGTGGCATTCGGCGTTGGGTAATCCCTTGTTGTGGGGCTGTCCTGGGCATCCCTGGCCTCTACCCACTGGATGCCAGTAGCACTGGCACCCCAGTTGTGACAACCAGGAACGTTTCTGGACATCGCGTTATATCCCCTTGGGTGGCAAAATGGCGGGGGTGGGAGTCCCCGGGACAGAGCGGCATCGGTAGGATTCTCCCCCGGGGTGCCCAGGCCGTCGCCCTCACAGCTCAGGTCTGTCCCACGGTCCCGGTGTTTTTGACTCAGTTCTCCTGTTGCATTTCGCCCCATCCTGCCCCTCAAACCTTTTCCCACACAGTACTAGTCACCGATGCATTTATCCGTTTCAACTGCCTTTCGTTCCTGTAGTGGTCGTGTCCTTCTCAACCAAATGACCACCCTATTCATCTCGTGTTAAGTAAAGATGGGCTCGTACTCCTTCCTGCATGTACGTCTGTCCAGCCTCATTGGCGGGGGTCGGGGGGGGTGGCGGGTGGTGAGTGTACTTGCATTCCCACGGAGTCTAGCACAGGTTCGTGTACAAAGCTAGGCGTTTGGTACGAGAGCACCTAAGGGCTTTTTCTTTTTTTCGTATTTAATTTGATTGGTGGTATTTGTTGCATTAAGTCATATACTGACATCGAAGTGTCTGTGCTTTGCATTCTAACCTTCTAACCTTTTTCTCTTTTATTTTTAGTTCCTTTTTGCACAGTATATGCCTGAATGGCTCTGGGTGTGGGGAGCAAATGTTCTCAATCGCTCTTTGCGTAAGGAGGCCTTATCCTGCAAAGCGTGAAGCCGCGTGAAGGTTGGGAACTTTTGCCAGCTCGCGGGAGCCTGCAGTATTCTGACGTTTGGAAGAACACATTTACCTTCTGTGTTTTCTTTTATTACTGAGTATTTAGCATACTGTTGACTCATCGTCTGCAAAGCGTCGTAATACTTTCAGAGAATGCTGTGGAGAAACCTCAAGGGCCACATCACACGGATGGCACGGAAGTAAACAATGACTGAGGCACGAGAACTCGGGGGCACCTAAATTTTGATGCTTTTTTTTTTCCCTCTAAGCTGTCCAAAAGCCATGCGATTTACGTTGTTCTATGAGCTGCAGCAATCTCGATAGTGAAATATAATACGACTTGTCAGCTCTTGTCGTTTCGAATGTTTTTTTTTTTTTTAAGGGAAATTATTTCAGTAGATGAATTATAGTATTGATTTTCAAATGTTCATCAGGAAAGACTCTTGAAAGGTGTGATTTTGTAAGATTGCTGGTGTAATTAGCAGTAGAACCCTGTATCATATTGTATAGCTCTGTTCGTGTGTGAAAATGCTACACTTCAGGCGGCATTTCACTAGAGGCCATGTGCGTATGTGTGTCGTGTACATCCAGACAACTTTATTTATGGTTAAGTTACTTTGGAAAATACGTCTTGTTAAGCTGGCCTAACGTGGAACCTTATGGGGTATTATAATTCTAGATTACTCCTCTTCATACTAAATAAGCCCACCCAATTTTGTGCTATAGGTTTGCCGTGTATAATATCATACATTCTGTTGTTGCTTTTTTTTTTTTTTTAATCTGTGAAATGAATTCATTACTAGATTTGGACCTATAACGGTTGACCCTCCGTCATCTCTTGATTTATAATTGCTGTGGATAAGTAGTGATTTCTCAGCCTCTGCCCCATTTTATAACTGAAGTTTCGCCCTTTAGAGCTTATATCTGGTTTTCATATCCTTTTCCATGTAATATTCTCTTATAGTGGCATCATTGGAGTAAACGTCAAGTACTTGTGGCATTGTCGTTAAAACATGGACAAATTATGTGTGTGATAAAGATGTATGTATTAGAAGCTTGTTCTTGGTTCGTGTAATGAGTTTACACGTTATAGTGAACGCTCTCACTGATGTGAAGATCGTTAGGCACAACCCCCCACGATAGGAGTTGGCGCTGAAACCTACCGTGAAATAAATGTTTTTGGCTCGGATCTTACAAAGCCAGACGTTTCTGAGGACCGCTGTCTAGTGCTTTGGCAACCGTAGATCGCCATGTGGACGTGACGGTACGTGCCAGTTAAGAATTGGGGGTCTGTGATTGTGACGCTGATGCAGAAACTAGTAAGTGGGTTGAAATCAGGACTTCTACGGAATTGTTTTCGCCTGAGATGGTACTCCATCATGAGTCAGGCCAGAGCACGCTTCGGTGTCTTACCCACGATTTCGCCAGTGCTGTTGCCTCAGTATTTCCAGATCTGACACGGACTCAGAAGATCAGTGATGGAGTTCAGAAGCTCTTCCACTGACAGACCAGGCCTTCGTTACACAAAAGGAAGACCTTCACGCGTGAAAACTTAGTAGCGGGATCACGCGGCACTGAGCACGTTGAGGGAGTTAGCGTGGATGCCTTCGTCACAGTTGGCATTTTCCCTACCCAGCAGTTAACATACGGTCATTAAGACTAGAACAGAGTTTGCTTTCATGCCACATTGACCTGAAGTTTTCATTGACATGTAGTAAGAAGCAGCAGCTTGATGTAAAAACACCCCGTTTATATCTAAGCTGTTATGTGGTGAGGTATTGAGTCGCCGTTATGTGATGAGAACAAGTAAATCATGTCCGTGATGTTGTAAAATTCTCTACTTGGCAGGACGTTTGTAAGAAAGCTGCTGCAAAGCTTGTGAAAGATCAGAATGAAGAATGTTCCTTAGGTTTCTTCTTTGATAAAATACGTTTTCCCAGAGCTCGTTTGAGAATCAGAATTGGGCCCACTGTGGATGGGATTTCTTAGGAAGAATGTGGGAACTTAAGAACCTTTGAAATAATCTGTGAACTGAAAATTTAACAATAAAAACTGTTGCTTCTCCTTCCATTGGAAGAGGTTTTGCTCTCAGTAATTGTATTTGGAATGAAAGATTTTTCCCCCATAGGAACAATTCCCTTAAAATTACCGAAAAATAATGGAGTCTGTGAACACCTGTGGTAGTAATTCATTAAAAGCTGCTAATTCAGCAAAAAAACGGTCCATAACCACGTGTCTGTTAAGTCTTTCAAAACGAGTAAGTTGATGTTTTGCTCTCATTCTCCTGATAGGTTGAGTAGATGGAGCTAGGTTTTGATCATTGACTTTGGCGACATGGAGATCACTACTGGTTTTGCCCCGAGCCATTTTGTCTGGATGAAAGATAGATTGTAGTGGGTTCAAGAAGGAGCGGAAAGAAAAAGGGAGACAGCAAGGAGAGACAGTTCTGTTTTGTTTTTTTGAATGTTTTTAATCTTTATTTATTTTTGAGAGAGAGAGAGTGCAAGCGGGGGAGGAACAGAGAGAGAGGGAGACACAGAATCCGAAGTGGGCTCCAGGCTCTGAGCTGTCAGCACAGAGCTGGATGGGGCGGGGGGGGGGGGGGATTTCGAATTCATGAACCGTGAGATCATGACCTGAGCCAAAGTTGGACACCCAACCAACTGAGCCACCCAGGCGCCCCAGGAGAGACAGTTCTTTTGAGGAGTCTGGTTCTGTTTTAATCTCAGTTACTTAAAATCTTGTCACATTTGGGAACCAGAGGGTTAGGTGGTATCCTCAATCTTGATATCGTGGGCCCTCCTAAACCAATTCCAGTCTGTCTGTGTCTCTGTCTCAGGACTGGCTTGGCTGTTACTCTTTAAAATAGCATTTAGTCTGAATAAAGATTTACCTTCCCATGGAATTTGCAAATTCGTTATCATATACGTAAAACATGAAGTTATTTTAGAACCTGGAGTGGTGGGAAATGGCTAGACGAGGAGCCTAGGGCTCTCATCCTTTCTTAGTAGATTTCTAAAACACCTGTCTTGTGCCCCGGCCCCCTTCAGTTTGTAGGGTTCTCGAAGCGGGCAGCATTGTCCTCTTGCCTGCTTTGGGGCTTGACCATCACATGACAAGGATGTTTTCAGTTCACTAGCCTACTCCTAGTTGGGGCGTGTGTTCTGTGGCACAGTGACTTAGAGGCCTGTTAAAAAAGAACCTTGGCTGAGACAAATTCACCCCACGGTAGAACAATGAAGTTCTTTGTTTCAAGTTTATTTAATTCGAGAGGGTGCAAATGCATGGGTGGGGGGAGGGGCAGAGAGGGAGAGAGAATCCCAAGCAGGCCCCACACTTGGTGCGGAGCCTGATGCGGAGCTGGATCTCCTGGTCATGAGGTCATGACCTGATCCAAAATCAAGAACCAGGCACACCCACATTTAAGTTTAAGATCAAGTGCCACCATTACATGGTGGCAGCATGGGAGGGCTTCACTTTGAGGATTTATCAATGCAAGAGTCAAGAATTTTCTGTAAGTTCCTAACATTGATGCAATCTCAGAATGGGGAGAAGAACTTCATCAGGTGTGGGCGGGTCTAGCGACAGTCATCATTGTTTATTGAACATGGGTGTGTCCAGCCCTGTGTGTTTCCTTTAACCTTCATCCTGGGAGGTAGGTGTAAATACCTCTCTGGGGTAAGGAAGGTGGGGTACAAAGGGCTGAGGTACAACTTGCCCAAGATCCCAAGGCTAGTTGGTGATGGTGTATTAATCTAGTGTTTAAATCAGCTTGGTTAAATAATGATAAAGGGACTATGAAGTGCTGTGCTTTCTTGTCACGTTGGTGCCATTCAGCATCATCATGGTGCTCTGGGAAGTTCTAAGATATAAACGGTTTATCTGATTATAGCACATCATTTTTTACAGAAGCGTTACCTAAAACGTGCTTTTGGTCCCCCACTTGTACCCAGAGCCAACATGCAGGCCTAAGACAGCTCGTGATCTTAGTATCTAAACCACGCGGGCATCTCTGGGGAGGCCAACGTTTCCGAGTTTAGCGCACTGATCCTGTTTCTTCCAACAAGGAAAACCACTGGGCGTCAAGTGGTCCCCGCGAAGTGGGGCGAGGAGCGGAGTCCGGAGCGGGCAGGCGGGGTTGGGGCAGGGATTTCGCACGTCAGGGGGTTGATCCCCGAGCCACCAGCGGGCCGCCTCCCCGGGCCCGGCCCGTTGCGTCGGGCAAACCGACAGAGGCTTGCAGAGCGCGTGCCTGGGGGTGGCGCCCGAGCCTGGCTCCGGCTCCGGCCCCCGTCAGTCCCCGCGAGGAGGGTGAAGGGGTAGGAGCTCGCAGGCGTTTGCGTCAAGTGCCAGCCGTTCCGCCAGGGTCATCCTCCCTGATCCCCGGCTCCGCGGTGCCGCTTTCGGGCCCCAAAGCCCAACGGCTCACAAGCAGCCACCCCGAGAGTCCGCTCCCCCGGCCACGGCAGGGTCCTCGCAGTCTGGCCACGCCCCCCACCTTCCGCCCCGTCCCGGACCGCAAGTGTCGCGAGACCTGCGTCCGTCCTCCCGACCCGGGCCCGGCGGTCTCCGGCGGCCCCCGGCTTCCAGAGCGCGCACGCAGGCCCGCGCGGGGCACGCAGGGGACGCACAGCCGGTGGGGCTGGCGCTCCCAGGCGTCGCTCTCCCCGCCCCGGTCGCGCCGTCTCGCGAGAGTTGGGAGTAAACAGCACCGAATGGAGACGCGAGGCGTGTTCGCTGCGGAGGCGCCGTTATCCCGGACCCGCGGGACCCGAGCTTGAGGCGGTCGGAGGTAGGTCAGGAGGCGGCCAGCTGCCCGGAGCGACGCCCCCTCCCCGACTTGCGCGGCCTCCCGCGCGCCCGAGGCCTCGAGGGCGGGGGTCTGCGCCGGCGGCGGCCGGGGCCGGGGCCTCGCTGCGCGCCTGGACCCGCCGGGAGGGGCGCGGGGCGGGGGGCGCGGGCGGACGGACGGGGCGACGAGGGGCGCGGGCGTTTTCCCGCACCCGGGACAGCGCGTGCGTGCTCGGCGGGCTGCGGCTGGTGGCCCTGCTCGGTCCCCTCTGCGGGCTCAAGCGCGGTGCTGGCTTGCTCGCCACCCCCCCTCCCCCCAGTTTTCTTTCTGTGAAACAAACTTCGACGGCCTGAAACCGTGTGCCCGGCCTCCCTCGGCCTCCCAGCGCACCCACGGTCGTGGGTCGGCTCGCGCAGGGGGAGCCGCTGTCCCATTTTCGACGACCTCCCTTCTTTGCACTGTCCCAGTCTGAACACCTCTCCGAACACCCCGATTTTCAGGACTGTAGGAAGCTCGTGGGCAAGGGGGGCCCGAGTGACTCTTGGGTTCTACTCTCAGGACCGGCCTGCCTCCCAGACCTGCGGGATCTTACAGTCTTGCCTTGCCCTGTCCTGTCGGTGCTACCTGAGACTGTTCTAGGTGATCAATACCGTTTTTCGTAAGACGTTTACCTTTGTTTTGGTGAGAGCCTCTGGGAATCTCGGCCCGTTGTGCCTGTGCAAATTAGGTTAAATATTTACGTTTACTTTAGGTTCTGGACGACACTTCGGAGGGAGGTAGCGTGGCATGAGATCACAGCGCTGAACTCCTTAGGATTTATTTTCCTGTGGCCCTCTGGTCTAACTTAGCTTTGCTAGTAAGCACCGCTCCCAACGGCGGGCTCTCAGTTCGCATTTGTATAAAAACAAGGAGCGGATTCTTCCCACCTTTTTTTATGAGCAGCACACATTTTATATAAACGCCTTTATGTCAGGGTTTTTTAGAGGCAAAATTTACATACCATAGAATTTATCTATTTTAAGGGTACTTATTCAGTGTTTTCCCCAGTAAACAGAGTTGTGCAGTCATTACCACAGCCCACTTAAAAAATGTTTTTTTAGTGTATGGGGTGCTTGGGTGGCCCAGTCGGTTGCGAGTCCGGCTTTGGCTCAGGTCATGATCCCACGGTTTGTGGGTTCGAGCCCCGCGTCGGGCTCTGCGCTGACAGCTCAGAGCCTGGAGCCTGCTTCGGATTCTGTGTCTCTCTCTCTCTCTGCTCCTCCCCCGGCTCGTGCTCTGTGTCTCTCTCGAAAATAAATAAACGTTAAAAAAAACTTTTTTTTAACGTTTATTTATTTTCGACACACACACACACACACACACACAGACACACACGCACACACACACACACACACACACACACACAGTGGGGGGGGGGGCAGAGAGAGAGGGAGGCGCAGAATCCAAAGCAGGTTCCAAGCTCTGTCTGAGTTGTCAGCACAGAGCCCCACGTGAACCCACGAAGCACCATATCATGACCTGAGCCGAAGTCACATGCTTAACCGACTGAGCCACCCGGGTACCCTCACAGCCCACTTTTAGAACATTTCTATCACCCCAGAAAGATCGCGGGTGCCCATTTGCAGCCACTACCCATTTCTGACTCCAGCCTGCTCTCTGTCTCTCTAGTCTCGTCTCCTGAGTATTTCCTACATCGATGTGGGATTATATGTGGCTTTTGTGTCCGGGAGTGGCCTTGCTAGGACTCCTGCCCATGAGGTCTCTCCACTGCCCTCCCCACGCGTCTCATAATCAAGAGTTGGTTGTGTCTGTGAAAAACGAGAAACTCTAATTTGGTGCTTGCAGAGCCTTTGAAGCACCCGGGGCCCCATGGGATCAAGCTGAAGCTCTTCTAAGAAGTTTTTAACCTTCCCTTCAAATTCACATGTTGTGTGATTCCATCTTCTGTCATTCTACTGGTAGATGGCAATCGCTGTGCCCTGCCCACTGCCTCTTCTGTGCGGCAGCCAGTGTCACAAATAGAGTAGTGAAAGCTAGGAAGGGTGAAAGTTTGGGTATACTGCACCTGGTTTCCATTAGCGTCCTAAGCGGGGATTTTAGCGGGAGGTTCACGACTGCCTCTTTGCACTAGGAGAGAGTGGAGATATTACTTGATATTTTATTGGGAAAATTTGACAACTCCAATCCTTGGTGACTTGAAATATTAGGGATGGGAGGCTAGGGGCACCTGGGTGGCTCAGTCGGTGAAGCATCCGACTTTGGCTTAGGTCACGATCTCACGGTTCATGAGTTGAGGCCCCGCGTTGGGCTCTGTGCTGACAGCTGGGAGCCTGGAGCCTGCTTTGGATTCTGTGTCTCCCTCTCTCCCTGCCCCTTACTGGCTCATGCTCTGTCTCTCTTTCCTTCAAAAATAAATAAACATTAAAAAAAAACAAAAAAAACAAGATGGGAGGCTAGACTTTGCATTTGGTATTTGGGAGGGTGCCGGGGACTTTGGTCTCTTTCAGCATCTTGCCTAAGACAGGCCAGGAGGTGGTAAAAGGAGACAGGTCAAGTTTCCCTTCCCCGTGACCTAATGACGTGCTGCGGAGATCTGTTAACTATCTTGAGGAGGTCTTTGCTTAAGGAAATGAGCTTCAAGTAACGTGAGAGTACTAAGTTCAGAGGTGCCTCATGCAGCTAGCCAATAGTGAGTGGCCGAAGGGGAAAGAGAGGAGACGGGCACGGCACCTGTGAAGGAATAGGCAGTGAAGGGCAGTGTAGACCTGGGCCTCTTCACTCTGGTGCTGTTGACTCTTCGGGCTCAATTATTTGTTTTCTCCCCTTAACAAAGCGTGCTAATGGACAGAATGTGCCAGAAGGAATGGTTCAGTCAGGCTGAAGAATACACCTTTCTTTCAAGATAGTGTGGTTTGGCATTGCTTAAATGTTAGCCTATTAAACAATGGCAGCACGGCCAAGTACGCAATTAGTTACGGAAGTGGTACTTTTATAGCCAGGGTTTAATTGAACTGAATGCTACCCTTTCGTGGCCTAAACACAGTTCAGTTTTCTCTGGAGCTATTTCAGTAAAGGCTCATTAAAAAGCTGGTGTGTCTGCATAATCAGAGGACCATCGGGTGATACAAGTAGGTAGTTTTCCTCCCTCCCGAATTGCGTTCTTACTTGCAAAGAAATGATTTCAGATATGCTCTAGCTTATAACCACGGTTGTAATCTTGGTGACATTCTTTTCTAATGCAAAGTAGAAGAACCTCAGAGCTGGTCAGACCAGTTGTTTGCCTGGGTAATACATTTCGTCTATTTTGACTCGTTCTTCACGCAAATCTCCTTAAATGTTGTTCCTGGCATACGTTATTTGAACTGTTAATTTTCCACTTGGTATTTGATGTCAGATGTGTTTTGATTACGCTTGTGTTAGAGGCATACAATTCTGGAAAATCCATCACTGTGCAGATTCCATCTTTTAGGCCGTAGCTTTGTAGGGGAAGTATTCGTAGAAAGCAAATCCAGGAGGCCATGGGTCCAGTAACAGCCCTAACTAGGCCCAGTGAGCAGGTGATACCGCCCATGATAAGCCTGTTCAGAATGAATGAGTGAAAAGCTTGGCCTGAAGCTGGGAGGTAGACACAGACGGATTTTTTTAACACGGTTTCTAGGAAATCTGTCCCTTTTAAGCTCTGCTGTCTGTATAAATACAACTAAATCTTTGGGGTTCCTGGCTGGCTCACTTGCTGGAGCGTGTGACTTGATCTCAGGGTCATGGGTTGGGCATAGAGATTATGTCCTTAAAAATAAGTAAAATGTTTCAATTTATTAAAGAAAACCACAGTCTTTAATTTATTTTGAATCTTTCGGCCACGGTCTTGCCAGAAAATTTGTTTCTCCATAAAACTGACTTTAGACGGTTTATTGAAGTATTTCAATTGATAGTTTAATAACGAAAGCGTAACACATACTCTTTGTAAAAATGTAAACAAATAGAATTGAGAAAATAGCTCCCTGTAACGATACCGTTGAAGGGTAGAATGAACCACTGTTAACCGACTGGGTAGACACCTTTTCATACTCTTTTTTTCCTATGCATATACATACATTATTTAAAAATCAAGATTTGGATCACCCTGTCCGTGAACTGTTTCACTTAATATTTGCACGAACGTTTCCCCATATTCTTTGAGAAATCTTTCCAAGACCTATGGCTGCTCTAACAAATTTCTACAAACTTAGTGGTTTAAAACCACACATATTTCTTCTTTCACGGTTCTGGAGGTCAGCAGTCCAAAATCAGTCTAGTCTCCCTGGGCTGACATCAGGGCGTCACCGGGGCTTCGTTCCTTCTGGAGGCTCTGGGCAAGATTGTTTGCTTCCCTTTTGGGTTTCCAGGGGCACCTGCGTTCCTTGGCTCCTGGCCCCCGTTCCCTGATTACGTCAGCCTCAGCTTCCTACTCATCTGCTACTTGGTGGAGGAGTAGCCCTGTGGGCCTGCCTCCCTCTTGCAATTACATTGTCCCGCCTGGATAATCCAGGGTACTCCCCCCATCTCGAGAGCCTTAGTTTAATCACACCTGCAAGATCCCTGTGGCCGTATAAAGTAACATGTACAGGCTCTGGGGAGGAGGATGTAGGTATCTTTGGGGAACCATTATCCAGCCTTCCAGAGGAACATAATCTGAAATTGCTACACAGCATTCCATAGTATTGGTTAGTTAATTAATTAGCTAGTCTGTTACACCTTTAGATGGTCTTTAATTTTTCCCGGTTATAATCTTTGGGTATAAATCATTGTATGCTTTCAGATTCACACTTCTATGGAATGAATTTCTAGGGGAGATTTTAGAAAAGCTGGGTAACCTACCACTTACAGATGTGGCCTCCATGCCCAACACACAAGTTCCCAGCCCAGCTTTCCCAGTCACAGCTGTGTGGCGGTGGGGGGGTGGGGGGGGGGGTGATGAGCCGGGGGTGGGGGTGTGGGTGGTCAGTAACAGGTTGTTAAGATGAAATGAGTAAATACCTGCAGATTGGGTAGAGTAGCACCTGCCTCCTGATGAGTGCTTGTTATGTGGTAGTGTTTGTTGTGTCCCTGGGTTTGTTAGAGAAGGTTTTTGCTTCCATTTTTAAGACTTTTAATACATGTTGGTAAATTACAGTTCTAAGAGGTTAACAAGAGTTTTTTTTACATTCACCAGCGACACATGAGAGTCCTCATTTTATTGGGTTGAATTCTTAAACATGATCTGTTTTATACTGCGTGTCTCAATTTATTTCCTCAAAATGTTACTTGATTTTTACAGACAGGCAAGACACATAGAGACATACTATGTTTGTCTCTCTCTGTGTTGGTTACCATAGTGGGAAAGGGTTGGAGGGGGCAGATGAAATAGGGAAAGGGGACTAACTTATAACTCGTCAGGGGATGCAAAAGGTGCAGCCTGGCTGGGAATCACTTCATATGGTGATGGGTGGTAGGTAGGCTTATGGGGATCATTTCCGATGTGGAAAAATATCAAGTCCGCTGTGATGGACACCTGAAACTAACAGGATATTCCCCCTCAATTGTGCTTTGGTTTTCAAAAAGTTACTTGGTGGTTATAATGTAAATTACGTAAACACTGGTGTCAGTTTTAACAAATTTACCCTGAATCTTTTCAGGGGCTCTGTCAATTCATTAGAATGAGAAATAGTTTGAATTTCACTTTGATTAGCTCAGTCACATCTGTTGGGATGCGAGAACGTCATTCTGTATAGCAGTTGATGCATGTGAGTGTGTTTGACGTGGTATATAGTCTGATTATGCACACGGTGGGCAGCAGACTGTAATAAAAGAGACTAAAATTCCTTCCCCCTTTTAAAAAGTTAATACTCCTGTCCATCTTATTCATTCCTAGAAGCTGAGGCTAAATATGAAACTTTTTTTTCTTCTTTTTGCATACTTTGGAAACAGTTTCAACCTACTAGAAAGGTTCCAACAACAGCACAAAACTTTTCTTTTTTTTTTTTTTTTTTTTTTTTTTGGTCTGTGAACTATTTGAAAGTGAGTTGCAGACCTGATACCCATTATCCTTTGATACTTCATGGGGCATTTCCTGCAAGCAAAGTCCTTCTTACATAATCAGAGCACAGCCTTCAAAATCAGGAAATTAGTCTTGCTACACTCCTGCTATCTGCTTTCAGGCGGGCCCGTTCGGGTTTGCCAGTTGTTCAGTAATGTCTTCACAGCAGAGGGACCCAGTGGAGAACCTCGAGTTCACTTACCGCTCATGTCTCTCGAGTCCCCTTCCATCCGCAGCCGCGTCTCCGCCATTCCTTGGCTTTCATCTCCTTGGTAGTTTTGAAAATTCCAGGCCAGTACATTTTGAAGAGTGTCCCTTGATTTGGATTTTGATGTTTCCTCCTGAACTGATTCGGGGTGTGCATCTTTGGCCGGAACCCCACAAGTGATGCCAGCCTCTTGCAGTGTGTGGATGTGGTTCCATTTGTCCCACCGCTGGTTCACTTGGTGAAGCTGGTCTTCTGTAGAGTTACCCCTTTTCCCTTTGGAAATGAGGATTTTTGTCGGCAGGCGTTCTGGGACTATGTAAATGCCTCGTTCCTCCAACTTTCAATTTATTTATAAATGTCATCATGGACTTTTGTGTTTTATTCAGTGAGTTAGGATCTGTTATTTTCATTATTTATTTTGACGTGCAGATTGTCCCATGCCGGCCTCTGTGTTCCTCACACTCCCATTATTCTTTGAGTGCTTTCTCACTTTCTGGCACGAGATGGTCTGGACTCACCTGGCCAGTCTGGAACTAGCTTGTCTCCAAGGAGCCTGGTCTCTTGTAGCACAGAATGGCCTTTAGAAAACCAGTTCTGGGCACTAGATGGGCTCCTCTTGTTGGGGTATCACTGCTTCCGTGTCCTTGCAGTAGGCGGAGCTAGGAAATGTACATGCGCACGTTCGTGTGTATATATGTACACACACGTACGTATTTGTTTCCACATCTATCTGTATATCGAGAACCTTGAGTTCACCCCAGTACTTCCCTACTTCATTCTGGTCCTGCGTGGATCTTGCAGGTTTTCTTTTTTCCTACCTGTGACTTCCTTCTCTGCAGTAAGAAAGCTGCTTCCTTCCCGTTATCTGTAAGTATTTATTTGAACTAATCAATTTTCTCAGGCTCCTACTCTCCTCCCCAGCTGCCTGTCTGCCACATGCCTTTCTCGCCCTCTCAAGACTCCTTCAGCCCACACCAGGCCACCATGGCTCTCCCACCAGCACCTACCTTCTTGCCCTCAACTCAGTTATGCAAAAGGGGAAGGAGAAAAGCAAAGACAGAACTCTTGTTAGTTTCTTCTTGAGCACCTGGGTGGCTCAGTCAGTAAAGTGTCTGTTGCTTTTGGCTCAGGTCCTGATCTCACGGTTCGTGGGTTTGAGCCCTGCTTTGGGATTCTCTCTCTCCCGCTCTGCCCTTCTCCTGCACACTCGTAAACTTAAAAACACAGGTTGCTTTTCGTGTGTGGATGGTCTGTGTCTGTATTTACATGCTCTGTGCTTACTGCTACTTACCTGCTTGCCGCTAGATGGTGAGCCTGTCTTGGGGGAAATGCTCACCAGGTTTGCGCTCTGTAGTGAGAGGCGGGGGGTGGAGGTGGGGGGATCCATTGTAGACGCAGGTGAGTAGATGTTTTAGACGAGGAAGGTGCAGTCTGTGCCTTCGAAGGCCTAGTGGAGCAGTCATTGGGGACCGGTATCTTTAACACGAACAGGCAAGGGCCCAATGCCCCATGCCATTGTTCACCAGCCTCTGTACCCCCAGTGGCATTTTTGTTTTCCTCCAAGGAAACTTATATTTTGAAGCCTTCTTATTCTAGGGTTGGGAAACCATAAACTTCAGTGTCAGTGTCATAATTTTTATGGGCCATCAGTCTTTGAAAGGAGTGTTTTCTTAGCACCTAGCCATTAGAGGTGCCTGGGTGGCTCAGTCAGTTCAGTGTCCGACTCTTGGTTTCGGCTCAGGTCATCATCTCAATGGTTGGTGCGTTCAAGCCCTACCTTGGGCCCAGCGCTGTCAGTGTGGAGCCTGCTTGGGATTCTCTCTTCCCTCCCCTACTCACTCTCTTGACCTCTCTCAAAATAAACAAACAAACAACCTTCAAAGAATAGAAGCAAGTCAGCCATATCCAAACAAAACTGGGAGGGGTCTCCTGCCTTCATTTCCAACCCTACCATTATCTCCATGGGATTTTTCTACTTGAGGGTGTCTTCCTTCCAGCCACCGGTGGGTTTGGAGGCTGGAGCAGTCTGCTGTTCACTAGTGTGGCCCTTTTGTGGAAGGAATCAGTGACCTTTAAATTGTTAAACTAGCAGTCTCTTCTCATTTGACTATCCTTCATCATGGAAATTCTTTTTCACAGATTTTGGGGGATTTTTGTTTTTATTTATTTTTAAATGTTTGTTTATTTGAGAGAGAGCGAACGGGTTAGGGGCAAAGAGAGGGGGTAGAGAGAACCTCAAGCAGACTTAGTGCTGTCAGCACAGAGCTTAGTCCGGAGCTCGAACCCATGAACGCAAATTCATGACCTGAGCTGAAATCAGGAGGCGGACGTTTAACCTGCCGCCCACCCCCACCCCCACCAGGCGCCCCTAGGTGTTCGACCTCCCTCTTCCTTTCTGCCCTGAGCCATGCTTCCCCACTGCTAGTGCTCACCCTAATTTTCGCAAGTTCAGAGCTCCGCCCCCGCTCGTGCCCCCGCCAGCTTTTCCTGCGCGTCCTCCGTCTCGGTCAGGGGCATCTGTCAGGGGCAGATGCCGTCTGTGTTTGGCCGAAAGGTCTCCGTTTGTCCTTGGCTCCTTTCGTGCGCTCCCCCCACATCTGGTTGTCAGCAGACCGCCTCACCACCTCCACGTCTGTAACCTGCTCCACGTCCTCACCTCTCCTGCCCTGCCCGGAGCCTCTGGTCACATCCTGCCTTCCCTCCCTTCGGCCACGGCCACGGCCACGGCCACGAGGCCCTCCCTGTCTGCCTCCCCTTCGGTCACCTGTCCCGGCCCCTCTTCTGACCCTTCCCCCCTCCCCCCCCCCGCCCCCCGCCCCTCTGGCCTCTGGGCTTTCCTCACTGCACTTGGCTTCCCCACTGCCTGCAGGGCTCCGCCCCCCTGGCCCCCAGCTTCCTCAGAGCCCCCTTCCCAGACTGGCGAGACTGGCGAGACTGGCGCGGCGCTCCCATCCCCACCGTCCTGTTCCCCTTCACCCTTTTCTCCTCTTCTCACAATAGAGGTAGATGTCACTGGCTAGATACCACATGTGTTACTTGTGTATCCTCCCCCCCCCACACTTACACACACACACACACACACACACACACACACACGCACACGCGTGCTGGGTCAGTGCCCTGAGGTCGGGGTCCGTTGGGTTTTGTTTGCTGCCCTGGTCCTGCCACCTGCTCAGAGCCCGGCCGTGTGCGGTGTGGGAGTCGGACCGCTGAGCCGAGCTGCCCGGCAGCCCCGCGGGGCTCCTTTCTCCCTCCGCACGCCTTCCTCCCGGTGCCTGCTGCACGGTCTGCTCCGGGCCCGCGCCTGCTGGCGGGGCCTGCTCCCCGCCGGCCTTGCGTCTCCAGCTTGGTGTCGCAGAGCCTCCCTCCCGTGCAGGGAACTTGCGGGTGCTCGGCACGCCCCGTGTGCTCCCGGTCTGTGACGTAGTAGCTTGTTCCGGCTGCCCCGCTCCCCTCCCGTTTCCATGACTTCCAGCCCTACCAGCCCCGGCTCTGCCAGAGCCCGCTGCCCTCCACCTCATCAGCAGAGGCCTCCCGTCGGACCCAGAATGACTCTCGGTGCGGTGTCGTGGCCCCGTGCGTGCATGCTCCTGCGGTGGCGGCCCGCTCTTTGCTTAGCCCTTGGCGTTCGTCTCTGGCCTCCCTGTGGGGCCACACCGGACACTTGGAGAGCACGATACGAAATTGTATGGTGTCCTGGGCAAACGTAGACAGAACAGCTTAGGGATACTGCGGTGTCCCATTTTCCAGAACCTAAAAAGTTTAATTTTTCTGTTTGGGAGAGAGCCTATTACCTTAGGCGTTTTTAAAGTTTAAAACCCCTTTAACCTTTTCTTCCCATTTCTCTGTCTTTTAAAGTCAGTCGCCTGCCTCACTTGTACAAGAACATCAGCCATCTCTTCGATGTGGGCTAGATGGTATGAGGTCGCTGTCTGTACCTGTGGTCGAATTATTTTGGATCAGGTTTAATTAAAGTGGCTCTGGCACAGTTAGGTCTAAGGTTTGCTCACTAGTATCGCTTGCTAATATTTGTAATGTGTAGTCCACATACGTCTTAGATGGTTTGGCTCGAGGCAGGAGACGTGAAGGGATTTCTTTTGTTTTTTTTTAAAAACTTGCCTTAATTGAATGAGAGACCTATTTAAATCTTTTCAACTATAAGTTCATTTAACATAACATGAGAACTCTTAGTACCAGTGATGAGCTCTGTCTTCTTTGACCAGTAATACTGTAATAAAGTGAGGTATATGCTTCATGTAATTGTATTCTGTGATATCTCATCACTGCAAGTGTCAAGTGTAAATAGAAATTGGGGCTCACTCCCAAGTGGATTGTGGCTTATTTGGTGTCCCCTGTTGCTTTCCTTTGGTCTTTCCGTTCTGATCTTTGGTTTTAATTTCTTTGTTCTTGTGGTTGGCATTCACATTGTTGTTCTTCGTGTTGATATGGAAATAACTTCTAAAATTTCATTTCCATCTGACGAGCTCTGTTCAACCAGCCATAGTCTCCAGGGCCAGAGAAGGCCTGCTTTTCAGGATCGTGTGTTGTGACAGCAGTGAAATCCTAAATATTAAACTTTCCAAACTTGTTTAGATACTCTAGCTTTATGAGTATTTTCCTGTGTATAGATGCACATACAAATAGTTCCAGAAACCACAAAGTCCTTGTTGCTTTAAAACACCAGATTTCTGCCTGAGGAATGGGTTTTAATAATTGGGTACCTCTCTTTAAAGGGGGCTGACTCCTGGTCCTAAGTGTGTGTGTGTGTGTGTGTGTGTGTGTGTGTGTGTGTGTGTGTGTGTGTGTTTAGAAACAGGTAGCAGTGTGAGGCCTGTCTTATTTCATTGATTTGTGTTCCCCTTGCTGGATTATTTATGTTTCTGGTGGGATCAGTGAAAACTCAGTGGGATTTTTCTGGGCATGCTATCGCTGTGTGTGTGTGTGTGTGTGTGTGTGTGTGTGTGTATGTTTTACTGCTGCTCCATATTTCGTTGTGAAGAATGATCATTTCTCCTGCCATTCAGGTATTGCGAAGGGATCTGTGCCTGCGTGAAATTTAACACTCCGATGACACTTTTCTCTGGCAGCACTTTCTCTCACAAGCTGTCCTCCCGTATCACTTCTCAGTAAAGAGGTGATCTGGTTTTATAACCGATTCAGTAGCTTAGATTTCTTCAAGGTGAGGCTTCATGTAAAATAAATTCAGTGGCTGTGGAAACTCTTCTGTGTTCTCTTCATAGACTTGGCAGAAGAAAGGTGTCATTTAAGTAACTTTGCAGCATAGTTTTTTGAAAGACAGTGGCAAGTGTTTGACTCGTATTTTGTTCTTAGGTGTTATTTTACAGTAGAAGGTTAGGCTGTATACCGCGCTCCTGCCTGAAGAGTTGGAGAAATGTAGGGGCTTGGGGAGGAGCCTGGGGAGGACGGGCCGCGAGTGAGGAGGATGGTCTGCGGCAGGAGCGGGGTCCCTCCTCCCATCTGGCCGCCAGGGTGGGCAGTGTTCCTGGCCTTGCCCGCCATGACCCTTCTTCTCCGTGTCCTTTCTTATCTTTGACGCCGTCTTCAATCTCCTTTTCCCCCCGGGAAGAAGTGAGCAGTAACTAAAGAAAGAAACGGTAAGGTGTCGCGCGCCCGTGCAGGTCTGTCTCGCGTCCTCACTGGGCATCTTTGGGCCCTGGCCCCCGCCCGGCTCGCTGTGTTTTGCAGGCCGCCAGGGCGCCCCGAGTGACCGCCGCCCGCTCGCCTGGGGTTCTGTGCTGCAGATGGCGTGTAGGACTCAGTTGTCTGGGCCGCAGTGAGAGGCGCCTGAGGCCCAAGATGGAGAAGAAACGAAGAAAGAAATGAAAGCCTCTTTTCAGGCCAAACCACAAAAGGCCATGAAATTTAACTTTTATTTACGTCGGACAAGACTGTAAAACGGCCGATCGATGATGTTTCGGCTCTTCGCCGAGACAAAAATTGACTAATAATCCGGGAAGAAAAAAGTGCGATTTGAATATATGAGGTTTTATGACCATATTCACTTATGACCATGAAGCTTGTCAACATCTGGCTGCTTCTGCTAGTGGTTTTGCTCTGTGGGAAGAGACATCTGGGTGACAGACTGGAGAAGAAGGCTTCTGAAAAGGCCCCGTGCCCTGGCTGTTCCCACCTGACTTTGAAGGTGGAATTCTCCTCAACGGTCGTGGAATATGGTAATGAGGTTTGAAATCTTAGCCCTCCCGCCCCCCCGTTTTTTTTAAACTTAATTTCAAACACTGGCTTTTGTCAAAAAAGACCTTTCCCTTTTTTCCTCAGTAATTTTAAATGAGGTGAGCTCACAGCGCTTGGATGTTCGCGCTACTGAAATTTGCTTTCCCAATATAGGTAGTTTCTGCGACGCAAGGAGATTGGCGTTCGGAGTTAGTTCCCTAAAACCTGATTCTTGGGAACAGATGCCGTTGTAGCTGCTGAGGGTGGGGAGTGGGGAGGTGCTGACTGCTTGTGTGGGGAGGCCAGATGTGAACAAACCAGTAGTCTGCTAGAATCCACTTGAAATTTTGTTACTGTTTCAGTAAAATAAAACTGAACCTTTATCCCTGAATCCCTTTTTTGTATTCCAAAAACTTACACGCATCTCTCTGCCACATGTTTGAACTTGGGTTAATACTCGCTTTTTGAAAAATAGCACAGGTATCCAGTTTTGTGTGATGTCAGGGGATTTGTACAGATCGTTTTAACTCAGGGCTCCGGAAGCTGCCATCCAGGGCATTTAAACCAGGCTTTCAGTCTTGCTCCTACCGTAGGTTTTGGGATCTGGAAAGTTTTCTTTTACCCGAGAAATGGTAGCCTAGCTACGATCTTCCATTGTAATACGTGGCCGTAAATTCTCATTTTTATTTGTGGTCCTTGATTTCAGAATATATTGTGGCTTTCAATGGATACTTCACAGCCAAAGCTAGAAATTCTTTTATTTCAAGCGCCCTGAAGAGCAGTGAAATAGACAACTGGAGAATCATTCCTCGAAACAACCCCTCCAGTGACTACCCTAGTGATTTTGAGGTGATTCAGATAAAAGAAAAACAGAAAGCGGGGCTGCTAACCCTTGAAGATCATCCCAACATCAAACGGGTGACACCCCAGCGGAAAGTCTTTCGTTCGCTCAAGTACGCGGAGTGTGAGTATTACGACCTCGTCTCTGTCGGTTTCTGCCTCACGTGGGTTCAGAGAGAGAATGTGCATTTTCACAGGTGATGGCGCCCCACCACCCTGCCCCTGACCTTCCCGTGCACCGTTCCCCACTGGCAGAATAGCGGAGAAATGGTTCGATACCCGAATCCCTTCATCTAGTTTTGTCAGTTGTGAATGTCTTCTTGCCAGGAATTTAAAAAACGAAAAACAGGCTTCCTGCTGTTCTGGTGGGAAGAAATCTGCCAGTTTTCAGCGGAGGACGATAGTGGTCCTTGCTGCTGCTGGAAGGGGTTTTCACCCGGCGCCCCTCGGCGCCTGCAGGCCAGAGGCCCTGCGTCCCTCCGTCCTGAAGTGGGAGACGGTGTCTTTGACTCTCCTCTTGGGTTGTCGTGTGCTTCTGTCGGTGTGGGGTTTTTTTAAGTTGGGTTTTTTTTTGGTTGGTTTGTTTGAGAGGCAGGGATGGGCATAGAGAGAGGGAGAGAGAATCCCACGCAGGATTCGCACCGTTAGCGCAGAGCCTGATACGGAGCTTGAACTCACAAACCGCAAGACTGTGACCTGAGCCGAAATCAAGAGTCAGATGCTTAACCAGCTGAGCCACCCAGGCACCCTTGTGTGTTTGTTTTTAAGGAATCTTGTAAAACATCCTTTCTCTGGGTTTCATTTTGTTTTTCTGAGCACCTCCTGACCTTGCCCAGGTTAGCTGGCCCTCCTTTGAGCCCTCAGCTCTGCGGGTGTGAGGACGGCAGCAGTTTGATGATTGTCCTTTCAGCTCGAGGGCTTACTCCTTCCCCTTTGTCGGTAACTTGGGCTTGTCAGGATAGAGTTTGTTCTTCAATACTGAATTGCTTATTTATTACATAGTGTTTTCCAAAGCTTGCTTATTACCAAAGAAAAGGTTTTTTTTCCATTTGTCATAAACTAGGGTAACAAATCGTGAGTTCCGTTATCATTTACTGTCATTTCTTTCATGGGAAGGAAGGAAATAAAATTTTGCTTTTCTCCCTTTGTCCGTCAGGTGCTAGGCCCGAGAGCCGCTGAGGTTTAGAAACAGCACCAGGCGTTGGGGGAGCCAAGCTCCTGTGCACGTAGCGGGACAAGCCGGCTCCCGGGGCGCCTGCAGAGTTCGGGGGTCTCGCTTCCTCGAGCTCTTTGTACCGGTCCAGATGTTTTGTAATGCCTTTTCTCTTTAAAACCTCAAAACAATTCAGGAAGATAAAAACAAAACAAACCTCGTACAGTTAGCCAGATACGTGCATTGTACCTTTTTAGCGTAGACAGCTCCAGAACGTTTCAAGAAACGTGGAAATTTCTAATTTAAGCATAGCAGTCATAGAATCTCAGAGTCGGGTTCCCTTCCGTGCGCCCTCCGCCCTGGTCGTCAGGTGTGGCACTTGCCAGCGCGAGCGGGAACCGCGCGCCTCACGGGCCGGTCCTGTCGTCATCTGCTGCCTTGTGTGGGAGGCACCTTTCCTTTCAGCTTCCAGTCTTCTCGTCCAGCAGACGGAAGAAAGGCTCCCTGTCTCCTAGGGTTCTCACGGAAATGAAGGAAAATCGTGCACGTGTGAGAGCTTAGCAGCATGGGCAGGATGTAAATAGACATGAAATGCTGCGTATTTCTCTGGCTCTGTTGTTCAGGCGCTCCGCTTTATTTTGGCTGGAACGTGTCCCACCCTGGATCCCATCCCTGGCTCTGTCCCTGGCTGTAAGACAGAGCTATCCTGTTTCCCACATGGCAGTGGTTATACTGCGAAGAGTCCACGGGGCTGCTCTTGGCAGATTCTCCTCCCCAGATTCGTCAGCGGTCCCTGCAGTGATGCGGGTTCAAGTGCACTCACCCTTTTAACTGCTTTCCTTCCAGTACTGTCCGGTTCTCCTAATAAATTGCTCTTCCACAGGGAAGCCCAGAGCCGAGCTCATTGCCAAGGTGGGGTCTGGTCTGCGTCGGGTAGACGGCACCGCTCTGCCGTCGGCACCCCCGGTGTGGCCCCATGCTGTGGGCTCCGAGAGCAGAGTCACCGTGGCGCGTCGAGTGTGGAAGAATTTCCGTTGCTCTGTGCAAAGAATTACTTAAGGGGATTGACAGGATTATATGTTTTTCTGGCTCCCTGCACTTTCATGGGGGAGCCTGATGAGACAGGAATAAGAAGGAGTCGTTTGCTATAGAGACAGAACTTGAGGGACGCCTGGGTGGCTCTGTCGGTTAAGCGTCCCAACTCGATTCCAGTCCAGGTCATCATCTCACAGTTCGTGGGCTCGTGTCCCACGTTGGGCTCTGTGCTGACAGCGCAGAGCCTGCTTGGGATTCTCTCTCTCCCTTTCTCTCTGCTCCTCCCCCCCGCCCTCCCTCCCCCCCCCCCCCCCCACGTTCTCTCTCTCTTAAATAAACGTTAAAAAAAAACACAAAAACTTCAGTGGTAGTGTGGATGTGCTCTTCTGAAAACTGATTCGAGATGCGATTTTTCTTCATGGTACCGGGGTCCTGAAAGGTAAGGATGGCTTTCGTGGTGTTTCTTTTGCTTTTTTCTTCCATCTTCAACAAAGTAAGGTATTTACAGATAGTGAAATTCGTGGTTTTCAGCGCACAGGTTGGCAGGCGTTGGTAAGTGTGCAGCCGGCTGTCCACCGGCAAAATCCAGATACGACGCAGCTCATCGTCCTCAGAAACCCCCCGACTCCTTTCTGGTTTTGCTGTTTGAAAGGGGACACTGGGGACACTCTGGTCGGCACGTTGAGGGTCGGGAGCAGTATACACTTGGGAAAAGGTCCTACTGATGTTTGACCAGAGACTGGCCTGATGGGCTCACGTGTCTTTTGTTGTCCCAGAAGCCCAGTGCTGGGACCCATCACCAGTGGTCAGTGGCCATTTTCTTGTTTTTTTTTTTTTTTTTTTTTTAAACCTTCTGGTTCAATGAGAACCAGTTGCTGAGGAAAAATCAGGCAAATCTTATTTTTCCAGTTTTAGTCGCGAGGGACTTTTATTTCTTTAAACGTTATTTTATCGGCCCCACTGTGCCTTCCGTCAGTTAGAAAATCTCGGGCAGAGGACTGTTGGGGGAGAATAAGGATCACGGACCGACGTCCCGTCGGTGCAGCCGCAAGGAGAGACCGCCCCTGCGCCACCCGGGCCGTCCAGGGGCGGTCGTCCTCTTTCCCTCCTGGCTGCCGGGTCGCTGCCAAGCGGCTCCTTTTCTGACCCCTGTCCCCTTGGCTCTCGCCGACCCCGCAGCGCCCTGTAACGAGACCCGGTGGAGCCGCAAGTGGCAGTCGTCCCGGCCCCTGCGCAGAGCCAGCCTGTCCCTGGGCTCCGGGTTCTGGCACGCCACGGGAAGGCATTCGAGCCGGCGGCTGCTGAGGGCCATCCCGCGCCAGGTGGCCCAGACCCTGCAGGCGGACGTGCTGTGGCAGATGGGCTACACAGGTGGGTGCCTCCATCCCCGCGCCTGCCCCCCGCCGCTGCCCCCTCTGCCCTCTGCCACGCGGGCGTCTGTCTCTCTGGTCGCTCTGTCCGTCTTTCCTGTATCGTTTCTGTACCGTCTGCTCCACGGGGTACAGGCTGCGTATGGCACTGGGGACCACCTCCTGGGAACGAAAACTCCCAATCAGTGCGGCTTTTCCTCACTGATGGATCACGGCAGAAAACTCCTCTCCTAACTACTGTGGGGCTCGTACCCTGACCCAGACAGAAGTTTCTCCAGCCCCCATCTGTCATGCCGGTCTCGCGGTCCTTCCCCGTGTCCCCCAGCCTTGGAGACCCTTATGTCTCCCTTGATTTCCTCAGCTCCCACCCTGCAGAATATTCTAGACACTTAGACGCTCACGCCTGGTGGACTGACCTTTTATTAAGTGAGCGTCACCTCGTGGTTTTCTCCTTTTAGGATGAGAATTCTTCACAGAACAGATTCTCTCTAATCAGAAGAGCATTTTCTTTCCCCCAAGCCAAGTGGTTTTCGAGATAACGTGTGCATCATTCAGACATAAGCAGTAGGTGTCGGTTATCTCCCGTGTGATCGATTGCTCCATGTAACGCCCATACGTAAACGCAGCTCTCACACTGGAAAGACCCCACCTTCCTGACGTCTCTTAGCTGTTAAATACCACGAAGGTCCTATATTTTTTACTTAGTCTCTAGAATTTCTTGATCTGGCAGTGTCCGTCTCAACATCCGTGCCCACAGCTTTTGGCCCGTGTCCGAAGTATAGCCAAGTGCACAGTATAGTGCTTTTCCTTAAAATGTGATCGTCCCCGCTTGCCTCCGGCAGCCCCCGTGTCAGAAGTCATTAGCGAGCAGCGTCCGTGAAGGCCTGGGAGTAGTGTCCCCTCTCCTGAGCGTGTGTTCCCTGTTGGTGGCCTTCGCTCTCCGTGGCCTCTCTGAGGAGATGAGGGCATGGAGACCTGGGGGAAACCACTCCTTTGTGGAGGACGGAGCCCTGGAGACAGTTGAGGGGTGTCCCCAGACACGCCCCGAGAACCTCAAGTCTTGTTAGCTGCAGGTGAATGGTATCCCCCCTCCCCCCTGCCCCCAGCATCCCCTTTTCCTCGTCTTGGCTCAACCGGTTTCCCTGGAGCGCCTGACCTGACTCGCGCAGGGCGGGCTCTGGGCCTCTGTGACAGGTCGTTCTCTCGGAGTCCCCAGGAGGAGTAGATTTTATGGACAAAATCCAAAAAGATGATTTGTCCAAACACGATCACGCTTGCTTGTGTTTTGGAATCAGGCGCTAACGTGAGGGTTGCTGTTTTTGACACTGGGCTGAGCGAGAAGCACCCCCACTTCAAAAACGTGAAGGAGAGAACCAACTGGACCAACGAGCGAACACTGGACGACGGTGGGTGGCGATGCCGTGGCGTGACCCGGTCTTTGTCCCTCGCTCCTGCCCCCGGTTTTATGGGTTAAGAGTACGGTTTTCCGTGTGCTGATCCCACAGCCGGTGCAGCGGTCACTGAGACAAACCCAAGCTCGTGTGCCTTTGGGCAGAAACGTCTCACCATCCCGGGCTGTCGGGGGGGTAGAGTGTGAGCAGCGGGGGCTGTCTGGCGGAGGAGCACTTCCCGCCCGTCTGGGAGGGGGCGGGGTGCCCAGAATCGAGGCGGCTGTGGCGTGGCTCGGTCGGTCCGGGGCTCGGGGCAAGAGAGCCCGTTTGAATTGGCGGCTCCATATGTTGTATCTCAGCGCATGCGATCAGCTGTGTTTTACGACTGTTCTCCTCTTGGTCTCCAGGGCTGGGCCACGGCACGTTTGTGGCAGGTGTGATAGCCAGCATGCGGGAATGCCAAGGCTTTGCTCCGGATGCAGAACTTCATATTTTCAGGGTCTTTACCAATAACCAGGTAGGTGTTTCCGAGGACTCCCAAAACTTGAGGAGCTGATACCGAAACGTAGAAAGTAAAACATGGGAGGACACACGCTGATTTAGAAGCAGCAGCCGCCTCGATGCCGAGCCCCTTCCCGTGTCTCCCACGGGCCCTGCCATCCCGCCACTGCCCCTTCCGTGTGGCTTCGCCCTTCTGCCACCACGCCTCCGTCGGCCTCCCGCGAACCCTGAAGACCCCACTCCGAGGGCCGTGGTGGTTCCTCCCCGTCTCGCTCCTTCCTGGGCCCCTGGGCCCCGACGTCCGTGGGCACGTTGTGCTTCCTAGACGAGAGAAGAAGGGCACGTTGGTGTTCGCCACCCCTACTGTGTGGTGACGGGCTCGAGGGCCGGCTCCGTACCACGGCCCCCGGTGTCATGCTGGACGGTGTGCTTCCCGACCCCGCTTCCTCGCCTCCTAAATATTTATAGAACGGGGGAGGGTCTTCGTGTTTACTTACTTTTCAGATTTTATTTTATTTATTTATTTTTTTTAAATTTTTTTTTTTTCAACGTTTATTTATTTTTGGGACAGAGAGAGACAGAGCATGAACGGGGGAGGGGCAGAGAGAGAGGGAGACACAGAATCGGAAACAGGCTCCAGGCTCTGAGCCGTCAGCCCAGAGCCTGACGCGGGGCTCGAACTCCCGGACCGCGAGATCGTGACCTGGCTGAAGTCGGACGCTTAACCGACTGCGCCACCCAGGCGCCCCTCAGATTTTATTTTTGCGTACATGGTAAATAGCTCAAAAATATCTGAAGGCAACACGGGGAAAATCCCCCCAGCCTTTTCCCGGCCCGCAGGGGGTTTCCCTTACACCTCACGTCTCCCCCGTGACAGTTTCTCCGTTTCACGTATCGCCTCTTCCTGGAATTTTTTTTTGCCTGTACAAGCAAACGTAAACACGTTTTGTTTTTAAAAGCCTTTAAGAAACAGAAATTTTAAATTCTTAAACAAATACTTAAATCCCTTTTGTACTAGAAGTTTAATTTAGTATTTTATAAAAACATCTGAACGGTGATACAGAAAGCCATTTGACTCTGCCAGGAAATGGAATATCAGAGAAATAATTTTATGAAATAACTTTTTTATGAGGTTTGCCCTTCAGTCTGTTGAGGAATCAAGAACCTAGACAAATACGTTAACCTACGTAGAAACTCTCAAAGGGAAGTGTCTTAGGATAAATCCTCTGAAGGAGGGGCAGTTACAGGCTTGGGGGTTCACCCCGGCAGGTGTACGTTAAGCTGAGGAGCTGGACGTTCAACCCGGAGAGACAAGCCACCCTCAGGACGCGGCTCTCCCTCGAGTCCAGCTGCAGGGACTAAGAATTTCCAGGTGCCAGAGTTTATATTTCGGAGCACTGTTTGTTCTTGGTTTTTATTTCTGAAATCGAAGTTAACGCGTCACGCTGCTTCAGAGGCTGTACTCTGCCCTTAGCAACAAAACCCTCTTGTGGCACCCGGAGGCTCCCTGAGGCCCCTAAAGTCGTTTTTGGCCATTGAACTAGGTATCCTACACCTCCTGGTTCCTGGACGCCTTCAACTACGCCATCCTGAAGAAGGTGGATGTGCTGAACCTCAGCATCGGCGGCCCCGACTTCATGGACCATCCCTTCGTCGACAAGGTGGGTCGTGTCCCCGCGCAAAGGACCGTGCTCCTGATGATGGCTTCTGCTCTGAGCGCTTCGTCCCTGCTGTGCTGGTGGCCCCTCACCCGCGAGGCACTTGCCTAGTGAGGACGATGGGCGGTGGCGCGAGCTTCGGGGACTCGTGTTGGAGGCCGCACGTTGTGCCGTGTTGGTTTCTGCTCCGAACAGCGCCTTTCTGCACCTGCGCGGAGAGCGGGCTCCTCCGTGTCCATCGTGAGGCCCGCGATGGACACGTTTTCTCAGGCCCGTGATGAGGCCCGTTTTCTCAGCACCGCGAAAACGCCGGTTGGCAAACATCCATGCCCGCGAGGGTCTAGCGTTACGTGTTCGAGGGCACCCTTCTTTTTCGAGGATTATTTTTAGGAGTCGTAGGTATTTTTGGATAGTTCTGTGTTGATTGTTTGAGAGCGGTATGTTTTCATAATTAAATGTTTGCTCGTCCCGTAGGTGTGGGAATTAACGGCTAACAACGTAATCATGGTTTCTGCTATTGGCAACGATGGGCCTCTATACGGGTAAGTATTCCCCGCAGGGATGAGTTGGAGGTGCCTTTCCCCCTCAAATAACTGTAGATCTGTGGTCTGACTCTGTGTCTGTCTGTCTGAAGCTCTGTATCGTGGGAACGTTCCGCTCACAACCAGCTAGACCGTGCGACGAACCAGGTGCCCACCACCCACTGCCCCACTGGTCCGCTCAGGCCCGTCTTGTTTCTGTTTGTTTGTCTGTTTATTTTCTTATTTTGCCGTGATCAGTTTGGAGGCCTGCAGTTTCTGTTCTACTTAAAAAAACCAAACCAAAACACCCAGAAAAGTAAAGCTTCTAGAAAGGAGTGCATTCTGCAGTTTTTAGCGAGGCCCGCTCTGTGCGAGGCCCGGGGGTGAGGCGGTAAACGGGACGGGTGCCTTCTTAGGAAAGACGGGGTTCAGACGCAGCAGGGCGGACGGAGATGAAAGTGCGGGTGGCGTGACACACCCGATGGCCTCTGAGGGTTGACACACGGGGCCGGTCGGAGGGGAGCAGAGGGGACCACTTGTGCCGGGTCGTCACGGTGAGCTGAAGCGGCGTGGGAGGCGAGACGTCGGCCGGGGGGTCGTAGGCAGTACGCCCGTGTCTGCTCAGGGACCGCTGTTGGCTCTCCCCCGCGGCTCCGGTTTGTATTCCGCGTGATGTGCGTGAGTCGTCTCTGGCGCCGACACGCTTCTGCAGCGGGACGCGTGTCTTCCTCCTGGTCGGGTTCCTGGGATGTGCTCGGTTCGGTGCCGTGCGGAGGGCGTGAGGTAACCACTGAGGAGGAGGAGGAAAGGCAGAGGCCGCCTCCCCCCCTCCGCAGTCCCAGTAGGGGGGGAGGATGTGCGCGCGGCGGCCCCGTGTCACTCGCCGCGTCGTGCGGCGACATCCCTGAGCGCGCGTGCCAGGCCGTGAGGGTTGACGGACTTACACAGAGGGTCCGGGCGCAGGGTCAGGCCGCACCGTATGAGGTTGACGTCTGTCCAGGTCAGAAACTGCCTGTGGGTGGCAGGGTCCCGGCCCGGTAGTTGTTAGTGATGCCATCTTCTTGTGCGGGGGCCCAGGGTTCTGGAGCGGCTGTGCTGCCGGGCGTCTGTGCCGTGTGTGACCCGCAGGGTGACGGGCGTCAGCATCCCCGAGCTGCGGCTCCACCACGAGGAGCGTCCGGTACCGGGTCATCGCCTCCGGTTTTCTCGTTTCCCCGTTTCATGTGTTTCCCTTTGGCCGCCTTTCCCATTTCTGCCCCCCACCCCCCCAGAATCCAGCCTGTGTCCCACCGGGGCGATGTGGGGTCATGCTGTGGGACAGCACAGGCCGTGGGGCCCTCCCGTCCCTGGGCCTCAGCCTCGCTGCCCGTCACGGAGGTCCGAGGCCACCGTGCTCGGGAGGACGGCCTCCAACGGAGGGCACTGTGAACCTGGAGCCCCCGGGAGCGGTACCTTCCTTCTTCTTTCTCGGTGTCGGTTCCTGCTCATCAGATGGATTCTAGCAGTCTTCTTATTCAGGAACCCGCAGGGGGTTGTCGTTGCCTAATCATGTCCATGCTTTTCTTTGTGGTTTTCAAGCACTTCGGCCTCATCTTGACTTACGTTGTGTTGCTGTGATTTGTTTCACTCTGATTTCTTTGCAGATCTGTGCACTTGAGGTATTAAGGAGAACTAGGTGGTTTTCTTCTGCACCTTGTCTGGCATGTGAGGGGCTCAGGACGAGGGCCTAGGGGGTTGTTCCCGGGTTCCCTGGGAGGAAGGGAAGCACCGTGCAGGTGATCAGTTGAGAACCGTGACTTCCTGAAGGTGGCAGAGAAGTGTGGGATCTGGTGGGGACAGGACGCACACCCTGGGAAAGTTTGAAAGTGAAATGAGAACGTGTGAGTGGGTGCTGGTCGTGATCGCGTGAAGTCTCGTGCTGGTCAGAGGAAGGGTTCCTCAGATTGCAGAAGCATGAGGGCCAAGTGCGTCTTGGGCCGCAGGGTGATTGATAGGTTGAGACGGAGGGAAAGAGAGAGAAGGTGCTCCGTGTACGAGATGATGGCCTCGGCCCAGCACACAGGTGGCAGAGAGCGTGGCCTTTGGACAGCCATGAGGAGCCTCAGGAGAACCTAACGCCATCTCGGGTATTTCTGGGAGTATTGGTCCTTACCTGAATGACTCATTTGAAATTACCTCTCGGGGCACCTGGGGGGCTCAGTCGTTTAAGTGTCCGACTTTGGCCCAGGTCAAGATCTCACAGTTCATGAGTTTGAGCCCTGCGTCGGGCTCTGTGCTGACAGCTCGGAGCCTGGAGCCTGCTTCGGATTCTGTGTCTCCCTCTCTCTCTGCCCCTCGCCCTGCTCATGCTCGTGCTCTGTCTCTGTCAAAAATAAATAAACTTAAGAAAAACATTTTTTAAATTACCTCTCTTCCCTTGTGTTTTTGTGCCTCGTAGCACTCTGAATAACCCTGCTGACCAAATGGACGTGATTGGAGTGGGCGGCATTGACTTTGAGGATAACATCGCCCGCTTCTCTTCAAGGGGAATGACGACCTGGGTAGGCTTGTCTTCATCAGTGGGATGTGGCACACAGAACCGTCTGTGTTCGAGCCCTGGGTGTGTGCGTGGGTGTGTGCGTAGGTGCGCGCACAGAAAGCCGCTGGGGAGGAGGCCGAGGTGTGGGTGCCTGCCCACAAGAGGTCTGGCCCCTCTATCGTCTGCCGCTGCGTGGTGACATGCTAGGCAGGGGCTGGTTCCAAGTGGTGCTTCTGCGGCCGCTTCTTTGTAACTGACCTCTGAGTAACTCACTTTTAGGTTGGTCGGATTCACCCCCCCACCCCCACCCCCCAACCCCCCTGTCCTACCTGGGGGAAAGGTGAGCAGTCCTCCGTGCCGGAGGTTTTTCTGGTGTCAGGAAGCAGGAGAAGCCAGTGAGAGCAGCTTATCAGCTCTGCTGCCTTGGAAATCATTATATTTAGCTGGAAAAATTGAAGTAACTCCAGAAA
Source organism: Prionailurus viverrinus (assembly GCF_022837055.1). Taxonomy (NCBI): domain Eukaryota; kingdom Metazoa; phylum Chordata; class Mammalia; order Carnivora; family Felidae; genus Prionailurus; species Prionailurus viverrinus. The sequence continues at coordinate 5,547,807 of NC_062575.1, forward strand.
GTTCATTACTTCAGCTACTTGGGGTTTAACTGTGCCTCTGAATCGTCCTGCTTTACCCCCCCCCCCAACACAGCCCCCCGGAACAGGGTTGGATGTGAAGTTAGCTGCAGCACTTGGGTCCTCCTCCCAGCCTCTCCCGGGGCTGTGAATCATGGGCCACGTCTTTGGCCTTTCCCCAGGCCTTGTTTTGTAGTGGCGTTGTGAGTGTTGTTCCTGACGGGTCTGCAGAGCTGCCCTTGAAGGCACCTTTGCTCAGTGCCCCACATGGATACGGGTCCAGTGTCGATTTGTGTTGGAGTGCCAGGAAAGATTTTTCACTTCAACTTGCTGTATTTCTTTCTTACACAATGTAAGATCCTGTTGTAATTCACGTTTTGCCTCCATTTCCAGGAAATTCAAGAGAGTATTCCGTTAAAATCTTTTTTTTTTTAAACACTTTTTAAGTCTATTTTGAGAGAGAGAGCAAGTGGCGTAGGGACAGAGAGAGATGGGAGAGAGAGAGAATCCCAAGCAGGCTCTGCACTGTCAGCGCAGAGCCCAATACGGGGCTCGAACTCACGAACCGCAAGATCGTGACCTGAGCCGAAATCAAGAGTCGGACGCTTAACCCACTGAGCTCCCGGGCGCCCCAAAAGTACTCAGTTAAAACCTTGAGTTACTCCTGCAGTTACATGTGGATTTCCCCTCTGAAATCCCAACTGAAGTCTTCAGTATTATTCCCTGTAAAGAAACAGTTTCCTTTTTTAATTTTTGATTTTAATTTCCTGATCTTTTTAACGTGTCTCTAATTTTTAGTTTAGAGATAGAGCAATTTCCAGTTTCTGGCCTTGCAGAATTTGAAATAGTCGCTTTTAATTGTTTTATGACCTGACCCTTTTGTACCGGTTACTATAAAACGTGCCAAAAATTATTTTCTATGTTGTCCTTTTGGCTGATTTTTTTCTATCGCGGTGAATTCTGGACCAGAGCCAGCGTGCTAGTAAGGTCGCGCTGCCTGGGAATCAGTCTTGTCTCTGGTCTGGTTCTGTCCCCTCGGAACCGCGTGCAGCCGCGTGCCAGTGGTAGAGACCAACTGCTTTCGTTTGTAGGAACTCCCAGGAGGCTACGGCCGTGTGAAGCCCGATATTGTCACCTACGGTGCCGGAGTGAGGGGATCCGGTGTGAAGGGGGGCTGCCGAGCCCTGTCGGGGACCAGCGTGGCCTCTCCGGTGGTGGCCGGGGCGGTCACCTTATTGGTGAGGTGAGTGGCACCCAGCGGAGAGAAGGTGATACTGGCAGACCACGAGCGGAGTCACGCTCGTCACCAGCTTGGGTTTGAGGGTCGGGAGCACCCCGCGAACCTTGCTGCGCCTCTCTGTCCCCATGTCCACCCTGTTCCGCGTAGGGGACTCGTGGCAGAGGTGACAGGCGTGTGAAGTGTGGTCGTGAGGCAGTGTGTGAGGGCACAGTGTCCGCTACCGCGTTTGTGTCTGTTTTTGTTCTGGCTCGTTTCTGTTTATTATTTTTGAGAGCGCAAGCAGGGGAGGGGCAGAGAAAGGGAGGGAGGGAGGGAGAATCCACGCGGGCTCCACGCAGTCAGTGCGCAGAGCCTGATGCGGGGCTCAAACCCGTGAAGACTTGAGATCGTGACCTGAGCTGAAATCAAGAGCTGGATGCTTAACCGACTAAGCTACCCAGGCGCCCCTGTTCTGGTTCGTTTTGTTAAAGACTTGTGTTTTAAGAGTGGTTTTAGGTTCACAGCACTATGGAGGAAGATCTGGGATTCCCCACGTACCCTGGGCTTCCTTTTGTTTGTAACGGACTGAATTTGTGCCACAGTTGTAGTTGTTATATCAGAACGAGTGTATATCAGGCAGGGAACAAACAGATACTTTCCTGCCATATTCCTCATTTCCTTGAGGATCACTTCTTAACGTCCTCTGTTAGCTAAGGAGCTGGCTCATCAGGCGGTGGGACTGACAGTTTATGTAATTTATTTATTCCCTGTCTCATTGAGTCCCTCATCGCTGGATTAGAGCTTAGTGTTTGTTCCTTGATTTTGCACATATTGAAATTGGAAGACTCTCTTAAAGACCGTTGACCAGAATTGACACGCACGTGCTTTGACTTAGGTGGGCTGTGTTCCTTGTTCTCAAAGCTACAAAGAGATGTCTTTGGAGCTAGAATATATTTTGTATTTTCCCCTCAGATCACTCTCTACTTAGATGAGGCTTTAGCTGAGCTATTGTATTGTGGTAATGGGAAACTGTGTATTTGAAAGTTACTATATTCTGTGTTTAAAATTAAAGTAAAACAAGGAAATGGTAGTAAACGCTTTTATGTTTAAAATCCTCTTTAAAAAGTTACTGTTGAGTTTAGCTTCTAATGCCTGGGATTTTTTTGCGTTTTAATTAGTCATCTTTGATAAAGGTAGATTTCCAACTCCGTTCTCCTTTCCCCATCCTCTCCTTAGGGGTCAGGGCCAGATTCCTGAAAACGCTGACCCTGGCCAGAGTGGTCTCTGGGGAATAACCATACGCGTGCCAGAAACCCTCTTTTTTTCCCAGCTGTTTCCTTCACCCTCGCATGCAGAAAGGAGGAGGGGAAGGCAGGTGGACTGTGGGTACCAGGTGTGCTCGGGCTAGCACGCTCAGCGGAGGGGAGCGTGTGTCTAGGGCTCCTCCTGGCCACCCTGGTGCTTATGGGAACAGAGACCCTGGCTCCGTCCCCGCCAGCTGTGACTGCGGCCGGGGCTGAGGTCTCGGCCGCACTGCTGACCCTGGCACACCCCTCCCCGTGAGGCAGGCGGGGAGGTGGGGGACGAGGCTTCTGTTTCTAGCAGCTTCTCTAAAGACAGCTGCTTCCAGCATCAGGGACGCCTTTTGCTTTCCCTCTGCCCCTGCGGCACATAAAAGTGCCACTTGTGGGAGCTCAGAAACGTGCCTGGGGCACGTCAGCTCGCCTCCAGCCGCGCAGCGCTCCTGAGGAAGCAGGACCTGGCTGTTGGTCTGGCCTGTTCACGCTGGGGTGGGGGCTTGTGACGGCTCCTGAACTTCTAGCGGCCCTTTGTCCTCTCATTGAGGGTCCACCCTGGGCACCTGGGGGGCTCGGTCGGTTAAGCGTCCGACTTCGGCTCAGGTCACGATCTCATGGTTCATGGGTTCCAGCCCTGCGTCAGGCTCTGGGCTGACGGCTCAGGGCCCGGAGCCTGCTTCAGACTCTGTGTCTCCCTCTCTCTGCCCCTCTCCTGCTTGCGCTCTGTCTCAAAAATAAATAAACCTGAAAAAGAAAAAGAGTCCATCCCATCTCACCTCCTCTTTCTCTGCTCACCTCACGTTTTCCATCCAGGGCTGTCAAATTCCTCCCACACTTCCAAGACCGGCCACCATCGTAGAAAGATATTCACAAACTGAGGAGAGTCTGTATTCCTTTGTACTTGGGAGTTAAAATTGACTTGTACGTATGACACACAGACATACAAAAATGAGCGTGTTCATGTCCTGATCGTTGATGCCCGTGTGTTACTCAGTTCCTGGCCAGGTCGAGCCGTGCGTTCTTTTGTCCAGGTGCGTTCTGAGGACGCAGGGCTCAGGCCGGCCTCAGGTGTGGCTGGGTTTGTCGGGCCTCGCCCACCTGTGGTGTCTCGCACGCAGGCCTCCAGAACCACAAAGGTGGGCCGAGGCCGTTGGCCTCCTCAGGTGCCGGACCCCGGCCGCGTGCTGCAGACTGCTCTCGGGGACCCGTCCGTTTTCCTTTCCTTCTGCCAGCAGGGGATGCCCCAGCTTGTCTCCTTCCTTTTACCAGCAGGCCTCCCTTCCCCGGGGGAGCCGGTAACTCTTACCTGTTCTTGCCTCCTGTAACGACACCCTCTGAGGTCTGTTCAGTGAGTCATGGGGAACAGACGTGTCCCTGATAAACTTAGGATAAAGCCGTGTGGGAGGCTAAGAAGTAGTCGGTCCTGAGACAGGTGCAGAAACGGGCACATGTTCTCCGTCTCATCCTGCCCGAGCTCTACCACAGAAGCTCCATTGTAGGCCGCACAAGGTCCGAGGCCACGTGTTTGCATGAACACACATTAGGGGGAGTCCCATGTCCCTCCTCCTCCTGGGCGAGCGTGAGCAAACGCGTGATCTTCCCTCCAGCACAGTCCAGAAGCGAGAGCTCGTGAACCCGGCCAGCATGAAGCAGGCCCTCATCGCGTCCGCCCGGAGGCTTCCAGGTGTCAATATGTTCGAGCAAGGCCATGGCAAGCTGGATCTGCTCAGAGCCTATCAGATTCTCAACAGCTACAAACCGCAGGCAAGGTCGGTGTGTCTCCTTTAGTTAGGCCTTTCCTCTTCCCTGGGCTCTGCGGGTGCTTCTCCCTCCGCACAGGGTATCAGCCTCAGACCGGGAACCGATCGCTGGTCACATGACGTGGGACCCTCGGGTGGCGGGGGGGCTTCACGCTGCTGCTTCCGCAAGGGGGCTGCCCGGCCGCGCTTGGACCGCCTTCCACGTCCTCACGTTCTGTTACTGATAACGCAGATGGTTTAAAGTACTGATTTGCCAACTTCTTTTTGTTTTATTTTTTTATATTTTTTAATGTTTATTTTATTTTTAAGAGAGAGCACGAGTGGGGGAAGGGCAGAGAGAGAGAGGGAGACGGAATGTGAAGCAGGCTCCAGGCTCCGAGCTGTCAGCGTGGAGCCCAGCTCGGGGCTCGAACCCACAAACCGCGAGATCATGACCTGAGCCGAAGTCAGATGCTTAACCGACTGAGCCACCCAGGCGCCCCTCTTCTTTTTACTTCTAAAGCGTTCTTTTGAAATGATCTTAGCTTTGCAGAAATTTGTGAAACTGGTAAAGCGTCTGCCACGTACCCTTTACCTGGCCCTCCCCCGGACGCCAGCACCTTCGCTGACGGCACTTTGCCCGTTAAAGCCAGCGAAGAGCCCTGTGCTGCGAGGGACCCACGGACTTGGCCCCCAGGCGACCGGGCCCCGGTGCTCCATGTCCGTTCGGCCAGCGTCCAGGCCTGTGCTCGTTGCCCGGCCTGCCCGGCCTCCTCCAGCCTTGGCTCTCTGTCCTTTGCTGTCACTCGTGACTCTGACGCCTTGGGGAGCGCTGGTTACTCCTTTGTAGGCAGCCTGCCTCTCGATGGAAGTTTGTCTGATGCTTTCTCACGATTAGTTTGAGGTTACGTGTTTTTGGTCAGAGTTGTTTTTTGCTTTTAATTTTGAAATCTTCTTTTGAAGCTGTTAGATGCACAACACAGTTTCACAAATAGTGCGCGAGGACTGCATCTGACGTGACGTGGTGCAGGCCTCAAAGCCTGGAGATGAATGTTGCCCTGAGACCATGCACTGATCTCCAGACCGTGCTCAGGTTTCCCCCACTGTGCACCGCGGTCCTGTTCCGGGTGCAGGATCGGCCACTGTCCCGCGGTGCGTCTGGCGGGCCCGTCTCCCCGGTCTCCCGTGGGGATGCTTCCTCGGTTCCCGTTCCTGTCATCGCCGGTGGTGTCCGTTGGCATCATGGGATGGAGGCGGTCGCCAGGGTGGGGGCGGGGGGTGATGTCCAGGAGATCGGCTGCGGGGAGGGGACAGGAGGAGTCCGAGCACTGCGCAGCACAGGTGTGAGCGTGCGTCTGCCGGCGGGGAGCTCTTAAAGCAGAGCGGCCCGGTGGAGGAGCCTGTGCCCCACGGGATGCGCCCGCTCCGGTGCCCCTGTGTTCAGCCCTGGCGGGGAGCGGCCGAGGGTCCGTCAGCCGTGCTCCTGTGGCACGTGAGCAGCGAGGGCCGGTGGCCCCGTTGGTGACCCCTGCCAGGCTTCTCTGCTGGGTCACCGCCTGTGCCTCTGTGACTGCTGAGTGTCTCGTGCGGACGCGCTTTGAGATGATCTCGTTCCTAACGTCCTTCGGCTCGCGCGTTCTCGCATCCGTGGCTGGTTCTCGCCTGTAGCGGTCTTGCTGTAGAGACCGCCTCGTGGTGATTTTCTGTTTTTCTCATTCCTTCCACGTTTGTCCGTCGGAATTCTCCTCTGAAGAAAAGCTGTCCCTTTTCTCTCCTTTACTCACTTACTCAGTTATTTATATCCGTGTGGGCCCTTGGATGTTTAGTTTACTCTCTGGATTATGGTGTGTTAGTCATTGTTGATCTTGCTGCTCAGATGTCCCGGATTTGGCTCCCGGAGGCCCCTTGTAGCTGGCTGCTGTGCCTCTGCAGCGTGTCTCCCTCGTTTGAGCGCTTTGTGTCACTTTTTGGCAGCACGGGATGGTCACACGCTTCCGGCCCCAAGGCTTGGTGTTCGTTCTCGCTCCACGCGGCCCTGACCCTTCGATGGGAGGGCGCGCTCGGGAGCAGGGCCCGGCAGCGGTGCGTTCCCGGCCCCTGTGGCCGTGGTGGCTCCTAGGCCCTTTCAGCGCACGGCCGTCCGCACGCCGTCTGCGTCTGTCCACGGTTCTCGTCCCAGGCTTCCCTCCCCCTGCGTGGAATGGCTTTTTCCGCCACGTCACCCACAGAAAGTTTACCTATTTGCCCAGTCCTCGGAATCCATCCCGGGTAGTTTGAGAATTGCTGCCCCCTCCCTGTGTGAAAGACAGATGTCCTGACTCGAGTGCAGGACTTGTGTCTAGTCCTCACCTGTGGCTTCCCAGCTTATGGTCCTGCTGTGCCCCAGGGTTCCTTGGGATCCTTCCTTTCGCCCGTCAGTGGCGCTTTGCTGTTCAGTTTTAATACAGTTGAGTTCGTTAGTTTGTGTTTCTTTGTAGGAACCCCCCCCCCCCCCCCGCCCCTCGTGGTTGATTTCAGCGAGTTGTGTGTCAGGACGCGAGACCTCACCCTGGCTCTGCCGGCAGAGGTGTGCACGAAGGGCCCCGCCCACCCCTTCTGTCCCTGCTCCCACCCCCCAGTCTCTCCACCCTGACTGTGGGTGACAGTCTCGTTAGCGTGGGGTTTGTCCCTCTTGTATTTCGTTTTGCACAAACGAGCAGATACACATTTATGTTCCTACATCCCTTTTCTTACATTAATAAGAGCATCACTGCAAGTGCTTTTTTTTGGGGTGTTTTTTTTTTTTTTTGCACTTTGCTGTTTTCACTTCACAGTACTTGGAAATCAGTCCGTGTCAGTCCATCTTTCTTCTTTTTACGGCTGCGGAGCACAGACGGTACGTGTGCTTATGTGGGTATTTACATTACTTCGGCTATTTTGTAATCATAAGCTGTTTGTGATGGATGTTATTGTGCCGGTGTGATTAGTTTCGTTGGAGGTGTGTCTTCAGGAAAGTTCCTGGAGGTGGGATCGCTGGGTCCCAGTAGAAAGCGTGGGTGGCTTTGTGAGGTCCTGTCCTGCTCCCCGTAGGAGGGTTGTGCCCCAGCCCCACGGGAGCGCACATACGTGACCCAGAGCCCAGCCACGGGATGTCCTGTCGCGCTCTCCTTCCGGCCATTTGGGGGGCGCACAGGGGCTCACGGCCGCTTTCACGTGTGTACCTCCCATTCTGAGTGAGGGGGACGCTGCGTTCACGGTGAGGGGCCACATTCACACCTTTCTTGTCAGTTGTCCGTTCATCTCTTTTTCCCGTTTTTCCCTGCGGGTTTTTCCCTCCGTTTCTAAGAGTTCTTACAACTGGAGTTACCGACTCTGTCAGTGCTGGACTGCGGTCTTTCTCCGTGTGTCGTTGCCTTTCTACTTGTGTGCACTGTTTGTTGCCGTTCAGTGTGCTTTTCCAGTCGCCACGTCGGTCAGGCTCTTGTTATTGGAGCCACAGAAAGCTGCTCTCCGCACTAACGTACGAGGATGCCACCCGCGCCTTCTCCTCCTGTGTGTTTGCTTTCCTTTGTGTGCTGGAGACTCTCGGGTGCGTGTGCCGTTTATTCTTGTGCGTGGTGTGAAATACGGATCTAACTTTATCTTTTGCCACGTGGCCACCCCTTTGTGAGCTCTGTTTGTTAAAAAGTCCGTCTTTGCCCCAGTGATTTGCGAGGCCGTCACTTGAGACTCCGGGTCCAAGGTGTTCACCGGGTGGTCACGTACTCATTGTCTGGCCGGCCACGGCCTCTAGAGTTCTAGAAGGGTGGAAGGAAAGAGGTGTTCCCCGCTCATCCGGCTGCGCACGAGCAGTGTGGGCAGCCCAGCCTGGTGGCCTCTTGGCCCAGGGAGCGTTGCAAAGCCGGTTCCCTGGTGCCAGCCCGGCCCTGCTGCACGCAGCCCTCAGGTGCCTGTGCCGACACGCCCCCGCGGCTGTAGTGCTTCCTCGGCCCTTTGGTGACGCGCCCTGCTCTGACGCTGTGTTCTTTGTTTCAGTCTGAGCCCCAGCTACATAGATCTGACTGAGTGTCCTTACATGTGGCCGTACTGCTCCCAGCCCATCTACTATGGAGGGATGCCGACCATCGTCAACGTCACCATCCTCAACGGCATGGGCGTCACGGGAAGAATTGTAGACAAGGTGACGCTGCTCTCTCGCTTGTGGTGAACTTTGATATGGCCCAGCCTTTGTGCCTTGTCCCTTTCTCCTGACGTTAGAGGACAGGTTCTCTGCGCCCATCCAGGCTGCCAGGGTGTTGGGCGCAGTGGTTTGTTTTCTCCTGAGTCCTTTACAGATAAGCTCGGGATAAGGTAATGGAAGCAGTCTGCTACTTTGTGACTTTGGTCTCTTGAATTTGGCTCCTGAATAGACTAACTGCACTTGATTCTTCATTATAATTTCTCACCCGTAATTAGCGGCCCCCCGTAATTACCGTATTCTTGAGTGAGCGTGAGTGGGCCCCTGAGTTGAAAAGGTGTGTTCCTTTCTTGAATTTTGTCCCTGTAATGCGTCATACTTGTTGCATAAACATTATCATAACAGTAAAGGACGGGAAAAGAGAACACAAAAATCACTCCCAGCCCCAGCACACGAGCATAGCCACTGTTTGTGAAACATTCTTTTCCAGCCCTTACCTGAAGGACGTGTTTTTGTTCTCTGTGCAGCAGATAGAACTTAAGCCCCCCCCCCTTTTTTTCAGCTCTCATTATATTGTAAACGTTGTTAAATGTAACTTACGCACAGCCCCAAGGTACCTGGCTAACAGCTGTGTAGTATTACATAGAATTATTCAGTCATAATTTACTTACTACCTTTTTAACCGAAAACACTTTTATTTTAGCCTTCAGGGAGCAATCTGTTCTTCTTTTTCAAGATAATCATGATTAGCTACAAAAATGGGCATTTACAATGCAGCTTTATATAATCTGAACGTTAAAGGTTGAACGAAATTGGTTTAGTTGTCGTTACAAGACAAAACAGTCTAGCACAAGTCAGGGAAATCCATTCATACTCGGGTCCTTGTCGTCAGCATTGTTCCAGTATTTCCATTGAGCAAACTCTGATCTAATTTAGTAAGCCTTTCTTCCCATGTGATTTGGTACAGAGTTGCCAGGAGTACCTGGGTGGCTCATTTGGTTAAGCGTCTGGCCCAGGCTCGGGTCAGGATCTCGCTGTTTGTGAGTTCGAGCCCCACATCAGGCTCTGTGCTGACAGCTCGGAGCCTGGAGCCTGCTTCAGATTCTCTGTCTTCCTCTCTCTCTCTCCCTGCCCCGCTCATGCTCTGTCTCTCTCTCTCTCTTTCTCAAAAATAAACATTAAAAAAAAAATTATGAGGGGTGCCTGGGTGGCTTAGTCGGTAAAGCCCCTGACTCTTGATTTCGGCTCTGGTCATGATCTCATGGACTCAGGAGTTCAAGCCCCACATGGGGTTACATGCTGACAGTGCAGAGCCTGCTTAGGATTCTCTGTCTCTCTCTCTCTCTCTCTGTCTCTCTCTCTCTCTCTCTGTCTCTGTCTTTCTCTCTCTGCCCTTCCCCTGCTCACTCTCTGTTTCTCTCAAAATGAACAAATAAACTTAAAAAAACTTAAGAAACCAAGTCGTCAAATCTCAGAAATCTACCAACCATTTCCTTATCATCCTTCTTCACAGTATGAATTTTTTTTTATTTATTTGTTAGAGAGAGAGTGAGTTGGGGAGAGCGGCAGAGGGAGAGAGAATCCCAAGCAGACCCCACACTTAGCGCAAAGCCTGATGTGGGGCTCGATCCCGTGACCGGAGGAACCTCAGGTCATGATCAGAGCCGAAACCAAGAGTTAGACACTCAACTGACCGAGCCACTGAAGTGCCCCACTCAATATGAATTCTTGTTTGTTTGTTTATTTATTTTGAGAGAGAAAGAGAGTGCCAGCAAGGGGGGGGGGGGGGGAGGGCAGAGAGAGAATCCCAAGCAGGCTCTGCACTGTCAGCACAGAGCCAAACATGGGGCTCGAACCCTCAAACTGTGAGATCCTGACTTGAGCTGAAATCAAAAGTCGACGCTTAACTGACTGAACCCCCAAGCACCCCCACAGTATGAGTTCTTGATGTTAAATTTGTCTGCAAGCGCGGAGGCAGCAACTGTGGCTGGTTAGCGTCGCGTTAGCCCCATGGCTGTGCTGTAAGTGGCCTGTATCCGTCCGTAATTTGCTTACGGGTTCCCCCTGCTCAGACAGTTAGGGGGTTCCAGCTATAAACATTCCACCGAATATCTCTGCTTCTATGGTTTCCTTTTCTTCTGAATTGTTTTCTTAACGTAAACTACCTGGATTGGAATTCGAGTCAGAGGGTTTGGATGTTATCGTAGCCCTCGGTTGGTACATGCTGCGAATTCTTTCCAGAGTTACATCTGCTAAGACTGCTGCGGGCAGTGCTGCCAGCGGCCTCCAGAGGGCGCCGGCTCCACTGCCCGCACGGGGTGGTGCAGCCCTTTTTTTCTTTTTAATTCCATGAGGTTTTTAAAAATCGAGATAGAATTCACATACTACAAGATGCACTCTTTTAAATCCAGTGATTCAGTTAGTTTCCAGTATATTTGCAAGTAGTAATTACAGCCATCGCTGTTCTATAATTCCAGAACATTCTCATCATCCCAAAAGGAAACCCTTGTTAGCAGTCATTCCCCACTCTCCCTCCTCCCAGCCCCAGGCACCTCCCAACACGCTTCCTGTCTTTCCGCATTTAGCGGTGGAGGACAGTCCACATACACGGGGGCCCGGGCGTCTGGCCTTTCACGCAGCCTGTGGGGTCTTTACGGTTTGTCCCCTGGTAGCGCATAGCAGTGCTTCCGTCCTTTGTAAAGCTGGATGATGCTCCCCCGCGTGGATGGACCACGTTTGCTTAGTCATCCATTGGACGTTTTTGGTTTGTTTCTAGATCGTTCATTTTTTTAACTTAAAAACTAAGGATGAGGGGGCGCCTGGGTGGCTCAGTCGATTAAGTGTCCGACTTCAGCTCAGGTCACCTCAGATCTCACTGTTCGTGGGTTCGAGCCCCGTGTCGGGCTCTGCGCTTGGAGCCTGCTTCGGATTCTGTCTCCCTCTTTCTCTGCTCCTCCCCTGCTCTCTCGCTCGCACTGTCTAAAAAGTAAATATAATAAAAAACATTAAAAAAAAACAACTGGAGAGGATCAAATGGGTATCTTGCCGAACGTGCATTTCAGTTACCTGGGAGTTCACTGTCTCCAGGTTTGCCCGCTGCCTGTATCACCTCTTGTGTGAGTTGACTCTTCATTCCTGCGGCCGGTTTTTTCTGCTGGAATTTAGGTTTTCTCAGGCAGTGTGAACAATGTCTTTCTGTCCTAGAGAAATTAGCCATGGATGTGTTTTATGCAACAGTTTCTCCCAGATTACTGTCTTTTTCTTTTTTTCTTAAATTTCTTAAAGTTTTTTTTTAACGTTTATTCATTTTTTGATAGAGACAGAGCGTGGGGGGGAGGGGCAGAGAGAGAGGGAGACACAGAATCCGAAACAGGCTCCAGCCTCCGAAGTGACCGCACAGAGCCCAACGCAGGGCTCGAACTCACGGACCGTGAGATCATGACCTGAGCTGGAGTTGGACGCTTAACCGACTGAGCCACCCAGGCGCCCCCCCCTCCCCCCCGTCTTTTTTTTAGTACAAGTTGTAGTATTATTTACTTACTTATTTTTGGTTTTGTACAAGTTCCACACTTTGATATGGTTGAGTTTTCGTTTTTTGTGATTTTTATTGTTTCAAAAATTAGACACTTGATTTTCCAGAGATCCGATAAAATCTCGATTTTATCTTCTAACGTTCCTTTTATGCTTGTAAAATACTTAGTCCTCTCTTCACCGTTGAGTTAATTTGATATATGGCCTAAGAGATGGCTAAAAATTAACTTTTCTGTTGGTCGCCAGTGGTTCCAAGAGTGTTTATCACAGATCCCTTTCTTTCTTCCTTGTTTGTGATGCTGTATCCTGCAAATATTTCTCTTTTTCAGATTTGTTTGTTTGTTTGTTGTAAATATGCTGACTCACTTGGGGACAATATTGCTCTCCGCCTTGCGAGGGAAATGAGTAATTTAGGTTGATTTGAAATACGGGTTCATTTCCTAAGAGGAAATCTGTGTTTCTTCCAGACGTCTCCTCTCGTGCCTCCTTCCTCAAGGTTGGGGGGGACTGAAGGGGCCGAGCCCCCTCTTCCTCTGGGCGTCCCGCAGAGACCTCTCCCTGCCCAGCCAGTAGCTTTGCATTCTGAGTCTGGACAGTTAGTCTGTGCCGTTGCATTATTTTATTCCTTTAAGTTAACGTTTAATGTGATTCTTGAAGCATATACCGAATCGGAGTCTGTTCTCAAATTGGACGGATTTCATTTATTGACGTTCTTTATCAGATGGAAGTTCTTTGCCAAAGCGTGTGTCCTCCGTTTTTAAGGTTGGGGAAAGAATTCTCTTTAAAACTGGAGGCTGCTCTCTCTCTCAAAATAAATAAACGTTTTAAAGAATACAAAAGTACAAAAAATAAAATGGGAGGCTGCCCCAGATAGTGGTTTCTAGACTTTTCTTTTTTCTTTTCTTTTTTTTTTTTCAACGTTTATTTGTTTTTTTTTGGGACAGAGAGAGACAGAGCATGAACAGGGGAGGGGCAGAGAGAGAGGGAGACACAGAATCGGAAACAGGCTCCAGGCTCCGAGCCATCAGCTCAGAGCCCGAGGCGGGGCACGAATCCACGGACCGCGAGATCGTGACCTGGCTGAAGTCGGACGCTTAACCGACTGCGCCACCCAGGCGCCCCTTTTTTTTTTTCTTTTATTTTTTTTTTCAGCGTTTATTTATTTTTTTTTTGGGACAGCAGACTTTTCTAGTGGGTGACGTGCCAGACGTCCTGTAGTCTGCTTTGGTTATAGCTTGCCTAGGGTCTGAGGATAAACTCGACTTTGCACTACGTAATGAAATATTAACGCAGGTAACTCAGGTGAGCGTTTCACGTCAGCCTTTGCCTTTGTCCTCCAGCCTGACTGGCAGCCCTACTTACCACAGAACGGGGACAACATCGAAGTGGCTTTCTCTTACTCCTCGGTGTTGTGGCCTTGGTCAGGCTACCTGGCCGTTTCCATCTCTGTCACCAAGAAAGCGGCCTCGTGGGAAGGCATCGCGCAGGGGCACGTCATGGTCACCGTCGCTTCCCCGGCGGAGGTGGAAGTAAGTGTGGGCCAGGGAGGGGCCCGTTCTCCCGACCCCTGCGCCGTCTCCTGCCGGGGTCTCGGGGTGGGGAAGCCCGGTTGGAGGACGTGTTGGGCTCCCAGGCCATGACCCGTGCTCCCCGGGCCTGTAGAGCGGCCGATAAAACCTACTCGGCAGCGGGCGATGCTGCCTCCCGTTCTGTTGCCGGGCGACGGGAGATTCCACCATTCTGGGCCACGTTTTGGGTCCACAGTGGTTGCAGAAATGTGCCTTCTCCAGGAGGGGCCGTGTAGTCTAGGAGTTTTTAGGAACAGGGTGCTTAAATTTTACGTCATAAACTCTTAGACGAAGAATTTTAACGGGACGAGTTTTACGGTTCTTTCTACCTTCGTCAGTAGGAATTCTCGTGTTTGAGGTATTTGCGTGAAATTGGTAGACAGTGATTTTTTTTAAGCCCCAGAGCCCGAAGGTTTCTTCTGAGCCCAAGGGGCCATTCAGATTTTTGTAAATTTCGTTCAGTCAAAAAGTGGTGCAGAGCAGACGTCAACCGTGAAGCTCCCGATTAAGGTGAAGATCATTCCTGCTCCCGCCCGGAGCAAGAGGGTTCTCTGGGACCAGTACCACAACCTCCGCTACCCGCCCGGCTATTTCCCCAGGGACAACCTTCGGATGAAGAATGACCCTCTGGACTGGTAAGCGGCCGCCACGGCAGGACCGAGGGTCGCCGCCCCCTCAGGGGGCCCGACCTCCGCGCCCCCCAGACGCGCTCAGGGCGCTCCGTGCTCCTCCTTCCGGACCTCTGTCCTGGGCACTGGAACCCCGAGCTCGCCCTCCATTGCCGTCTTCCCCTACTTCTGCTGGATCCGTCAGCAGATCCTGTCAGCCCTGCCTCCGCAGTGCCTCCCGGGTCCTGCCCTAGGGGCCGCTGCCACCCACCCTGCTCCCCACCTGTCACCCCCGTGCAGGCCGCCGTCATTGCCCGCACGGCGTCCCAGCCTCCTGGCCAGTCTCACTGTGCCCCGAGTCCATTCTCCACGCAGCAGCCCTGGTAATCCCGACAGGCAGAAATTGGGGCAGAGTCGGCCTAAAACTCTGCGTGGCTGCCTATCCAGACTTCCTCACGTGCCAGACCCCCTGGTCTGTCCTCCGCCCTCCAGACCCTGCCCCGTGCAGCCCCTCGGCCTGCCCTCCTGGCCTGCCCCCCCTGGCCTGCCCCCCGGGGCATCTGGCTTGGCTGCCGCCGGGCCTGTACGCCAGGCTCACTGCGGCCCTCGTGTGAGTACCGGGGTCTGTGGTGGGAGGAAGGAGCCCCGAAAGCTTGGAGCCGGCCGCTTACAGGTGCGGTGTGCCCTCTGTGAAGACGTTTCTTACTAGAGGCAGGGGGACAGAAGTGGTGAGAAGTCCGTAGGTCGAGGGAAGGCGTCCTGGGGAGGCACACGGGCTCAGCCCTGCGCAGGAGCTGGCTCTCAGGGGCCGGGGGCCAGGCAGAGAGAACGAGCCCTGGGCCCCTGGCGCCTCCGTGGGGCGGGCGGGTAGCGGCTTAGGTAGAGGGCACGGTGGGAAAGTGAGCGGGTTCGGGGCGAAGGGACGGGGAGGCGACCGCGTCTGCGAGGCACGGTTCGCGTACTCCCCGGCCGGGGCGGCTTGTCCGGAGCCTCTGCGTTCCTGTGCTGCCTCTGGGCGGCGGCTCTGGCCACGGATGCCGCCGCCAACGTGACGCTTCGGCGTGCTTTACGCACCAGCTCTTGGGCCGTTCCTCCTCCTCGTGGCGTCTCCCTCGAGCGTGTGCCACACGCACGACTTCCTGTTATCTGCCGTCTTCCGTGCGAGCCCAGAGGACGCTGGTCTGGAGAGGCCGACTTCTGTGCGGGGGCCGGAGCCCCCCAGGCCTCTGCCGGCCGTGAGCCGGGCTCCTTCAGAGGCGCCCGGGTTTCCGAAGCGGCCGCGAGGGGAGAGGGGTCACCCTCGCGCGCGACTTCCTGTTTTTCAGGAACGGTGACCACATCCACACCAACTTCAGGGACATGTACCAGCACCTGAGGAGCATGGGCTACTTCGTCGAAGTCCTCGGCTCCCCCTTCACGTGCTTCGACGCCAGTCAGTACGGTGAGTGACCGCGAGGTGCCGGCCGCGCGTGGGGAGGTCGGCGAGACGAACCGCGGGGTAGAAGAGGCGGCGAGGGAGCGGGCGCGGGGCCTCCTGGTCCTCGGGGGGCTGCAGCGGGGCTCTGGGGCAGAGTGGCCCTGTTCCCGTCTGGTGGCAGTGGTGGTGACCTTCAGGTAAAACGGGACCTGCCAAACTGGGGACGAGGACGTTTGCTCGTCTTTTGTTTATCTGTTTACTTTCATTAAACTGGCGCCGCGTTTTGCTTCTCGAGTGGGTGAAACGTGGCTACGTCAGGGGTCACACGTGACACGGAGGCCAGGGTAGTTCGTGGGTGTCTGTGCCTTTGGACCCCGGTCCCTTCTTGCTCACCCCACCCCCTTCTAGAGAGCCCGCGGGGCCACAGACCGAATATTAGAACCTGACAGCTTGACACGTGGGCGCCACCGAAATGCTGTGTTTCTGAAGCAGTGACGCCCGCGGTTCCGAGGCGTGACTCACCACCGGCACCTTGTCCCTCAGGAACCTTGCTCATGGTGGACAGCGAAGAGGAGTACTTCCCCGAGGAGGTGGCCAAACTGAGGAGGGACGTGGACAACGGCCTTTCTCTCATCGTCTTCAGCGATTGGTACAACACGTCCGTCATGAGAAAAGTCAAGTTTTACGATGAAAACACAAGGTACTGAGAGCAGTTGGTATCGGGCTTTTCGGGAGTGAAATTGTTTGCGGCCGGTACAGCAGACGACTGGCCCGCTGGCGGTCCTCCCGGCCGTCGGATGCAGGCTCAGACGCTCGGGCGGCGCGGGCTCCCCTCCCTCAGTGAGACGTTCCCCAGAGAGTCGCTGGCGGAGTAGGTCCGCCGCTCCTTGATGCCGGGGACGGAGCGAAAGGTTCCTTGCCTTCCCTTGTTGACCTTCGATGCGTGACTTTGGCTTTTCTGCTTGCTCTTTTTCATGCTCCCGTCTCTGCTGTGGAATCTATACACGTGTAAATGGGTCGAAGGAACCGTTATTTCAAGGAACCTTCCAGTAGATTAATTCTTGGTCAAGGATTCCCAGTGTTTTATGCATGTGTCTCCATCACACCTCGAATTTTCTTCCTCAGAGCCTGCGACTTCCTCGCACTTCAAAGGCTCCTTCCTCCTCTCTTTGCTTTGGCGGACTCTCTCAGGCTCCAGGCCCTATGGCTGTGTGCGTATGGACCTGCCGCGCATCGCGTGTAGTAGATTCATCTGGGGTTTATTCTGCACGCTGGCCGGAGCACGTACGCCGTGTTGCCACTCAGAGCAGACAGGAGCTTAGAGCTGAAACCTTAGTGTGCACAGGCAGGACTCTGCAGGGGGATTCGCTTCGTCCTGAGAACACGGAGCGTCTGGGGGTGTTTTAACCCCTCATGACCCGCACCCTCGTTTCTTCCGCAGGCAGTGGTGGATGCCGGACACCGGAGGGGCTAATGTCCCTGCTCTGAACGAACTTCTGTCTGTCTGGAACATGGGGTTCAGCGATGGCCTGTATGAAGGGGATTTTACCTTAGCAAACCATGACAGTAAGGTTTTGCGTTTGTTTTTTAATAGGGGCGCATTCTCTCTTGAGGTGCCCGAGTGGAGGCTGTGTGTCTTTGACGTCAGGGTTTCAGAGGGAGGGAAGGGTATGACGACTAAAGAAGTAGGGCCGTGGGGAGAGCCGCTGTCTCTAGGAGCGACTTCTGTGTTCTGTAGTAAAGCTGGGCGGGAACACCGCTGTGGTTTCATCCAGACTCTTAAAAAGAATATTTTCTGCAGCATTCGCAACCGTAGCGCCACCTGTCTGCTGCTTTACGTGCTGTGTGTTCCCAGAGGAAGTACCTCCTGGGCCCCCGGCGAATCAAATCCCATTTATGACATCACTTTGCACGTCCCACTTACGTTTCCCCACAGATGAGCTTTTGGTAACTGGCTTCTAGAACAACATCGTGAGCATGATTGTTACTGGCTGTGCTCGTCCTGACTGAAAGCTCAGACTTCTCAAGTCTGTTCAGAAACCGTACGTTAATAGCATTTTGTAACTTGAATTCTGACGTAATTACTTGTTACTTAAGCGTAACCAGGTGTCAGCAGCCTTTGTCTTAAAAGTAAAAATAACGTTAGAAAGATTATCATATCTGAACATTATCATATCTGAAGAGTGCATCTTAGGTCAGTGAGTAGCTCTTGATAAAGTGTTAAGCATCTCTGTGTCACTGTAACTCTGAACTTTCTAGTGTATTACGCGTCAGGATGCAGCATCGCTAAGTTTCCAGAAGATGGCATAGTGATAACACAGACTTTTAAAGACCAAGGTAAGGAATGCTGCTTTGGTTGCTTTCCTTTTTTTTTTTAAGTAACGGTTTTATTGCCTATAATTCACATTTGCTTTTTTAATTTTTAAAAATTTTTTTCACATCACTCTTCTAAGGTGTACGATTTTGTGATCATCGGTGTATTCACAGAGTTGTGCAGCCATCACCGTTGTTTGTTTCCAGAACATTTTTATCACCCTGTATCTATTAGCAGTTTTGTTTTTTAAAAAAACTTACTGTGTTGGGGCGCCTGGGTGGCTCAGTCGGTTGGGCGTCCGACTTCGGCTCAGGTCATGATCTCGCAGTTGCTGGGTTCGAGCCCTGCGTTGGGCTCTGTGCTGACAGCTCAGAGCCTGGAGCCTGCTTCAAATTCTGTGTCTCCTCTTCTGTCTGCCCCTCCTGTGCTCAGGCTCTGTCTTGCTTTGTCTCTCAATAATAAGTAAACATTAAAAAAAGTTTAAAAAAATAACTCATTGTGATATAATTTGCATGGTACCTACTTTAGGCAAGACTTCTGGGTGGTGGCTCTGGGGGCTGCAGAGATAGATAAGTTTGAATCTATGTGGATACTGATCACTGCAGACTAAATGGGATTTCCCGCAGGAGGGCAGGTGTTGAATATTTGCAGATTTTCTTTTGTATTTAAACTACCTTCAGAGTTGCTTGAAATTTTCGTTACTGTTTGTGAATTATTCTTCTGTGACTGCCAAGATGGCTAGAATTCTAGAAAAACGTCGACTGAATTTTAAAGCTCTTAACTGTGTACAGAATATTAATTACACAGTCATCTCTTAAAATTCCCCTAAGAATTGGAAGAAAATAGGGGCGCATGGCAGGCTCGGTCAGTAGAGAGTGGGACTCTTGATCTCTCAGGATTGTGAGTTTAAGCTCCTCCTTGGGTGTAGAGGTTACTTCAAAATAAAATCTTAAAAAAAAAACCCAAAGAATTTGAAGGAAAGCAAGATCTTCCCTCGCAGTTCTGGTTCTAATGAAGTTTAATGTTTGCTGTAATTAGAAGTTAGGGAGTTGCATTCGTTGAAAATGACAAAGCAGAATTTCCTGCTTATCTATCTGCATTTCCAAGATAGAATCTACTTTTTTTTTGCCTGGAGGGAATTTTTTCCTTTTCATCGAGGCGAGGTCAGTCTGTGAGCAGATCTGTGTTTAAAAGGTTGCATTTTAACTGCAGGTACACAAATGATTCTGTCTTCCCCGTCACTGGCCGGGTTTACCATGGGTTAGTGGCTCCTTCTGAAGTCTGTCTCTGCCCGCTGGTGGTGTTTCTGGTGCGGGTGTCAGCAGCGGCCTCGTCATCAGCCTGTTGCTGCCTGGTTTTGAGGGGAGAGGAATCACAGTGGATGTGAGGGTGCCTACTTTATTGTGTTCTGTTAGTGAAAAGAAAAACGAATTACCTTGAAGTCTTTTCTGAGGGGCTTTTTATATCCAGATGACCTTTTAGTTGAATCATCCTTTGGGTACAAAATAGGAATTTGACAATCTGGGTTATGCCGGGTCGAAAGGGACCCTTGTCAGAAACAAACCTGGGACCACGCGGCCTGTTTCGTCGGTTTTCCCGCTCTGTCTTTCCCTCCAACAAAGAGAATCTGGTTTTCTCTTCCGCTCTGTTCCTGCTGGGATTATCCACAGAGAGCAGGAAATGCCGTGTCTTTATAGCCGCAGACATTTCAGACGTCACCCACACGGCAAGTGGCGAGATGAAGATGTGCGTCGTCTCCAGTGCAGAGGAAGGCGTTTGCTGCAGGGCTAGACTCTCAGATCACGTGGGTCACCGGCATCTGCCGTCCGCGGCACTTATGCGCCCGTGACTTCTTGATTCGTTAAGACGCCGTAACCTGTGTCATCGGATTGGGCAGAGGTCAGAGAGCTCTGCTGTTGGAACATTTGTAATTGTGACACAGATATGACGGTTGTCGTAAATCTGCATTTAAAGCATACGGGCGGAGGATCTAAAACGGGCGGAGGATCTAAAACGTAGTGACGTTTGTCCTGACTTTGAGTAGTGAAACACAAAGCCGGGGACACGTCACCAAATCCTCAAAGGTGTGTCTGTTGAGTGGCTGGCCTCCCCTGTGAGTGTAGTCCCAGGACAGGCCTGAAGCATGGTCGGAAGGGACAGAAAGCCGCTCTTAGGATTGTAGGTACCCTGTATTGCCGTTTCCAGGGAACACGTCAGAGGACCGTGTGGAGGTGAGTTTTGCTAAAACCCAAATTCGTGGCGCTTAGGACGTTGTCCTTTGTAAAAGCTTGCACCGTCGTGATTGGATGGTGGAGTTTGCTGTGATTGTCGGTGCTGCACGGGCTAAATGTCAAGTGGCAACTGGAAAATCGTTCCTCAACGTTTTTTTGTGGTGCTGTTATTTCAGGATTGGAGGTTTTAAAGCAGGAAACGGCCGTGGTCGAAAACGTCCCCATTTTGGGACTTTATCAGATTCCAGCGGAGGGTGGAGGCCGGATTGTGCTGTACGGAGACTCCAACTGCTTGGATGACAGTCACCGACAGAAGGGTGAGGACTGATGTGTGGCCGAGAAGCAGACTGGGAGTCGTGACCATGACATACCCCCCTTGTCCCTGAAGAGGCACCGGTAAGGTGCTGGAGAATAGAGACCTGCCCGTGAGAGCCAGGTGGGCAGGTCCCAGCTGCTTGGGTTGTGTGGAGCTGTGGTTGGGTACCCCTCCCTGAGGAAGCCCCAACAGACCGCATGCGCCGCCTTCCCCTCGTGCTGTCGTCACCAGGCGGGCGGGGGCCAGGGCCGTCGCATTCAGTGGAGTGGCTCTCTGCCTGACCCGCCCCAGCGTCCCCCTCTGGCGTCTGCACGTCACAGGCAGTGCCACACGGGGGGCCCTTTCCGGGCCGGATCCGCTCTTCCTGGAGGGCCGGCGCCTGGCTCCCCTCCCAGACTTGGGGATTTGGCTGTCGCGAGCCTTCATCAGTGGGGGTGTTTGGTACCCCCGTCGGGGGTGGGGGGCTCGCCCAGGGGGACTGGTTCTTAGCACTGCTGTTCTTTGTCAGCGTCTCTCTGTGCCGCCTCCGAATTTGGGGGTTTGAGTCTGAACGCAGTTTATGTCTCATTTTGTAAAGGAGGAAATGGGACGTAAAAAGTGGGGCGTCTTTGGCCTGGCGAGGTGACAACAAAACCAGGTCCTGGAGAACGGGGCTGGGGAGGGGGTGGGCACCTCACGTTTGCGGATAGGGCAGGTAGGGGACGGCCCGAGCAGAGCAGAGAATGAAGGCCTGGAACGTGAGCTGGGAGCCGTGTGCTCCTCTCTCTGGGTGAACTTGAGGTTGAATAAATTCCTAGCGTTTTGTGTAAATCCTTAGAACGTGGCTGGTCTTTTTAAAAAGGTTAAAGTCACAGCTGAAAGGAGATTGATGTTTTATTTCCATAGAGGTTTTCTTTTAAGACCGGAGATCTCCTGGTAAGAGTCTTTATTAAAATTTTAAGTGCTGGAGAGGGCTGTTGTGGTTCTAATACTCACGGTGGCAGTGCTCTGAGCACGTGGCCAGAGCGCCCTTGAGTGAGCGAAGTGCCTGCTGGTGTCATGTGGCGGGGGCCCGTCCGGACCCGTGTGGCGGCAGCGGCCGGGTGTGAAGACACGGCGGCACCCCCATCTCCCGATGAGACGACCCTCTGTGTGGGTGGCGGCCGGCGCCGAGACTCCCTGAACGTCCCACAGAGTGGCTGACTGTCCCGTTGGCGTGTGTCGTGCGTGGGGCCCACCGACCCAGATTACTAGACTCTGTACCTGACCTGTCACCTGCGGTGACCTCGAACCCACCTCCCAGTGGAGTGCACGCTCTGGTCTCTGCTGAGCCCTCACAGTGCAGACAGGACAGCCACTGGGATTGGCAGGAGCTCTGGTGCCCCATTTCTTTTCTCGCTTGGACTCCTGTCGTCTGAGCCGTTCTGTCACAGGGTCTGGCCGTCCCCGAGTGGGCTCCGTTCTGTCCTCATCACCCAAAGCCAGGTGGCGCTTGGGCCGCCTGTCCAGCCCCGAGCCCGGTGGCAGTGACCCACCTGAGCCCTGGGCCGGGAGTGAAGCCCCCAGTCGGGTCCTGTCTGTTGTGCTGTGACCGTGTGACCGGGGAGATTGTGCGCTTCTCAAGAATAGGCGATTCCCCGTCTCCCCTCACTTGGGGGGGGGGCGGGGGGGGGGGGCTTTTATTTTCCTGTAGGACTTCCTTAGAAAACTCTGATCCCTAAACAGCACGCCCGTTGCACCCACAGACTGCTTCTGGCTCCTGGATGCGCTCCTCCAGTACACGTCGTACGGGGTGACCCCTCCCAGCCTCAGCCATTCCGGGAACCGGCAGCGGCCTCCCAGCGGAGCCGGCTCGGTCACCCCAGAGAGGATGGAAGGTGAGTGAGCCCATGGGCACTGGGAATGGGGCCCGGTAGCGGTGCCACAGCTCCTCTCCGCCGTTCCCCCGGGAGCAGAGCACACGCTCACCCCGAGGCCCTCACGCTGCCCAGCCCCACAGTCCTCATTCCCCCTCACAGAGCCCTGGCTCCCGGGGGTCTCTGGGAAGAAGGGCCCGCGTTCTGGGTGCTCACGGGTGCCGGGCACTGGGCTGGGCGGTCGTCACGCAGATGTCCTCACCAGGCCTCTCAGAACCCGTGAAAACAGAGCCCATTCTTTCCATTCCTGACCTGGAAACGCAGAAGTCACGGGTCGGGAAGGAGGGGGTGAGCCGTGGCGACCTGCGGCCTCGCCCACTCTGCGTAGGGCAGGGCTGGCCCAAGGGCGCTCAGGTCCTCCCCGCCAGGACCGCAAAGCGGGTAGCGTGAGCCAGGGATCCGGTTCTGCGCCTTCTAGTGGCCACGTTGGAAAAGGAAAAAGAAGCAGGTGAAATTCATTTCAGTGAAATACGTTGGCCCGGTTCACCCGAGTGTTACTGCTTAAACGTGTGACGTTCGACCCGTGTCGCTTGCTCAGTAGCCGCGTGTGGCTGCAGCACTGAACGGTGCAGATCTAGAAAATGGGAAATTTGGAAATGCAGTTTTTGCTTTTGCCTGAGAGTTAAATACTCCAAAAGAGGGAGACGGTCTTCGAGAAGTCTCTGTACAGGTTAGATTCCTCAGGTACAGCCTCGTGCCTGTGTCTGTGGTCAGTAAAGGTCGCCAGGCCCCTGCCCCGTGTACTGTGGCCACCATAAAGGGAGGGGCCGGCCTGCTCGCTCACTCTCGGTGATCACCCGTCCCCGGGGCACCGCTCAGCGCTTGCTCCCCCAGCCTGGCAGACAGGTTCACGGGCGCGTAGCAGGCCCGTCGGCAGGGGGGTCTTCCCCTTCGTGTCCTCCTGACGACGTGGTTTTCTGTTGTGTTGACTCTGCCGCAGGGAACCACCTGCACCGGTACTCCAAGGTCCTCGAGGCCCGTCTGGGAGGCCCGGAGCCTCGGGCCCTACCGGCCTGTCCACACCTGTCATGGGCCAAGCCACAGCCTTTGAACGAGACCGCTCCCAGGTGAGTGCCTTGCTGTGCTTTTCCGCTCCTTCCTCGGGGTTTATGATTCATGACTTTTTTTTTTTTTTACGAGGGAGAATGGAATTTTACTGACATCGTTATCAAGTAATCAGATCTTCCAGCTTGTCATCTTGTGATGATATTTAAGTTGGCGAGCCCCCGTGTCGACCTTTACAACTGTGCTCTCTGGTGGCGTCCTGCCTAAAGAAGCGCTTTGGGTAATGAGCATTTTGTTAGATTTGGTTGATTCCTGCTTAAAAAGCTGAGGTCTGACAGTGCTGTCCCTTGAACGGAAGCTCTGGCTCCTCCGGCTCAGGGTTCAAGAGTCGAGCGCTCCCTCTTTGTGATGCGGGTTCTGGAGCGCCGACAGGTCCTTCTGTCGGCCCGAGGGGCCGAGGCTGCTCAGGGTAGGGGTGCAGCCTGGCCCGCGGCGTGTCTGTGCCCTCACCCCGGCGCCCGGTGTGGTCCCCGAGGGAACGACTCCCGCCACGACAGGGTCCTCGCCGCACCTGTGGACGCGGTGTCCAGACTTGGCGAACCTGCCCGGTGCTTCATGACAGTAGCTCTGTCCGCCTCTTCGTCCGCCTCCTTTCCTTTCCGAAGCCGCAGCTGGAGTTACCCCTGCCGTTCCTCTCCGGGCACGACAGCCAGCTCAGCGCGCCGGTTCCCGTGTTTTCTCTCCGACTCCTCTCCCTGTTTCCGGCAGGGAGGATGCGGGCTTGTGCTGACGTGGCGTCGTGGCGCAGTGAAGCAGGGGCCCGTGTCCCGGGACAGCTTGGGGGGCAGACCTCCTACGAGTCTCCTTCGAGTGGTGCTGTGGGAAATCACCCCGCCCCCAACCCCGCAGGCAGCACGCCTCACGCGCCCGGCCGCTCAGGCACCCTCGCCGGGCTGTCCGCCGAGCTTGGATCTCGGCGGGCACGGGCACTGGGGTGGCCGGGGACGGAGGGCCACCGTCTGCTGTGAGCCACCAAGAGGAGGCTGTCCGCACGTCCTCGCAGAGCACGAGGTGCACTGCTCCGCTAGAACATGCTCGGCAGAAGAGTGCGGGGTCAGAGACTCCTCCTGTCTTCGTCAGCTGCTCCTTCCCGGAACTGATGATGGAGTATTTTTCCATTCCAGTTATCATCCCATCATTTAATCGTTTCTGATAAGATTCCATTTTTACATCCCGCTTATTCATAACCTCCCACGATCCTAGCGTCCAGACCAGACTTCAGTTCCAGCTGCGGTCAGCAGTTCCCACTGGGGACAGTGTTGGCCCAAGTTCCCACAGCCCGTTTTTTTTCCCCATGCTGCTGTTGGGGACGCAGAAGCAGATAAGGCCTCGCTTGGTCTGTATGTGCGTCCACGTCCGTAATCTGTGAGACGCCAGCCGGCTGTCGGGAGGCGTGCGGCGCCTGGGCGTTGCCAGCCCCGCCGGGATGGTTCTTAACACGCCCGCTCGGCGCAGCCTTGTCTCACACTTCGCGTCCCGTTGAAAATTATTCTCGGTCCCCAGAGACCTAACTCTGGGTCTCGATTGTGAAGCTAAGAGACGTGAGACCGTGTCGGACGGCTCCAGACAGCCCCTGAGAGGCCTGGTGTCCGTCAGCCCCGTGCCGAGTGCACGTTTCCGTCCGTCTCTGACGCGAAGACCCATCTCTCGGTGTCTTTGCTGGACGTCCGGTGTCCGTCCTTAGAGTGGCCGCACCCGAGAGGAGCCGTGGGCAAGGTGCCCCCCCTCCTTCCTTCAGAGCGTCACCAACTGCTCAGGCGACGGTGCGGCACAGCCCGCCGTCTGCACGCTTGTTGAACGAGGCAGTGCCGTCACCAGATGATTAAGTTCCGGAGCTGGATCTCACTGTCACGAGGAGCACACAGCCCCGCACACGTCCAGCTGCAGGTCGCAAAGCTTCCGTGGCACCGATCCCATAACAGCCTTGTGAGTTTCATGTTTGGACTCATGAGACCTGGAACATACGGTCAGATCCTGGGAGCCGGAACAGACCGTTGTGCTCTCTGGCATCCCGCCAGTAGGTGGTGCCCAGGAAGCCCCTGCCCAGACCTGCGTCGCCCCGTGCCCCTTCACCCCCCCGCCCCCCCCCGGTGCCCAGAGAGCCGGGTGTCTTTGCTTCCACTTGGCCGAAGTGAGAGACCGGCCTTTTCCAGGAGAGGCAGAAGCAGAAGAACGGGGAGTTCGTGGTCTGCAGACACCCTTTATTCCTTTCCCTGAGCTGGCCAGAGCGGCCTTCGGACGGCCTGTTGGCGCCGTCGTCCGCCCCCGGCGCCGGCCCCTCTCTTCTCCGGGTGTGGTCCCGCCAGCTCGGCCCGCCTCAGGGTCAGGAGCGGGAGTAGCAGCGCTGCCGCCACTGCGAGCCCCGCATGGGGACAGAGCACGCGTGTTTCCTTCCTTCACGCCCGGCCCGGCGGCCCGCCTCTCCCGGCTGCTCGCTGCCGGGTGGTGTTACTGTCGTGGTGGCCGCGAGGTGAGGGCAGAGGCGGGGTCTGGCTCCCGGTGTCCCTCAGAGGGCAGGCTCCCCCGCAGAGACCTGCACGCTCCTTCGGCCGCCCGGGTCCCCGAGCCCCGGCTCCGGCTCCCGTCCTCAGGCTCCTTCCAGAGGCCAGTGCGCGCTTTCCTCTCCCGCCGCTCGGGGACGTGGCCGCTAAGCAGAAACAGGCTCTTGGGGGCCCGTTAGGAACCCAGTAGGACTGAGTCCTGCTCTGAGTGCCAACAGCTCGTGTACACGGAGTTGGTTCTGACATTTCTGTCTTGGGACCTGGAAACCGTCCCTGGTGCGCACGCAGCTGGACTTGGGTGTCGATGGGACGACGCTTCGCTTTTCTCTTTAAAGCAGTTGTTATTTCTCAGGCATTGACTGAGCTTCGTAGGTTAGTGCAACCACTTATTTTTATCTTGTTTTAATCCATTTTCCTGAAGTAATCTTTGGAAACATCAGAAGCTGCTCTCCATCGACCTGGACAAAGTGGTATTACCCAACTTTCGATCGAACCGCCCTCAAGTGAGACCCTTGTCCCCCGGAGAGAGCAGTGCCTGGGACATTCCTGGAGGTCAGTTCTTCGGGGCTTCCTTGTGCTAGAGCCTGTTCTGGTTTGTTCCAGTACCCCCCCATCCCCCGCCAGGTGGGCCAGAAGCAAGCCTGAAAGATGAACTAACACGCCGTGATCCCTTCAGAACTTTCTGCCTGCATTTTCAATATGAATTTCTTTCACGATAGCCACGTGCTATGCTTAAACTTTTTGCAGTAGGGTAATTTGTATACTCTCGTTAAAGTTTTGCAAACAAGGGTGTATTGTGTGTCCCAGGGAACGCCTGCCATCTGCTGGTCTTGGTCCCAGCCAGTGGCTGACCCACCCTGGTTCCTAAACCCTTAGCGCAGAGGTCTCCACAGATTGTCTGGTCTGGCCCACCTGGGATGGGGCTTTACTAGGCTGGGATCCTCCATTAAAAGTAGCTTTGTGTCCCTCAGTTGCTCTGACGTGGTCCCCTCGTTCCACATGACATGGAACGTCCCCTACAGGCAATGGCTTAGGGACCGGTTTTCCCTTACCTGGTCCTTCCAGCATGGCGTGGGCAGTTTCTCTCTGGGGATCCCTGTGCTCTCCCCAGAGGTCACAGCTTCCCAGGGCCTACCGCTTCTGGGAATTGGCACCATAGCCCCTGTGCTCCAACCCTGGGAACTTTGTGTGGTGACGCCGAGCTCCTGAGGGCCTTGCCTGGGGTCAAGGGGTGCACCGATGATGGTCCGTTCTGGAACCCCTGCATCGCCCGGGTACAGAGTCCTACTGACAAACCAGGGATCCTCCAGTGGCCGCTCTTGTTTTCTAACCGTGTGTCCCACGTGTGGCAATTTTTCCCCGGGGTCGGGGGCTCGGCCAGCCGTCCTGCTCCCTGCCTGGCCTCCCCGCTCGCCCTCCCTCTCAGCTGCTCTGGCACCCGCACCTCCTCTCCTCCCCGGCGCCCACACTTGTCCGTCTGCCGGCGCGCCTAGGGGACCAGAGCAGCTCCGCGCACCCTCACCGTGGGTCGTGTGTGGTGGGAGGAAGGCCAGTCACGGTGGGCGTGGGGAGGGGAAGGAGCAAAGACCTCGGCCCCCAAAGCTGCTCATCTGGGAACCTGAGGTCACTTCTCCTGAGGTTCGAAAATGACGTTTGCCCCACGGGCCCGGTTAGCGCAGTCAGCGTTTTGTTTCTGACGCGTCTGCCTGAGACCGAGCCCGTGGCCGTGGCCGTGGCCGTGCGGCTCGGGCGCTGCTGACACTCACCCTGTGCTCTTGCAGGGATCATGCCCGGCCGCTACAACCAGGAGGTGGGCCAGACCATTCCCGTCTTCGCCTTCCTGGGAGCCATGGTGGTCCTGGCCTTCTTTGTGGTACAAATCAACAAAGCCAAGAGCAGGCCGAAGCGCAGGAAGCCCCGGGTGAAGCGCCCCCAGCTCATGCAGCAGGCGCACCCGCCAAAGACCCCTTCGGTGTGACGTCACACCCGCCGACCGTGACAGCCAAAGAGCGCCTTCGAGGACGGCCGCGACGGGCGGGCGGGCTCGCTGTCCCCAGGGGCTGATCCTGTGTCCAGCTGCGGCGTCCGTGGGTCTGTCCTCGGGCCACCCGCGTGCCGCGTGCAGGTGCGTGTCGCGGTGGCCGGGGCCCTGCACGAGGGGCTTGCGGCCCCGCCTCCGGGGAGGCCTCACGCGGTCGCCGTGCACCGAGAGGGAGGCCACGTTTACACAGGTGAAGGCTGCAGCCAAGCGGAACTGTGTTCGTCCAAGGCCGTTTTCTATATTTATTGTTGGGAAAAGTCACTTTAAAGGCTCGCGCTGTTTGGAAACAAAGCTATTTTTTTTGTCCGTGGAATGCGGTTTTTTTTACTGTCGCATCACGAGGAATAACACAGATTCCGTGATCTCCTTTTCGATGAAAGGACAGACTGAGATTGGAAGGAAACTCGCACAAATCTGTGAAACACAGACCTTGGCTTTATTTTTATAAGTATCAATTGCCATCCTGTTTTGTAAGTTGGGGTCTCGATTTCACCATTATCGGTGAAGAAAATTTTCAATAAATACGCATTACCTATATGAAGCTAAGTAAAAGGGTGTAGAAGGCTCTTTTTCCGCCCACCCCGTTTCTCTGCGGACAACCTGGGACGTGTCCGGGTCACCCTGCAGGGGCTGGGGTTTTTGTCGTCCACGTTCATTTTAAGGTATGACTCACGTGCGACACCATCCTCCAAAGCGTCCGATTCGGTGGCTTTCAGTGTATTCGCAAGGCTGTGTAACCGTCAGCCCTGGGATTCCAGAACATTTTCATCACCCCCAAAGGAAACTGTTGTCATTAGCAAATCAGCCTCTTTTCCTTCCCTCCTGGCCCGTGGCAGCCCCTCACGTGCTGCCTGTCCTGAACATTTCCCACACGTGGGATCGCGCGATACGAGGCCTTGTGCTTCCCCTTAGCGTATTTTCAAGACACGCCCGTGTGAGAACATGTCCAGGGTGTGGTGGCGTTTCTGGGCCCGTGCACCAGCCCGCTGTGCAGACGGACCCCTGTCGTGTGTGCGCCTCGGGGGGTGGACGCTGGAGCTGCCCCGCTGTGTGGCTCTTAGGAGTCCCGGTGCTAAGGGTACTCGGGTACGGGCTTCTGTGTGGACGCCAGTTTTCAGCTCTGCCGGGTGTGGTCCCCGGGGGCGAGGGGCTCGCCGCGCCCTGTGTCGCTTTCGGGGGAGCCGTCAGACTTTCTGGTCCGAAGCGAGCACACCATTTGATATCCCCAGCAGCTGGGCACGAGGCTCGGGTTCCCCGCGTCCTCGCCCTCCCTCGGCCATCTGAGCGCAGCCAGCTTCCGTGTCGGGTGGTGTCTGTGCTGGGGTTTGGACTTGCGTTTTCCTGAAGCTGAACGACGTCGAACGTCTTTGCGTGTGCTTACGGGCGTCTGCACGTCTCTAGAGAAGTGTCTGTTCTCTAAAGCCAGTTTCAGCTGGGTTTTCTTTATCACAGACCCGTAGGAGCGCCTCGTGGGTTCTGGGTCCGGGTCCTCCTCGGTGTGTGGCTGGCACATCTGTCATTCTGTTGCTTGTCTTTCCACTTGCCTGGTTGGCTCCTTCTTGAAGCATGGAAGTTTCTAATTGTGATGGAGGCCGTTTTACCTGCCAGGTGCCGTTTGTAGGAACCCAGAGCCTAATCCAAGGGGGCCTGCTGGTTTTAACCCTTGCCTGTCCGGTCTGTTTTCTGGGTGCCAGCCGGCTGATCTCGGCCTTCACGTCACAGGTGAGGATGCGCTGACCTGAGGGGTAGAGGCCGTGTGGCATCAGGGTGCCGAGGAGGTCCTGGGAAGAATAAGGCCCAGGCCGAGGGCTGAGGGAGGAGTCACTAAGGCCCAGTGCTCCCTGTGACGGGCCATCCTTGGAGGTCACATTGTGACCTTGCAGTTCTTAACTGCACTCTGTGGCTATTGCCTCAAGACTGGAGGCGTTGCTTAGGGCCCCACCAAGCTCTCTCTGCCCCAAGCAGCCCCCAGGGCGGGAGCATTTTGCACAGGGCAGCCTGTGTCCTCAGGTGAGCAGTGACCGGAGGGTAGCATCGGCCCATCAGAACAAGGGGCTTGTGCACGGTCTGTCATGGGGCCTCTGGTCCCCCACCTGTCCTCCACAGGCAGGGCGGCTCCCCGCCTTCTCCTTCGCACCGTGAGGGCTGGCCCGTGGCCCATCTTCATGCGCAGGCCTCTGCGACAACAGGTCCTCCGAATGAGGACGTGGCCTCGGCGTGAGACAGCAGGCTGCGGGAGCTGGGACTGGCTGGGGCACCCAGGCCTTGTCTCAGGGACAGCGCATCTTCAGATTTTTCCAGGGAAGCCTGAAATCTGGAGTATGTTGGCAAATGATTGGATTAGAGAAATTTTTTGTGACTTAGGCTGTCCCTCCATCTCTGTTGCAAAGTTCTCCTAACAGCAATGGCAGTGTGGTTGTGGAATGAAGTTCTAGACCCCAGAGCGGTGAGCTGGGACAGTTAATCTCCACGCTGGCTGAAGGCCTTGGGTGCACCTGTCTCTGGCGACTTGGAGGTCTCATCCTGAAAGATGGAACTTGGATCTGGCAGCATCTCCTGTTCGCGCCAGGATCCCTCACCTGGCCTTCGAGGTCGGCATTCGCACGTGTCCCTGGCCTTCGGGGCCGGCTCTCCCGTTTAGACGGGGTGGACCTTGCCAGCCCAGCATCGAGCGCTCTCACAGCCGTCTCAGGGCACACACGTGTGCAGTTTAGGTTTGGGCGCGGGGTCGTGTAGGTGGGACAGGACAGGAGGAGGACAGAGATCGGACAGACGTGAACACAGACCGCACACTGAGACCAAGTCACAAACAGAAGAGTCGTTAGCACACCAGGCTTCTCAGGGACCAGCTCCACGCAGGGAACCCGCCTGGGGTCTGACGTGGCAAAGTGAAGTTCAGTAGTGACCACGTGAAGACCGTGGCGGGTCTTCAGATACAGGGTGGCTTCGTAGCATCCTGAAGTTCTGGGCGCGGATGGGGGTGCCCAGGAACTGGCCGCTGTTCTGTGATCTGCCTGCCCAAAGTGCTGCCATAGAGGTGTAACGGAGAAGGAAGGAAGGTGGGTCCTTGCCGGTCTGCTAGCCAGAGGGGTGGCGTCGGGAGCCGTGTGCCGGGCTCGCTGCGCATTCATTTTTCCTCTCCAGGCACAGCTGGGGGCTCGGTGGCGCGGGTCCCACCTCACAGAGGCAGTGGCAGCCGGAGAGGGGATCCGTGCCTTGCCCGGAAGCACCCCATTGATGCATCAGGATCAGAACTAAGCCTGAGCGCCTCCCGTCAGGGACAGCGACACACGGGGAGGATGACCAGATGCAGAGGCATTGGATGGAACCGGGGGCGGTGGGGGGGTGGGGTGTGGACGGCAGGGGACGAAGCAGAGGGGGTGCTGAGCTGAGAGAGAGTTCTTCATGGGGGAGCGCTTATCCAGAAAGGGACTGAACCTCTGGAGAAAACCAGTTGACGGGGGCCCGGAAAACACGCCCTCCCCTAGAAGGGGCCTCATCAGGCGCTTGCCCTGGGGATGGCCGGGTCCACCCGGAGACACGTCCTGGAGAGGATGTCCCCACCTGGTGCAGGTGTTGAGCTGCAGCCCTGGCCGTAGCCCCAGGCCGCGCGGAGTCCAGCTCGGCCTGGCCACTCCCCGCTGTGGGCCCTCTCCTCACTGAGTGACACTCAGGCGCGTCAGGCGTGGTCGGCGACAGACCATCCCGTGGTGACAGACGTGCGTGATGGCTGTGGGCCCGGGCTGGGCCGCCTCCCTGCTTGTAGGGGACCCTTCGCTGCCCTAGCGTGAGCTCTCCTTGTCCCAGAGAACACCTACACCTTTAAAACAACAAAACCGAGCAGTCAGCTCACCACGACCACAGATACACCTGGGATTCCAGGGGGCCCTGGGGGCCCTGAGAGGCAAGTTCATCCCTAACCGTGCGAGCTCTCGGGAGCCAGGCAGGTGCCCTGTCTGCAGGAACCCTGAAGGTGTCGTGTGACAGGAGTGGAAATGGGGACAGCTGGGTGCCCCCGCGCCACCCTCAGCCCCACCTTTGTGAGGGACACGAGGGTCTGAGTTCTTGCACCTGCCTGTAACCATCCAGTGCTCCCCCAGGAGGAGGCTCCGTGCACGATGGCCCCAAGGGCACCTGCCCCGGCCACGTGTGCACTCCCTGCGTCTGCTGGGTGCTCACCGCCCGCCTGGCATCGGCCTGTGTCTTTTTTTTTTTTTAAGTTTATTTATTGTCGAGAAAGCGCGCACTAGTGGAAGAAAGGCAGAGAGAGAGGAGACACAACCCAAAGCAGGCTGTAGGCTCTGAGCTGACAGCAGAGAGCCCGACGCGGGGCTCGAACTCACAAACCGTGAGATCATGACCTGAGCGGAAGTCGGACGCTCAACCGACTGAGCCACCAGGCACGCCACACCGGCCCGTGTCTCATGTGCCTTGTGCCACCTGGGGGTCCCAGCACCGTGTGATGCTGTCACTGCCATTTCTCAGATGAGGAAACCGCGGTGAGACCAGCATTCGAAGCCCAGCTCTGACCTGGGCCTGAGGCCCCTCAACACAGGGCTCCTTCCCCTTTCCCTATGGCGGGAAAGATGCCCACTTCCTGGTAACGATGGGGGTGCTACTTAGATTTAGATCTGCTGGACACAAAATGGAGTCCGGGAGTCTCATAAATAGATTAAATAGAAGCATCCAGAGAAATAGCAAAATTCTCGCTTTTTTTCTTAACGGTTGGTACTACCCACATAAGCGGATATTAACACACAGGATGTTGGTTTCATCTGTTGGCGGCCTGAGGGCAGTGCGGGTGCGTATCTTAGAAATACAGATTCCTGGGCCTCCCCCCAGACCTACTAAACCATAGGCTGCGTGGGAAGAGCTCAGCAATCAATTTTAAAAGCTCCCCAAGGTGAACCGCTGGCATACGACCCGGCTCTCCCGCGGCTGGGCGTAGACCCAACCGAATCGCAAGCAGGTGTTTGAGCCAAGTGTGTACGTGGCAGCACACGGCCACACGACTCCCAACAGCCAAGAGCCGCAGATGAGCCAGAGGTGCATCCGCAGATTTGCCGAGGAGCAGAAGGTGACCCGTCCGGACGCCAAGGAATGAAGCGTACTGATCGCAAGCCTCGAGACCGCCCTGCTGAGCAGGAGAAGCCTGACACCAAAGGCCACAAATTGTGTGATTCCAGAGCAGGCAAACGCAGGGACAGAAAGCGGGCGGGGCGGGGGCAGGGACCGCAGACGGGTAAAGGGGTTTCTTTTGGGGGACAAAAGTCCTAGAATGGGGTGGTGGTGACGGTTGCACAACATCGTGAGTATACGGAGTGCCACCTGGCCGCACGCTTGAGGGTGTTAAGGTGGTGGCTTGTGTGTGTGTGACAAAGCTACCAAAACCCCCACGTCTCCCCAAGGGGTTCTGGTACCAGGCGAGGTGGGAGCCCCTGAGGCTGGGAGAGGCCGTCCGGCCGTCCAGACCCCAGCGTCAGCACGGGCCCAGGGGTCAGAACCCGATGACAGAGCCCCTGCAGGGGCTGGGCACCCTCCTCACCCCCTTGCCCTTGCCATCGGCCTGCTGTCTGGCTGCTGACCCCCCCCCCCCCCCTGCCCCGGGCGCTTCCTCCTCTGGCTGAGAGGCAGGGTGCCGTTCCCTCCCTTCCCCCAGAGCCAGATTCTGGGACCGGCCCCTCATTAGAGGAAGGGGACAGGACAGCAGGACTTGCCAGGGCCGTGCCCTGGGCCCTGTGTCACCTGGAGGCCCAGCCTCCACTCTGCGGAAGAGCGTGGGGCGGGGGTCCACGGACCTCCAGCCTGAGGGGCGCCGCCATCAGGACCCGGGGTGCTGGGTGTACCCATTTCCTGCTGCCGCGGTAACAAGTTTCCGCAAAGTTGGGGCTGAAAACAAAGCATTTTCTTCTGTGGTTCTGAAGGCGGGAAAGCCAGAATCAGTCTCACGGGCTAAAGTCAGGCGTGGGCAGCGCTGATTCGCTCCGGGGGCTCCCGGGGAGAGTCCGTTTCCTGGCCTTTTCCAGTAGCGGGTTCACCCCGCCCAGGGTGCTGCCCTCGGCCAGGGACAGACACACAGACGCTGGGGGAAAGGAGGGGCCGCGGGCTCAGGAGCGCAGGTGACACAGGGACCCTGCCTGCCCAGAGCCGAGCTCCTCCACGCGCCTCAGCAGCTCTTGGGGAGCTTTCTGGAAGCCCGGATGCCCGCCACAGCCCAGACCAATGTCATCCGAAGCCCTGAGCCATGTGAAGAGTTCCTCCAGTATTCTCGCGTAGCCGGGGTTCAGAACGCTGTTCCAGAAGCCCAGAATCAGGCCGAGGTAAAGACACATCGGTACCGATGGTGGAGTTTGACACGCCCCGTTCGACACACATCTCTCACTCCTGTGCCGAGAGCACAGAGAATTCTCAGGAATCCCCGGAACAGCCCCGTAGGGTGCGATCTGCTGTGATCCCATGTCACCAGTGGTCCCAGCGAGGCCCAGACCACAGAACCAGTGCACAAAGGGAGCCAGGGACTCTGGCTCCTGGGACCTGCCCTCATCTGTCTTCCAGAACATTCTAACGGGTCTGGGGAAACGAGCGAGGTCACTCTCTCCCTGAAGTTCTGAACCTGTCATGTGGCCCGTACTCTGTGGAGAAAAGTAGGAGCTGGACCCTGGAGACCAACCCTTGATGACAGGCGCTCCCGTGCGTGGGCGCCGGGCCGAGCCGCCACCTGCCTGGCCCACGGAGGCGCCAGCTTGCCACCTCACTGGCTCCCTTGTGCTCCAGAGCCGCCCGCCCACACAGATGGGGCCCCCAGGGCGCCTCTCCACAGCCCAGAAAGGTCACGGCAGCCCTGGGAGGCCGGCAGAGAGCGAGTATCAAAGCGCCTCAGAACTAAGAGGTTTTCGTCCTCGAGTGGAATTTCACAGCCCGGTGGCCAATTTCTAAGTCATGCACGTTAATGGGCAGCTAATGAGGTATCCAGGCAGGGACCTGGAGGTGCCCCAGGCTCGCAGAGCCCAGATTAGGGAGTACAAAAGTACAAAGCCAGCCGCTGGTGAGGGAGGAAGCTAAATCATCTCTCCCTGCGCCTCGGGGTGGATGTGGGCGGAGGGTGCGAGCTATGCGGATTTTGAGGCCCAACCCGGCTTGGGCTTGGTCTGCGCCCCCCACCTGCCGCGCCCCCCCACCCCCACCCCGTGCCCGGCATCCTCCCCATCGGGTTGGGCCGATGACCTCCCTGCACTCCTGGAAAACCTCCACAGGGAAGAGGTGGGGCTGAAACGCCTGGTCCAGCAAGAATGGCCTCTCCCAGGTCCCTGGGGGACCCCAGAACCCAGAGGCCTTCCCAGGGCCCCTGGCTGAGCCTTCACACAGGGACTCCCTGCTCCTCCGATGCCTCCCTTCCCCTGCCCTTCACCTTCCTCCAGGGAACCCTCCTGCAGCTGGGGTCTCGTGGTCACCCCCCCTTTTTTTTTTAACGTTTATTTATTTTTGGGACAGAGAGAGACAGAGCATGAACGGGGGAGGGGCAGAGAGAGAGGGAGACACAGAACCGGAAGCAGGCTCCAGGCTCTGAGCCATCAGCCCAGATCCCGACGCGGGGCTCGAGCTCACGGACCGCGAGATCGTGACCTGAGCTGAAGTCGGACGCTCAACCGACTGAGCCACCCAGGCGCCCCTCGTGGTCACCTCTCCTACTCTTTGGACCCTATTTGTCTAGTCCTGGTCTCTTCATACGTCGGCCTTTCCTCCAGAACGGAGCCCTTGTCTTTCGCCTCTGACTCGCTGTCAGTCTGCGTGCGTCGAATGAGAACGCCCTCAGGCCCCAGCCCCATGGGGCGCAGTGTGCCGAAGGGTGGCCCCTGTCGTGCTGAGTAGTGTGCCCTAGAGCCTGAGGATGTGACCTTATCTGGAAAGTGGGTCTTCTGCTTTGCAGGTGCAGTGAGGAAAGGATCTCGAGATGAGATCCTTCTGGAATGTGTGAGTGGGCTCAAATCCCAGGACAGGTGTCCTCCCACGAATAGGAGAGGACCCAGACACGGGGCGGGTGTGGGAAGATGGCACCCGGAGGGACGTGGCCACCAGCCCAGCACCGCCTGGAGCCCTTAGGAGCTGGATGAGGCCGGAGGGATCACGCCCTGGAGCCTTTGGAGGGAGGGCGGCCCTGCTGGGAGAGAATAAATTCCCATTGTTTTGAGACCCCCCAGCTGGTGAGTTTGTTATGGCAGCTTCAGGAGGCTCCTTGCGTGGGGGAAGTCACGCCTTTTTCTCTCTTCCGGAATCCTACTCTCGCTCTCTGGCTCAGTGCCTCCCGTCCTGGGCGCTGGCAGCCAGGCAGGGTGCGGGGTGAAGCAGGTTTTGGGATGACGCAGCCAGGGTTGAACCCCGGGCACTTGCCAGCGGGCCCGTTCTGAGCCCCCTGCTCCACCTGCCTGAGCTCACTGCCCGCTCTGCGTCGAGCACTATGGTGTCACCCCCTCGGGATTCGCTGTGGGGGACCCAGTGAGACGCCCAGCGCCGGCTACAGGGCCCGGTTCCCAGCATCGCTCACTCGGTGAGCGCCGGTCCAGCTGTGCGCTCCTGGGCCACAATCCCGGCTCCCTTTTCGCATCCACGCCTGCCACTCAGCAGGTCAAACGGTCACTCAACGCCTCTACGCGGAGCCTGCAAAGACCAACAGTCTGCTGGTGACACGGTCAGGGGCTGGAGACCGTTGGAAACCACATGGAGAAAAAGCCCTGGGCGCTGATCTGGTGTCCGCCAGATAAGGACTGATCGGGTGAGTCTCTGGCTCCGGAGATGGTTAACTGAAAGCCGCAGTCCTTAAGAGGGGGTCCCTGCACCCGCTGTATCCGCGTCACCGGGGAGCCGGGTAGGAATGCGGATTCTCAGACCCACGGGGTCAGAAACCGCTGGGTTGTCTGTCACACAGCCCTCAATCTGGGTTGTCACACGCCCCCAAGGGGACTCGAGCCCGGGTGCCAGGAGTAAAGCAGGTTCACGTTAGAATTCCGGATGTGACCTTCGTGGACCTGTGTTTTCCCGAAGGGGACAATTTCCTGTATTCTGCCATCTCAGCGGACAGCACAGCAGGTCGGAGAAGCGGTGTCTACTCAACGTCAGGTCCCAGACCAGCCACGCCCGCCTCCCCGGACCTCGGGAGTGATGTGGAGTCTGGGCTCCACCGAGGGGACAGTGAATTCGAATCTGCCTTCTGCCAAGACCCCAGGCGATTCACGAGCACATTCGTTTCAGGGGCCAAGCACCTGCTGACTGCCTGGGCCTTTGCACGCACTTGAGTCCACAGCGGGCCCCACAGCCCACGGCGAGCTGCAAGGTGGGCACGCGGACCCCTTTGTGGATGGAAACTAGGCTTGGAGAGATCACATGGTCTAGCTGAGCTCTGAGCTCTTAACCAAGCCCCCCTTCCTCAGACTGGGGGGCCTCAGAGAGGGATCCTGGGCCCAGGTCATTGACTGAGATCAGGTGCAGGCCTGCCCCTCCTGCTCTCCCAGCTGCCCTCCATCAGACCCTCAGCAGCCAGGAAAGCCCCGCCTCCTGGGAGGGGCCTTCACCCGGGTGGGGGAGGGGAGGGCGTCTTAAGACCCCCTCCTCAGGCTGGCAGTCACAGACGCTGCAAGCTCTTGGGACCGATGGCTCTGACCTCTTGTCCTTGTTCCCCTTGGTGTTGAGACATGACCCCAACACGTGCTCTCTAGAGCTCCCTTAATTCCCGAATCATCTCCCCACCTCGGGCACAGCTAGAACCTTCCTTCTTCCACCAGTGGGGCCCAAGAAATGCCGCTGAACCAGCTGGAGTGAGCCTGAGCCCTGTCCCTGATGGCTGACAACTATCTGATCTTGAAGTCTGGATTTGGGGGTAAGGGTGAGGGGCTGGGGTGGAGGCTCGGGAGAGGAGGGTAGGAGGTCCCCCAGTGAGGATACACCGGGGCCTGGGAGCGGGTCACTTAAAAGGGCAGCACGAGGCAGCCCGTGGCGTGGGGCCGTTGGGACAGATGGGTGAGTGACTCTGATTTGGGGAGCGAGACCAGTCACAGCCAGGAAGGCAGTGTGAGGACTGCGCCTCTTCACCGCGCCCCCCCCCCCCCCCCACCGCCTCCCTGCTGCTTCTAGCCATGGAGGGACCGATGGCCGGCAGCCCAGGCCTCGCAGAGAAGCCGGTCCCCGCAGCCGCCAGCCCCTCTCTGTCCTCGCTGGGCGCTGTCTTCATCCTCCTGAAATCCGCGCTGGGGGCCGGCCTGCTCAACTTCCCCTGGGCCTTCCACAAGGCGGGTGGGGTGACCCCCGCCTTCCTGGTGGAGCTGGTAAGCACCTGTAGAGCATTTTTTGGGGCGGGGGGCGGGTCTCCTGGGGTGGGATCCAGATGGGAATCCTCAGCATCCCTCCTGGGGAGCTGCCTGTTGTAGAAACGACCCCTTTGGAGACTCCCGTTTGCGTTCGCTCTCTGCTCAGCTGCCGCGGGACGGGGTCCTCCCACCGCAGCCCCGAGTGGCGAGCACCCCTAGGCTGTTGAGGGTGGGGGGTGGGGAGGCGCCTGCCTCAAGTGATCATCTGCAGGCGGTCACCTGGCCAGTTGGCTCCTCTCACCGGCTGGTTACAGCTCGATGCTGAAAGTTGAGCCCTGCGTGTGGTCGGATCGGGTGTAAGATGCTGTGACCCCCACCCCACACCCGGCCCGGCCTGCCGACCCGTCACAGCCATTTAGCCAGTCCGGCCAGCTGCATGTGGAGCCTGAACTCCCTTCTAGAAAGGCCAGGGCTGGACAGCCCCAGCGGAGAAGGGCCGCTAATTAGCACAGCTTCATTTTATTTGCGAAGATTCTATTTCCGCAGCTGATAGCAACAGCTGAGTTGTGTGGGGAGCTGGTCCACAGACGTGATTTTAAATGTCTTTTTATGGCGGCCAGCTGATCGTGGCCACGGGGCCTTTTCTGTCCTTCGGGAAACTGCCCAGTCCTAGCTTGTGTAGTGTCCGGCCTATGAAAATAGGTAACCGTGGGACAATAGGGCAGGGGTTTCTTTGGGGGACAGGACACGAGCGAGCTCCGGGGCACGGTGGTGGGTTCTCAGTCCTGACGGGTTAGGGTTGTACGGGTGGATCGGTCGGATCTCTTCCAACGATACGTGTGTTCTTTTAACCCACAACCCACGGGATTTTAGGAGAGTAATTGAGACTCTCTGGGTTTCTGAGATCTCATTTATCCAACTGGGGCAGGATAGTAGGAATCCCAGGTGCAGAGACATACAGCCCGAGAGGCCTCGACAATCGCTTGCCCTGTGGCTCTGATCTCCGGGCAGGGGCAGGCCTGGTAGCACATTGGGTAGAGGTCCCTGGTCTCCAGGTGGCCTGTGTGGGTGACAGGCCTGGTGGAGAGTGATATCAAAGTCCCAAGGGTCTGGGGCACCTGGCAGGGTCGGTGGGTAAAGCATGTGCGACTCTTGATCTCAGGGTTCTGAGTTCAAGCCCCATGTTGGGCCCCGAGCCTACTTAATTAAAAAAAAAAAAAAAAAGCCTGCGGGGTAGCTGGCTCAGGTGGTGGGCTGGGGGTCACCCTGGCCCCACGGTCCTGCTCCGCAGGTCTCCTTGGTCTTCCTCATCAGCGGGCTGGTCATCCTGGGCTATGCTGCCTCTGTCAGCGGCCAGACGACCTACCAGGGTGTGGTTGGAGGGCTGTGTGGCCCGGCCCTGGGGAAGCTGTGTGAGGCCTGCTTCATCGTCAACCTGCTCATGATCTCCGTGGCCTTCTTCAGGGTGATTGGGGACCAGCTGGAGAAGCGTAAGTACTGGCACAGGAGTGGGGGGCGCCCCCAGGAGGCTTCTGGTTGATGAGCGGGATGTGGGTACTGGGGGGGGGCCTTGGGGGGACAGCAGAGGCCAAGGCCACCCCTGAGCTCCTTACATCGTGGCAGAAGGAGTGGTAATGAGCACCCTGGGAGTCATGGAGGGGGAGGGGCTGTGCTGGATGTCTAGTGGGGACAATCCAGTTTACGGATGGGGAAGCCAAGCCAACTGCAGAGAAGTCCCTTTGGAGAGCGAGCCAGTAACACCTTGAATCTGGGGATGGACGTCCAGGCCTGAGCCCAGGCCCCCTTGGCTTCTCGTACCCCGTGGACCGTTTCCCTGCAAACACTGCTAGCTGCATCGTGCCTGCTTTGTTAGGTTTCCTTTTTGTTCGGTTCAGCGTATTTGCGAATTCTTGCTGGGATTTCTTCCTCGACTCACGGGTGTTGACGCTTGTGTGGTTCAGTTTCCACTTACTTGCGGAGTTTCCTAGATCGCTTTCTGGTTTCTGCCTTAGTTGTGCCACGGTCGGAGAACATGCTCCGTGTGGTTTCAGTCTTTGGCCTCGGAGACTTGCTCTGGGCCCCCATGGGATCAGTCGTGGTGGGCGCTCCGGGGGCCCTTCAGGGACGTGCCTGGTGCAGTTGGGTGGAGTGTTCTCGAACACTGCATCATCTCTAGGTGCTCCACGGCTTGGTTGAGATCCTCCCGAGCCTCCCTGATTGTTTTTCCAAATGGAGTTACTCCCTCAGGTGGTGAAAGGCGACCGTGCAAATCAGCTGTGTTTGCAGGTTGGTGTGTTTGACCCTTGAATTCTGTCCATTTTGGCCTTCTGGTGCTCGAAGCTCTGTTGGCAGGCTCCCACCCGTGAATTGTCCCGTGAGGATCGTGAAAGGTCGCCTCCCGTCTCTGGTAATACTTTGCCTTCAAGTCCAACCTCTCTGCCACGCGTCTAGTCCCTCCAGCTTCCTTGAGTGTTTGCCTGGCTTCTCCCCCTCCTCCCACCCCCACCCCCCCCCCAGCCCCAGGTCGTTGTGAACCTAAAGGTAACTTGGGAGTTTCAGGTATGTTTCCTGCGGACCTCATGTAGTTGGGTCTCGCTTTTTTCTTTCTTTTTTTTTTTTTAATCGTCTCGACAGTCTCCGTGTTTAAGTGTTGCAATTTTAAATTGGAAAATGGTTAGCGATACGCTTGGATTTTGGTCGTCTGTTTTGCTATTTGTTCTGTCACTTGAACCAAAGGCCGCCAGTGCTGGGGGTCCCGAGGTTCCAGGTGCCCGTGTCTTGGGGGGGTGCTTGTATCCCGAAAAGCATGGAGGTTGGCGAATCTGAACCTCCCGGTGGATAAAAGGGGCACAGAAGCGCCCTGCCTTTCGGTGTGAAGTGGAGGTCATGTCCGGTTCCACCTCTGGGCAGAGGTGGTTGCACCAGAGGGCAGCTGGAGTGATCCGAGCAACCTTGAGGACGCAGACCTCCTCCACGGGCTCTAGGCAGATGGCCTGGGGTGTGCTTGTGTATTAGTGGTTAGAGGGTTGGGGATGTGTTGTCTCTGCAGGCTTCTTGGCAGGGGGGCCAAATAAAGACTGGGGGTGCCTGTGGCAGTTGGGGTGCTTGGTGTCCTTGTGTGCAGTGGGTACCGATGACAGAAGTGACAGGTGCTGAAAGACATCAAGGAATGTTCTAGAAAGTTGAGGGCTCGGGAGGGACTGCTGGAGCCCAGATGTCCGAGCTGGGATCCTGGCTGAGGAGATTTAGATGCAAAAGCGGGGCTTGTGTCCCTTCCCAGAGGCCATGTGGGTCTGGCACTCCCCGAGGTCTCTGTGCACCTCTGGGTGCGTGCATTCCCCTGGCGTTTGTGGCCCGGAATGCCTGTTTTGGTCTCGTGCCTGGTGCCTGTGTAGAGTGACCTCGGGGTGGGACCCTGGGATCCCCCCTCCCCCCCCCCCCCCCCCCCAGCCTTGCAGAGGTTCGGTAGAAACAAGCTACTCGGGTAAGGTCTTGGCTTCTGTGCATGGCTGGCTTGCATTTGGTGAACAAAGAAGGGTCACAGTCCAGCCCAGCAAGTGCCCCCAAGTGGGCCGGGAAGCATCTCTCAGCTCCCAGCCCTCTGCAGCAGGGCTGTGGGGACCTGGGAGGAGGGACACCCCCCCATCCTTCCCCCCTTTCGAGCCCCAGGCCATCTTGCTCCTCCCCCAATGCTCTCCCCTCCCCCACGGGCCTTGCCTCTTCTGTCACCTTCAAATTCTCCATTTCATTGTGGTGGGGAGGAGGGGGACACCGGTCTGGGTTCTCCCGTTCCCCCTACTGAGAGGTTGGTGGGAGGCTGGGAGGAGTGTGTGTCCCTTGCCCCATCAGCATGGGCTCTGAGACATGTTGGCCCAGCAGACTATGACAGATGTGACATGGTGCCCGTTCCAGGCCCAGCCTTTAAGCGGACAGGCAGTTTCCCCGGGATCTTAGGGAGCCCCCAGTTGCCCCGGCCTAGCCTCCTGGAGGGTCCTTGTGGGAGAGACCCCAGGACTGCAGGGAGGGCTCAGGCGTCCCCACCAGACACCTAGTGTCGAGCCATCATGGACCCTCCAGACCAGCCTACCCGTGGGCCATCCACGCAGAGCAGAACTGGCCGGCTTAGCCCTGCCCTAGTTCTCCTCCAGTCCCTGGAGTGTGACAAAGCCGTCGCTCTGGGCCACTGTTGGGGGGGGGGGGGGAGTTTATGGGGGGGAGGACGTTTACCGGCTCTCAGTATCAGCTCCCCCCCCCCCCCCCAGGCTCGTGAGCAAACAGAAAAGCATCTTTTTTGAGCGGATTAGGGCCCAGGTGCCTCAAGGGCGGGCCACTTGGCCTCTTCCTTGTGGCGGCCCCTCTAGCAGAAGGTCACCGAATGGCTGTTGAATGAATCTGCGGCAAGGTTGCTGCCCCCGTGGTGGCACGTGACAGGTGGGGCTCCTTGCCCCGGCCGACCCCGGCCCGCCCGGGAGCAGGGACCCCTGTGGCTGGGGCTCTGAGCCTGGGGGGTGCTGGGGCCGCAGCTCTGAGCGGTCCCCGCCCTCTTGCCCTCCCTGCCCTCAGTGTGTGGCTTCCTGCTGCCCAGCGCCCCCCCGGCCCCGCAGCCGTGGTGCGTGGACCAGCGCCTCACCCTGCCCCTGCTCTCAGCGCTGGTCATCCTGCCCCTGTCCGTCCCGCGCGAGATCGGGTTCCAGAAGTACACCAGGTACGGGGCGGGGGTGGGGGGCTGCGGACGCTTCCCTGCCAGGGTCCCCACCTGTGCCGGCATCTGCAGGTGGGGGGTGGGGGCGGGGGGTTCATTCTGCCAGGGATTAGGGGGGCGGCCAGCTCTGGTCCTCCCCTTTTGGAGAAGAGAAAAAGAGGGAAAGTTACCCAAGTAACACGTACGCAGGATAGAAAACAGAGCTAAACAAGAACGCGTGTTGACGGGCCTGCTATTCTGTGATTTCATTATTACAGACGGTTTATGCGCACAGGCACGGGGAGACCCCAGATATACACTTGGGTTCCACCTTGCGGTCTGAGGTGTTTTGGGTTTATTTTTTTTTACCGTTTATTTGTTTTTTGAGAGAGAGCACAAGCAGGGGGAGGGGCAGAGAGAGAGAGGGAAACACAGAATCCGAAGCAGGCTCTGGGCTCCGAGCTGTCGGCACAGAGCCGGACGCGGGGCTCGAACTCACGAACTGCACGAGATCGTGACCTGAGCTGGAGTCAGAAGCTTAGCCGACTTAAAAACTGCCCCTTTATATATACTTTCGGGGGAAAAAAAAAAAACAAAAAAAAAAACCTGGCGAAAGGACTCACCTGAGTTTGCAACCTGCCTTCCCCTGTTGCATCGTGAACGCCAACAGACTTTTCACCTTAGAACTAGAAGGGAGAGAGAGCACGCGGGGGACCCAGGTCCCCTCTGGGCTCCAGCCCTTGCCTGGCTCTCCTGTCGTGTCAGCAAGGTCAGGGGCGCACCCCGCTTTGGTGTGGCCGAGCCGAGGGCGTCCCGGTGTGGGTGCCACATCAGAATGCTGTCTTGTTGGAGAGATGGGGGCTCCCGAAGCTCTCGGACCTGACGGGTGTCGGCCTGGTCGGGAGCTCGACGCCTCTGACCCCTGGGCCTCA
The DNA here is from genome assembly GCF_022837055.1 of Prionailurus viverrinus. NCBI lineage: Eukaryota > Metazoa > Chordata > Mammalia > Carnivora > Felidae > Prionailurus > Prionailurus viverrinus. Next base: position 5,591,614 of record NC_062575.1, read on the forward strand.
GACAGGCTTCCCGCTGTCTCCACGGCACAGACACGGAAATTGAGGCTCGGAGCAGTGGGGACCTTGCCCGACACCTAGCCGGCATGGGCCACCCTGGCCCTCAGATGGTGCTCTGTGTCACCCCGGGCTGTGTGTGGCGGGGCCGGTGTTGCCGTGATGGGGTGGCTGTACCGTGGAGGCCCCTAACGCCGTGTTCCGTGTACGTTAGCATCCTAGGCACCCTGGCCGCCTGCTACCTGGCCCTGGTCATCATGGTGCAGTACTATACCGGGCCCCAAGGCCTTGCTCGTGAGCCCCGCCCCGCACAGAGGTGAGTGTGAGGGGGCGGCCGTTCATGGCTTCCTGTGTGAGGCCAAGAGTGGGGGTGGGGAGGGGCTGTCCTGCAGAGATGCTGCGTGGTGCTGAGGGCTTGGGGTTTGCTGGGAAGCCACTGCGGGCTGAAATCAGATCTGCTCGTGGCAGGGCCATCCCCACGGGCACGTGACCAGCAGTCACCCAGAAGGGCCCTGCACGTGGCTGAATGGCCTGCTGTTGCAATCCTGAATTTTTTTTTTTTACGTTTATCTTCAAGAGAGACACACACACACACACACACACACACACACACACACACACAGCTCAAGCAGGGAAGGGGCAGAGAGAGAGAGAGAGGGAGACACAGCATCCGAAGCAGGCTCCAGGCTCCGAGCCGTCAGCCCAGAGCCCGCTGCGGGTCTCGAACCCGTGAACCGTGGGATCGTGACTTGAGCCGAAGTCGGGTGCTTAACCGACTGAGCCCCGCCGGGCACCCCGCCATCCTGAAATTCTTCCCTGAACAAGGTGCCAGCGTGTTCATTTTGCGCCAGGCTCTACAAATTTCATGGCCTCTTCTGGCCAACGGATTGGAAGCAGGACCGCAGAGAAGAGGCTGGGGCGACTCTGAGCTTTGGCCTTGAGCGCTGGAAAAGGTGGCAGTGCTGTTTCCTGGGGTGGATGAGACGGGAGCAGGGGCAGGGGGAGGAAGTCACGTGGGGACATGTTACGTTGGAGGCGGTTCTGAGACCTCCGATGAAGACGTCCGGTGGCCAGTCAGACCTGCGTGTCTGGAGGTCAGAGAGGGGTCCGGACTGGAGGGAGAAAGGTGGTGGGTGTCGGCCCCGAGGGGGCATTTGAGGCCACCAGCCCGGGTGAGAATGGTACGCTGAGCCAGTGGTGCTTAGTCCGGCACCAGGAGGTCAGGGACGGGAGGAGGGGGTGTCGGGAGAAGAGAAGGAAGGAGAAGGTGCAGAATGGGTTAGCTTCCGGTGGGGCGGGGGGGAGCCCTCACTAGCACCTCGAGGGAAGAATCCTTCCTGCCCCTTCCAGCTTCTGGTGGCCCCAGCGATCTTTGGCGTCCCTTGGCACATGGTTATATCCCTCTGTCTCTGTTTCCATCATATAGGACCTTCCCTTGTCTGTGTCTGTCTGTTCTTCTGGTAACAACACCACCCCACTCGGGTGTGACCTCAGCTCGTTTTCCCTCATGACCTCTACCAAGAACTTGTGTCCAAACAAGGCTTTGTTCTGAGGTTCCCAATGGATATAAACCTGGGGGGATGTTAGTCAACCCAGCGTAGAGGAGGATAGAAAGTGGGCCTCAGCAGTCAGCAAAATTTCAAGAAGGTTGGGGTGACGGCCGCCAAAAGGCTGTTGCTGGGTCACGCAGGACTGAGTCCCAGCTTTGAATTTAGCCACGGAGGCTGCTGGTGATGGGACGAGAGCTTCATGAGGGCGGGAGAAGGGGCTGAGGGTCCCAGTGGATTAGGCCCAGGGAAGAGAGTTCTGAGAAGGGGAAGAGAGGAGTGGGCAGGAGCTGCTGGGGGAACCAACACCAGTAGGTGCTGCTTATCTCTCACTCCACTATGTCCCCCCAGGTGCCAGAGGCTGGTACCCAGAGCTTGTCAAAGGGAGCTGGGGGTCCTCATCTGGGGGCCCCTGAGGGGGGCCGGACCTCAAGGCTCTGCCCTATGTATGGCTCCATCCTCTCAGGCAGTTTGGGTGGCGGTCAAGCCATCCTTGCCCCATTGGATTTGATGGATGCTGCCAGTGCCCCCGCCCCCGCCCCCGCCCTCCATGGGAACGGAAAGTTGGGAATTCCTTCTAGCCCTGTCCTCCATGGAGAAGGTCAGCTTAGCAAATGTGAGCACAGGTGTCTTTAGAAGATGCAGTGTGCCACATGCATCGTTTTCCTGGTAATTAACAAGCCTGTGTCACAGCCTGGCTCAGCTACGTTTTCCTGGTATTGTTTAAAACCCCTCCTCAAGTGGCGGTTGTTGTGAGTCGAACTTTTTGTGACAAACCCCTGTTCTTGTCCGTTTGCAGCCCCTCCTCCTGGACCTCCGTGTTCAGCGTCTTCCCTACGATCTGCTTCGGGTTCCAGGTAATGGCAACGTGCGGGTGGAGGTGCGTGGCTTGGGGGGCTGTGGTGACTCTGCTCCCTCGGGAGAGGGTGGCCCTGTGTCAGGAAAGAAGGTGGAAGACTCGCTATGGGGCGAGGTGGGTGGTCTCCTGGAGGCTGTGCGTGTCGGTTGGCATCTGGGCTCGGTGAGGGGTGAACTGCTGTTGAACCTGGGCACCCGGCCTCTGCCGACACCAGCAGCACATCTGTTGGGTCCGGGGCAGCGTGTGGGGCTCCGGAGCTTGTTCCCTCCTCTGCGAAATTTTCCCGGGGCCATCTCCCTGACTGGGGACCTGGTGCCACCCGCTTAGACAGAACGCCTTTATGCAGGTGGCTGCTGTCCCTGGTGCCTGGGGGAGGAAAGATCCTGACTCGGGAGGCATTCGGGGGCCGGGAGGCGTACCGGGCAGAAAAGGGGAGCTTGTGACGGAGAGGCACAGAGTGAGGGCGGGCCGAACTGTGGGAGGCGACGGGTGAAGGGAGCGGGTTCAGCTAGTGAGCCTGGGAAGGGAGGGGGCCGCAGGCAGGGGTGAGGCGGCGGGAGAGCTGCAGGGGTGAGGTAGGTGCCCCCCATGGTGTTAGAAGGGTGCAGTGGAGGCAGAACAGCCGCCCCCGCCACCCCCAGACACCCCCAGACACCCCCAGACACCCCCAGACGGGTCCCAAAGTAAAACCGAGTTCGCAGGGGCAAGTGGTGTTCGGCCCGACAGCCGTGCCTTCTCGCCTGACTTGTTCCTCCCCTTCTCTGTCCTCCAGCTCCTGTTTGTGCTTTTTCCATCTTGCGTTTTCTTTGAGGATCGTTTAAAAAAAAAAAAAAAAACAACCCTGGAACGTTTCCATTTATCCTCTTTATAAATCAGTTGAAATATCGCTTCTGGGGCTCAGCAAGCCGCTCGCAGGAACGTCTCCCATTTCTTCTCGCACGCCCCGTATTTTCAAAGAGCTAAAGCGACGATTTTGTTGTCAGCGGTTTGGACGCGGCCTTCATCCCTCTCTCCCGCGCCCGGGCACCATATGGTGCGGCAGGCTTGCGCCGCGGGGGCCGCTTTCCAGATGCTTCCGAGGGCTGCCCCCCTCACCTTTGCCCCGGCTCCGTCAGCCGGTTCTCCTAGCAACCGGGGCCTGGGCTGCGGTTTCCAGGGACACGGGAGGCAGCGATGAAGAGCTGGGAGAAGACAGACGCGAATCGCAGGGTGGGGGTGGGGCTCAGGCCAGAGGAGACCAGGATCTGGGGGTGGGGGGGTGGGGGCGGAGGGCAGTTGAGGGTGAAGAGGGAGAGAGGAGGAGGAGGGGCAGCCTGCTGGAGGGGTGGCGCGGGAAGGGCAAGTCTCGCTGACCTGGCCAGATCGCCCCCCCCCCCCCCCCGAGCGAGCAGCGGGGCGCCCCGTCCAGCCTGCAGCGCAGCGCGAGGGCCGAGGAGGGGCAGACGTGGGGTGCGGGCTCAGCTCCCAGCCAGCTCGCCACCCCGGGACTTCTCCGCGGCTGCTGTTTTTAAACAGCCGTGTTGAGGTCTAAGTCCCGTGGCAAACGGTTCCCTCGTTGGCCGCAGGCGACTCAGAACGCTGGCGACGCCCCGAAAGGAGCCCTGTACCTGCGGCCGGCCGGCCCCCACGCCCTGGCACCCACGTGTCTCTCTGCGGATCTGCTTCGGGCGTTTCATTCTAAGGGGGTCCCTTGGTCCCGGCTTCTGTCCCCCAGCGTGCTGCTCTCCACGTTCGCCCCTGCCGTGCCCTGTGCCGCTCGCTGCCCCGCTTCCCGTGGCTGCGGGGTGGTCGTCGGCCGCATCGAGTGCAGCCTGCAGACCGCTCCTCAGCCGGTCGACGTGTGGCCTGTTTGCTCTCCCCGGCCAGTGTGCTCCTCCACCTGCCGTTTCTCCTGCCCTGGGAGCAGAGAGCCGGTGCCATCCCCGCCCCGGTCCCGTCCCCTGTCCCATCCGGGCAGCCCTGTCCTTGGGAGCCATGTAAAAGCTGGTGTAAAAGCAGGAGAAACGGCCCCGGGGTCTTGGGACAACCTGGGGGGAGGGCTGGACGATATCCTGCCACAGCCGAGCGTCTTGTCCCCACCCCTGCGCTTCGCCGTGCCCTGGAGACCCCCACCGCGTGGCGTCCTGGGCGACCCCACAGAGTCTGTGGGCCTTGGGGGTTGGTGTGTACTCGGGAGCGGGCATGGGGAGACAGGGAGACCCCCTGTCATGGGGTCTGGGCCGTTCTGGGAGCCATGCGGATGTACCTGAGAAATGCCATAGGGGTAGGTACAGGAGGCGGGAACCTGGGTCCCCTGGCTTCCCCTGGCTTCCCCTGGCTTCCCCTGGTTGAGGCTCCCCTTGAGGATAAAGCCCCCAGGGCCTGGCTGAGCCAGCCTGCAGCCAGCAGGCTCCTGCAAGGTCAAGGCAGCCTGGGGCAGGACTGTCGGGGGGAAGGGTGTGTGCGCTCAGTCTCCCCCAGACGCGGCCCCTGCAGGGGAGTTGGGGAGGGCGTGCCCCTCCCCATCATGCTCCACGAGGGGGGGGAGCTATGTTTGCTTGACTACCTGGCATCTCACCCTGGCACCGAGTGGGACTATTAAGCATTTGAGTGCTGGGGAGCGGGGGGTGGGGGAGGCTTCCTGCTTGCTGGGTGGGTTAATGGGTGTGTAATTGAGTCTCCCTGGAACGTTTTTTAGCTGTGGGCCGGGCTCTGTGTGTGGCCTGAGCTCAGAGGCATAAGTGAAGCCAATGTGGTCCTCGCCCTCATGTAGCTAACAGGTCCTGAACAAGCAAACCCAGAAGTGCTTGGGAGGGGAGGGACACAGGGAAGAGCTCAGTCCTGCTGGGGAGAGCTTTCTGAAAGTAAGGGTAGGTGCTGGCCGTACCAAGAGAGAATCCCAGGTCGAGGGCCCAGCACAAGCAAATGTCCTGAGGCAGCAAGGAGGAACAGAGGTGAACTGAGCTCAGTGGGTGAGGAAGGCGTGGCTAGCAGCCTGGAGAGTGGGCAGGAGGAGGTGATCCGCATGTTTGGTTTTGATCGGAAGGGAGTAAAGAGGCTGATGTGTGGAAGGAACCATAGAACAGTCTGGAAGCCATAGGGGGCATCAAGATAAAGTCTTGCCTCTCAACTCCGGCTGTGTGGCAGTCAGGGTCTCCTGGGCTGCTGGTGAAATGCCACTGCCCAGGTCCTGCCCCAAGTAAATAAAGTCCTTGACGTTGGCCGTAGGTGTTTTATATTTCAAACTCCTCATGACATTATTAAGTATACGTGAAACACATAAATCATAGCTGTGTCTATTCCCGTGGAACTCTCAGCCCAGTCAGGATCTAGAATGTTCCTGGTACCCCCGCGAGCTCCCTTGTGACCTGTCCTGCTCCACAGCAGCCCCCTTCTGTCACTGGAAGCGGTGGTTCTCGACTAGGAGCAGTTCTAGGGGGCCATTGGGCAACGTCCAGAGACGTTTTTGGTTGTCACAATGAGGGCGGAGGTGTTCCTGGCGTCCAGTGGGTCCCCACCAGGGATTCTGCCCAGCATCCTGCAGCGCACAGGACAGCCCCCCCCCCCCCCCCCAGATGTCAAGGGCGCTGCAGTCCAGAACCCTTGCCCCAGGGTGGTTAACTTGTAACCGGAACTTCACGTCCCCGGAAACACGTTTTCTCGTCTTGCTCAGCGTTCCGGCCGCGAGGCCGTCCTGTGCGAGGTTGTGTTCGTCCTTCAGGGCTGTGTCATATTTCCAGGGTGACCGTCTGTCGATTTCCCTGCTAGACTTCCTACTGTCGGCAGACCTGTGGGTGGCTTCCTGTGCTTTGGGGCCCTGAGACGTTCGAGGTGGCTCCCGGTGCCTCGGGCGCCCCCTGAGCCCCGCCCCTGCCTCGCAGTGTCACGAAGCCGGGGTGTCCATTTACTGCAGTATGACCCATCGGAGCCTCGCCCATTGGGCTCTGGTCTCTGTGCTGTCCCTGCTGGCCTGCTGCCTCATCTACTCGCTGACAGGTAAGGCAGCACCAGCACACCGCGGAGCTGGGCAGGGGGTGCGGGAGACCCCGAATCACGTGTGCCCGAGGAGTGCTCACCGCATGCCGGGCCGCGCCAGGCCGGGTCCGGGGGGGTGTCACAGCCCTCGCCCGTTTACTCCTGACCCCCCTGGGAAGTCCCCATTTCACGGAAGGAGTAGCTGAGGCTCAGACGGCTTCCGTGGCTTGTCCGGCAGGGCCCCCCGGCTAGACGTGCAGAGCTGAGGCCCTGCTCTACGCTACACCCCCTGCCACACAGATGTCCGATGGGACGGTAGTGACCGGCGCATGGCATGATCTCTGGGTAGCGATTTACAAAACGCCCTTGTGGCTTTGACGGACGTGGGTGCCCACAGACCTGGGTTCCAGGCAGAAGAGTCTCCGAGGGGCGTGGAAGTGGGGCTCAGAGACGGCTGGGATCTGCTCAGGGGTCACACAGCGTGCCCGTGGCACAGCCCAGGTCTCAGGCCCAGGCCGACTTCTTTCCTCCCGCCCGGGGCTTTGGAGCCCCTGACCCGGGGAGCCCTTGGGCCGCTGCAGTGTGCCAGCCACTGGGGCCCACCGTGGTAACCCAGGAAGCTTGCTGACCCACGATGCCGTTAGTTTCGGGAGGACAGCACGGGGATGCGGCTGCCGTGTTACGCAGTGCCCGCTGTCCGCGGCGTTCCCCGTGCCGTGCCCTCCGTCCACGTCTCCCGCCGGCACGGCGCCCTTCTAATCCGCCCCCCTCCCCCGGCCTTCCGCCTTCTCGGTCTCCCAGGGGTTTACGGCTTCCTGACCTTCGGGGCCGAAGTTTCTGCGGACATCTTGATGTCTTACCCGGGGAACGACGTGGTCATCATCGTGGCCCGGGCCCTCTTCGGAGTGTCCATCGTGACCGTCTACCCCATTGTGCTCTTCCTGGGGAGGTGAGGTCCGGCCCGCGGGGCCCTTGTATGTCGGTGCCTGCTCCAGACTGAGCCGCGGGAGGGTCGGCGCAGTCCTTGGGGAGCGGCGCCCGGTGACGGGCCGGAGCCCCGCTGGGTGTGCACGGTGCCCGGTGGGGGCCGGCGCGGGGCTGGAGCCGCCCGTGGTGTGTGGCCTTCAGGTCGGTGATGCAGGATTTCTGGAGGAGGAGCTGGTGCCTGGCGTGTGGGCCCGGGGCCCTGGCGGAGCCCTCGGGGCCGTGGGTCCGGGTGCCACTGACCGTCCTGTGGGTTGCCGTGACGCTGGCCATGGCCCTGCTCCTGCCCGACCTCAGTGAGATCGTCAGCATCATCGGCGGGATCAGTTCCTTCTTTATCTTCATTTTCCCGGGTGAGGCCCTTGCTCGGCTCGGCTCGGCCCTGCCCGGTCTCCCCGTGGGGGACTCGAGGGTCTGGAGGGTGGGAGCCCCGCAGAGGCTTTACTGACCGGACACGGGCTGTGGACTCTCTGTGCCTTGAGTTAAACGTCTCCGTGACCCTCGATGGTCGTACCCGCTGGGAGTGCTGTCGTCACCCCGTCCTGCAGGTGGTCAGAGGCCCAGCGGCCTCCCGGGGCGGGGCGCAGGGAGTGCCAGGTCAGCCTTGACCTTGTCCAGTCTCCGGTGCCGCCGTGCACTGTGGGATTTCTTTTTTTTTTTTTTCTTTCTTTTTTTTTTTTTTTTTTAACCTTTTCTGGTCACGTGAAATTTACACGGTTCAAAGGTGCCCTGTGAATGTCGTCTTTTGGTCTTGGTCCCCTGGGAGGCAAACACGGTCTCTGAGACGGATGGTTTCGTACAAAACCTTCCCCGTGTGGGTGGCTGGAGCTCCAGTCAAGGGGGCCTGAGGCTTTTTGCAGCCTGGGGAGCCTGGGGGGCCTCCCAGAGGAGGCGGTGCTCAGGGCTTGTCGTCGGAGAGGCTCAGGAGGGCCGAGGTGTTAGGGGGATGGTGAGCTGGGTCCGTGGGGACGGGCTCTCGAGCTCCGGGCCGCTCTGGGTTCAACAGTGGAGAGCTGGAGTGGCCCCGTGTGTCCTTTGCAGGTCTGTGCCTCATCTGTGCCGTTAACGTCCAGCCTGTAGCTGCACGCGTCAGGTAAGTGTCCCCAGACCAGGGTGGCGGCGTGGGCGCTTGAGGGGCTCAGAGGGAGCAGAATGGGAACGTGGCAGGGCCCACGGAGGTCACGTCCTGCCGGTGAGACGAACGACAGGCCACGGGGCTTGGCTTGTCCACGGTGACACGGTGTCCGAGCCAGGAATCGAACCCCTGCCAGCCACACTGGGGCCCGCCCACACGCTACCGGTGCTCAGCCCTCCCTTGCCCTCAGAGAGGGTGATCGTCTCTGCCGCGAGCTGCGGCACAGGCGGGTCCTGTTGTGCGGAACCCTGCGTTGCGGAGGCCGTGTGGCCGGAAGGGTAACACGTTGTGTCTGCAAGGTAGCGGGTCTTGGCTGGACCCTTGCTCAGTGCCCGGCCCTCAGTCCTCTCCTTACGATACCAGGATACCCATCCTACAGACAACGGGGCAGACGCTTGTCCACGGGCACGTGACAAGTCAGGGCGGCGCTGGGACTCAACCCGGGCTGACTGGGTCCGGGCCTCCCGCCTGCCTCCTCCCTGCTCCACGATGTGGGTTAGACATAGGCTTTGGGGCTCCCCCTCTTTCCCAGAAGAGGGCCCTCATCTCCAGGGAGGCCTCGGCTATGACCGGGGCCCTGTCCTTTGCCCTCGAGGGGCCCAGCTGACCCCCCGAGAAAGAGTGCACGCACGGGTTTGCCACACCTCAGCAGGGGCCTGTGTGGCTCTTCCTTCCCTTCCACAGATGTGAGAACTGAGGCCGAGGCAGGTAAAGGGACACCGTCCTACATTTGTCCTGGGCGTTTAGCACAGCAGAAGCGCGTTTTCTCCCAGCCGAGGCCGCACGTCCACAGTCAAGGTGTCGGCAGGGCCAGGCTCCCTTTGAAGCCTCTGAGAGCCGCTTCTGTTCTTGCCATTTCCTGCTTCTGGTGGCTCCAGGTGTCCCTGGCTGGTGGCTGCCTCACCCCCATCTCTGCCCCTCTGGGGATCTCTGCCTCAAGTCCCCATGTGCCTCCTTTCTATAAGGACAGCTGTCACTGCCCTGAGGGCCCACCCCAAACGCAGCATGATCTCCTCTCCGGATTTTTAACTTCGTTACGTCTGCAAAGACCCTGTTCCTAAATAAGGTCACGTTCACGGGTTTGGGGTGGACACGAATCCTGGGGACTGCCATTCAGCCCAGGACAGATGCCCCTGTGTTCCAGCAGCTGGGGGCTTGGGTCCCCCCCCAGAGGCCAGTGTCTCTCTCCTTCCCTCCCGCCTCATCGAGCCCCGGACTGGTTTTCCCACAGCCGTGGGCAAGGCTTCCTTCCCTTCTGGGGGAAGAGCTTTTCTGGATGTCTCTGAACCTGACTCGGGCTTGGGGCGGCCGCGATGGTCTGGGGCCTCCTACATGCGGCTGTTTCCCGGCAGTGGTCTTTGAAGGCCCTGCTGCTTCTGTTTTGTGCCTTGATCCAAGCTCACAACAGTTTTTGCTGGTGGGCTTTGAAGGTATTTTTAACTCTAGAGCTGCCATAGGGCCTCTGATCCCTCAGAACTGCTCTAGGAGCCTGCAGGCCCGAGAACATTCCCCACGTTCTCCCCACCTCCGTATTGGGGGCATTCACGATTCTGTCTCACTGGAGACCATCTTTCCGTAACATCGGGTCCTGTGGCCTTTGTTAATGGGGCCAGAAATGTGTCCGGCCACCCTGCCGTCTGTAGGAATTTCATTTCCTTGTCTGCACGGTCTCTGTTGGTGTGTCGGGAAGCTCGCAGATGTGGCCTCAGTGGCTGTCAGGGCGACCGCCTCTGCCCCCGTGGCCAGCCGCTGTCCCCATCGTGGGTGACCTCGGGCTTTCCGCTCTTTCATCGTTTTCAGGGGGGCTCCATGCCCTCCTCCCGTTGCCCCCAAAGGGAAGGGACTGGGAAGGTGTCTCCCTCCCCCAGGGGAGGAACGGGATTAACAGAGGCAGTGAGTGATTTTAATCGCAGGGGGCCCTTCTCTCCCCTTGTCTTGGAAACCCATCCCGACAGGTGGGGGGGAATACTATGGGTTTTTCTTCCAACTTGGTGGCTCTCCTGGCTTCGTGTGATCAGCCTTCGGCGTGCACTTGGCTTGTCTGTGCAGAGCTCTGGAGGAGAGCGTGCTTGATGTGTATTTCTTGGCCTCGCAGGTGCTGTTTGGAGGCGTGGGGAGTGGTCTCTGTGCTCGTGGGCACCTTCATCTTCGGGCAGAGCACGGTGGCAGCCGCCTTGGAACTCCTCTGAGCGGGAGGGGGTCGGCCCGGCCCCATGGCTGCCCTGGTGCAGCTGCCTGCGTCCAGCTGTGCGACCCGTGTCCTTGCCTCATAAAGATGCTGGAGAAATGGATACCTTCTGCCTCCTGAGGCTGCTCATTTGGGCTTCTGCTGGTTCAGAGGGTTTCGGGCGCAGTGCCGAGGAGGGCGGATTCGGGTCCTCGGGCCGCCCTGACAAAGACCACAGCCTGGGGGCTTCGAAAGGCAGAAGGGTCCCCTCACCGTCTGGGGGCGGGAGCCCGAGATGCAGGTGTGGGCAGGGCCACGCTGCCTATCGGGGAGGATCCCCCTGCCCCTTCCAGCCTGCGGTGTGGCTGGCCATCTGTGGCGGTTCTTGGCCTTCCCTTTCCGTGTGGTCATCTGCCCTGTGTGTCCTTCCAAGTCTCTTGTTTTTAAAGTTAGAGACCGTGAGATCCAGTGGGGGAGGGGCAGAGGGGAGGCGGCTAGAGGATCCCTGCGCTAACAGGGGAGAGCTGGATGCGGGGCTCAAACTCGCGAACCGCGAGATCATGACCTGAGCCGAAGTCGGACGCTTAACCGACAGAGCCACCCAGGAGCCCCGAAATTTCCCTCCTCGTATGAGACCCCAGTCATTGGATTAGAGCCACCTTCGTCCAGGATGACCTCATCTGAATTTACTTCCTTAGGGTCTGCAAAGATCCTGTTTCCAAACAAGGTCACAGTCACAGGTTCTAAGAGTGGGGACTTCAACCTAATATTTCTAAGGGGCATAGTTCATAACAGAAGTAGGGGCTGAGGCCCAGGGAGCCCTGCTTTGGCCCGCATTCTGATGGGAGGGTCCCAGGGATTGTCCCTTTCCCTCTGGCTGGACCCGAAGAGCCTGGAAACCCAGTGAGCTGTGTGCGGTTCCCTCCTCCCCCCCACCAATTCCAGGTGTCACGCCTGCGGCTGAGGGCCAGGGGCCCAGAGGCCTGCCCCAGGGTCAGGGTCGGGGGAACGGGGGTGGGGGGAGAGGCAGCTTGCAGCCCAGCTGCTCCTGGGTCTCTGTGCTTGCCAGCACTGACCCTCTACGGGGCCTGGGGTGTCCTGGAGGTCGCTGCATTCGGGCCGCTCTCCCTCTGCCTTGGGACGTCTCCCGGAAGCCGGCGGTTGGCTGTGGCCAGATCCAGGAGGGGCCGACGTTTGAGGACCTCTCCCTCAGGGTAGGCAGTGGGCCGGGCTCTGCTGTGTCGTGTGACGTGTCCCTGGCCAGTGGTGCCAGGACCCTTTTTGTGTTTTTTTTTCCAGCCTGTCCACCTGCATGATTTGCTTTCAGCTCTAACTCACCTGCCGTCAAGTTCACCCTTGCAAAGTGTACGATTCAGTGGGTGTTAGCCGAGGCACAACGTTGTCCAGCCGTCACCAGCTGGACGTTTTTGTCACCCCAGGGAAACCCACACTCATTAGCAGTCACTCCCCAGCCCCGGGAACCGCGAATCTGCTGTCTCTGCAGATCTGTTCCTTCTGGACGTTCTGTACGAATGGACTCGTTCGATACGCGGCCTCTGTGTCTAGCTCCTTTGAGGTCGCGTAATGTTTTCAAATTCATCCATTTTACAGGGGGAGGCAGCTGAGACTTGGAAAAGTCCAGGCTGCTTGTCCTGTGAGCTACAGAGCTGGGGTCGGGACCAACTGGGGGGGGGGGGGGGTCACGTTCCACCGTCCACTTTCTTTCTAGTGCACACCCGCGAGTGGCCAAGGGGGGTGTGACCCCATCCACCCAGCCCCAGGACGAGGATGCACCTGCTGCCTCCTCTGCCCTGGTTGCATGTGTAGACTCTGACCCAGTAATTGGGGCACCAGCGTCTCCTACACGGGCCTTCTTACCAGCTACACACCCTGCCACACACCGTGGGTCAGGTGGCCACGGAACCAGGACAAGGTGCTGCGGCAGAAGCGCCCCACAGCCAGCGGTGAGAATGGAGTCATCGATCAGTGGTCCCCTAGATGCTTTCCCAAAGTGCTGCGGCGGTGGCCGGGAAGGCTGGGGCCGTGGCGGGGCCATTCACGGAGTCTTTGAGAAGAACGAAGTGTGGTCGGGTGAGGGTAGGACCATAAAAGGGGGGCATCGCGTGAACTGGCTTTGGACTCAGACTACTGGCTTTGAGTGCTGGCTCTGCCATTTGCGATGTCAAAATTGGGGAGTTTATGAACCTCATGTGGGCATCTGGCATGATGCCAAGTGGGCTCTCTGTGAAAAGAGAAGGCGATAATGTATCTACGGCAGCCATGTGGGGAGACCTGAGCAACGGTGGTTTTATTTCCAGAAAACCTAGGTTGGGACTAGGCGAATAGTGAGCTTCCTAGCAGCCAAGGGAAAAGGGAAATAGGATCCTCGGGCTCATCCAAAAGCAGGAAAGGGTAACAGGGAGGAAGTGGACTGACAGTGCCGAGAGAGAAGAGACTGGGGCTCTTCAAGGGGTGATGCAAACCACCACTGGGGACGATAATTTTCATCTCAACCTGTGTCTGGTACAGATGTGATCCTCATAGGACTGTCACCTCAACCATCATCATGCAAGGACACGACGCGGTCAGAGAAATGCCGGCTGGGCCGTCACCCTCTGATGTCCCCCCCGATGGAGGTACGAGCTGACCTGAGGCTGTCCTCTGACACTAAGGGACTCCCTCAGGTTTCTGACCGCAGCGGGGAGGAAGGGCTGAAGGGGTGTCCCGGACCCAGGGGACCGTGGTGTCACGGAGGGCTTTGGGCATGCGCTCCGGGTCTGCAGCCTGCCACCTACCAGCTGTGCGACCTTGGCCGGCCCTTGTGCTCAGGTTGCTAACCCAGGAAAACCGCCTTGCTGCCTTGTTCAGCCTCGGCGTCCTCCCTCCAGTGGGTCAGCACCCACTCCTTCCTTCCGCCTCCTGGGCCTCAGTTTCCATCCTCTGGCTCTCCTCCAAAACAAAGCCAAGGACAGCCCCCCCCCACCCCCCCGCCCCGGGATGGCCGTGAGGGTGAGTGGCAATGGACTTGAAGAGCTGGTGGCACCGAGCCTGGCCTGTCACCGGTCCCGGGCCACGGTGACACCTACGCGTGAGCGTGGAGACCCTCTTGTCCAAAACTAGCTGCGGCCGAGACCCGAGTGCTGTTTCGGGGGTACAGTGATTGGCTCTCTGCCCTGAGGGGCGCGGGGGGAGCACCTTGCCGCTGGGTCAGGTGCCCCCAGGCAGTCGGGCAGGGACACCAGCCCCGGGTGCTGCCGGTCCCCTGAGGATCTGCCCCCCTTCCCCACAGGACTGACCCCGCACGCCTCCGGTGGGAGGTTCGGGATTTGAACTGGGCACAGCAAGAATGTCGTCGGCCATCGAACGCAGGTGGTGAAGGTCTCCATTTGGGCAGGTGAGTTGATTGGGGGTTTTTTTGGGGGGGCGGTTAATTGAGGTGAAATTTAGATAACACAGAATTAACCATCTTCACGGGTGCGATTCAGGGTCGATCGGTGTTGTGTAACCACCATTCGTTCCAAATGACCCTCGTCTCCCCAAAACGAAAGCCCACCCCCCTCAGCAGTCGCTCCCTCCTCCCTCTCCCCCAGCCCCTGAGAGCCGCTCGTCTGCTTTCCATCCCTATTGACTTAACCGTCGCAGGCATCTTGTCATGTGAGTGGGATCACGCGCTGTGTCACTTTGTGACTCGCTTCCTTCACGCGGCGTCCCGTTTGCAAGGGCCAGTCGTGTTTGGCACGGGTCGGTGTTTCTGTCTTTTTTTGTGCCTGGATAATACTCCGTTGTGCGGCCGGACCTTGTTTTGTTTGATCCGTTATCAAAGGGTGTCGTTTCCGCCTTCTGGGCCGCTGTGAATAAGCCGCTGTGAACATTCGGGCACAAGTATTTGCTTAAGTGCATCTCTGCTGTGTTTTGGGGCACAGCGTGTGCCTGGGAACGGAACGGCCGGGCCCTACGGTCACGGTTGTTACGCGAGGAACCTGCCTGAGGTCTTCCGGTGCCGACCCGGAGCCGTTCGTCCCCAGCTGTCTGGGCCGTGTGGCACCGGAGTTCGGGCACGGGATGGGGGCCGGCAGCGCTGGGTCTGGATCCAGGTGGCGGCATTTGCTTGCTGTGTGACCTCTGGTGAGTTACTTGGCCTCTCTGTGTCCCCCCCCCGGGAACCTGCGGCTCCCAGGGTGACACAGGCAGCCTGCGTGCCTGGAGGTGACGTGTAAGTTGTGGGAGCTCTGATGCCTTTTAGGGTGGAAATCTGTTCTCCTCAGAGCCTGCTCCCACCCCCTCAGCATCCAGGGAGGCTCCGAGAGCTCGTGGGCTGCCGTCAGCAGAGATGAGCCAAGAGCTAGGGCCAGCGGGCATCGTGGGTAGCACAGTGTAACCCGCCCAGCTCCCGGGGATCCTCGGCTGCACCCCAGAGAGCCTCAGCCCTCTGAGAATATTTTTTTAAATGTTTTCAACAGGGTGAGCACGAGTCGGGGAGGGGCAGAGAGAGGGAGCCACAGAATCGGAAGCAGGCTCCGAGCGGACGGCACAGAGTCCGATGTGGGGCTCGATCCCCGAAACTGTGAGATCATGACCTGAGCCGAAGTCGGACGCTTAACAGCCTGAGCCCCCCCAGGCGCCCCTCTGAGAATATTTTTAAAACAGGTGAGCTCCTCAGAGCAGCCCCCGCTTTGGGGGCGCTTCCCGAAGCTGCCGGCGGGACCCAGTCACGCACCATTCTTGGGGGCCGGGCAGTCTTCAAAGAAGGGTCTTCCCCCACCCACTTTCCAGATGAGAAACAAGGGGCTCTGAGAGGCTGGCTGCGAGCACCTGCAGCTCGGACCTGCGCTGCTAGGACTCAAGTCTGCTGCTTCTGCTTCCTACGAGCCCGTGCCGTGTTGGTTCTGTACAAAGGGCCGGCGTCGAGCCCGGCCGGGAGGCGGCAGGCGGGAGCCCGAGCCGGCGGGCTGGCCTGGGCAGAGGACCTTCCCAGCAGTGACCGCTTCGATCCCTCCCCCTGTCACAGGCTGCCTGTTCCAGGCACGTCCTTGGCCCCGGGGTTCCCACCTGCCCTGGTTTCCGTCCTCCCTCTGTCTCTGCCCTCCCTCCTGCCTTGGGAGGGGGATCCGTGGTTCTCGCTTTCCTCGTCCTTTGTGCCTTTTGTGTAGGACACCTTTGCTGCTAACCAAGACAGGGGACAGAAGAGGGGAAGTTAGAGATAGAACAGGACTTGACATGAGGGGTAAGTCTAGGGTCTCGGTCTCCTGTGTGGTTGAATAGCTCGTTGATGGGTGTGCCAAGACTGTGCCCGGAGCCCTCTGGCCTTTGCCCTTGGCTCCTGGGACGTGACCTCTAGGACCTTGGAATGTCCCGACCCCAAACGTCTTTGTTGAGCGGGGGCCTCAGCCCAGAGGTATCGGCTTGACCTCCGGAGGGGCCGGAGGACTGGCCTCCAGTGGAAACTGATCCCTGAGGTTCGGGTCGGCTCCTTGCCTGGTAATACTCTATGCACGTCGTCGCACGTCGGTGCTGGGACAGGAGGGGACAGCTGTAAGCTCTGTGCCTGGCCCCTCGTGGACCCCGGCACGTGTTTCCTTGGCTGATTTTAGTCTGTACCCTTTTGTTGCTGGGTTCTGGGAGTCCTCATGCATTACCGAGCCAGAGGGTGATCCTTGGGGCCTCTGGGAACTTTGTAACAGGCACCGACTTGTCAAAACGCGTACCGTCTTACGGATAAGGAGACAGGGTGTGATGTGGTCAAGATTTCACGGCTAAAACGGGGCCCCAGACCCCGTGACAGCTTCACTCCTCTAGCTGCCGAAGGAAAACACAGCACGCGGCCGTTCCCGACCAGAGTTTATTGGGCCTGACGGCCGAGCACGGCACGGGCTACGTGGGCTCTACTGTCCTGTGCGGCCCGGGCACAGGCCTAGGTTGGGCACTACAAGGTCTCGGCTCCTACCAGGACGCTAAGGCAGTGGCCAGCGGAAGGGAGGGTCATGCGTGGCCACTGGGGTGGGGGTTCCAGGAGGCCTCCCTCTCTCTGCTGCCCTCTGGCTCCAGCAGGGGTCCGGCAGCTCTGCGGCTGCTCTGCCGATGGGGGTGGGGGAGTGGGGGGGGGATCTGGGGGGACGGCAGGGGGTTCTCCTTCACTTCACACAGCAGGGAACTACATTCTTGTCTGGAAGCACAGTGAAAAGACGGTATGTGTACCAACGTTTCTAGAAAACGGGGGGCAGGTTCATCCGAAGGCCTCCGGGAGGTGGTCAGTCACGGCCCAAGGTGCACCAGGCAGCTGGGAAGGGCGGGGGGAAGACACGTGAGGCAGAGCAGGTGGCCTCCTTCCCCAAGGGGACCACGGCCAGGGTGGGAAGCACATGTCCAGCTTGTGGGGAGGTGCACACTGGGGGCCCTAGGAGCCAATTCCAAGGGGGGGAAGTAATGTCTGGGGGGAGGGAGTAGGGGTACGGGGGGGGGGCACCTAGAGCCACCCTGACACTCTGCCCTCTCCCTGCAGCCGACTCTCCCACTCATGGAGATCGTAGCCCTGCCCTTCGTGTTCAAGGGCTGGCCTAACACTCCGGCCCTGGGCCTCCCTCCTCTCTAGGACCCCCTGCACACCCAGCTTCCCTGTACCTGGCACCAAGATCCGGGAGAAGGCCTCAGGCTGACTCAGCGTGTCCACCTTGACGTGCCGGAAGGCCTTGCACACGGGGCTCTGCAGGTGCCTGTGAGTCGGGGGATGGAGGGTTGAGCCTCCAGCCCGGCAGCTCGCGAGGGGGCCCTGCCAGAGACGGGGGGCTTCCCCTGCCCAGGCAGCCTGGCTCGGCGCTTTCAGCCCTGGGGGGAGGGGAGGCTGACGGCTCTGGCCTCGGAACAGCCAGTGGTTGGTTGGTGGGGAGAACAGCCAGGTCCTTTCTGGAATTTTAGCCACGGGGGCAGCAGGTAGCAAACGCGAGCAGCCTCGGCCACCAGGGTGGGCCAGGAACCCGGGTTCAGAGCCCAGCTGGGGGAAAGGGGGTCCCTCCAGCTGGAGAGAGAGGCGTTCAGGGCCCCTGTGGGCCCGGTGAGGCCAGCACTCTGCAGCTAGAGGCCCGAGGAGCCAGGGACCCTTGGTGCCCTGCCCGCCCTCCCCCCCCCCCCCCCCCCCCCCGCCCCAAGGAGGCTGGGGGTAGACCACTCACCTCCTCCACTCTTCCTCCGTCTCCCAGAACTCATAGACCACGAAGGTGAGGCCATCGGCCAGCCTCACTGCCGCGATGCTGGGGGGAGAGAGGCTCCAGCTGGAGGGCTGCCCCCCAAGAGCCTGGCAGAGGTGGGAGGGGCCCCCAGCACTGGCCCTCCGGTGTGTTCAGTGAGGATCCCCGCCACCTGCTGCCAGGCCCGGTCCCGGAAGGTGGCCAAGAAATACTCACTGAACGAATCGCAACGGAACACTTGAAAAGGCCTTACTGCCACTTAAAAACCCCACCTTTCAAAATAAAAACATCTTCCTCCTCCTGCCTTCTCTGTAATTGTTTCCTTTAATCCTTAAAACTCTCCTGTGACTTGAAATTGACCCAGCAACGGGGCGGGGAAGGCCAGGCCCTGGCCCAGTGGTCCAGGAGGGAAGGGACTCCCCCAGTGAGAAGGCGGCTGGCCTGGGGGGTTGGGTTCCTTCCTCTCTAACCCTGGCCTGACCTGCCCCCCCACTCAGAACACAGCCTGAGCCTCCAGGAGGAGAGCTCTCTCTCGCGGGTGCCGATCGCCGTGTAATTCTAGGTAATTCCATGTTTCACCAGACAGGAGCCGGGAAGCAGGACTGCTAATGGCATCATTAGTTCACTAGCTCCAGCCTCCGACCACACCTGGAGCCGGGGCGCCCCCTCCCCCCCCACCAGCTGCACGTCACCTGCCAGTCAGAACAAAGGTCACGGGGGCAATGGGGACTATCTGCATTTGGTCACTGGGGGATGAAAGCGACCCCGGGGACCGCATTTGCCTGGCCGACAGCACACGGCATGCGTTGGGGTGCACCCGTGGGCAGGCAGGGACGACAGTCATCCCACAGGCGAGAAGCCCCTCGGCGTCCTGCTCCCCCCTCCTCCCACGTTCTCCCCCCACCATGAGCTCGCGATCGCCCACCTGCACGACCGCACCTCGCCTGCCGTCCTAGCGGGGCCCGGAAGGACCTGTACGACGCCCCCACCAACCCTGCTGGCCGCCTCCTGACCTTCCCGCTTAGCCCTCAGCACAATCCTGTCGGTTCGGCCTTACGGCCTCTCCCCACCCGTCCCCCATCCCAGCCACTAGCTGGTCCCGTCAGCCCAGCTCCAGAGCCCAGGTCACTCAAAGACCCGCCCGGACCGCGGGGCCTCTCCTGGCCACACCCGTCCCCACTCTCCCCTCCTTCACACAAAGGAGACCTGACCGGCTCTGCCTTCGGCTCGAGCATCTCCGACACGGTCCCTACCAGCCCCCAGTCCTTTCCTATCATCACAACCGGGCTGCTCGAGGCGCTTGCTATGTCCCCAGGTCTCGGCTCCAGCCGATGCCCCCGGCAGACCACCCTCCCCCCAGTTCTGCAGTCGCTCCTCGCCCGGCCTCATGCACGTACGGCCCCCCACCTGGATCAAGCAGGTCACTCACTGGAAGCAGGTCCCGGACCCCGCGGTCCCCCGCAGGTACTGGCGCAGGGAGTCCACGAACTCACTCAGCTGCTCAGGGCACACGGCCATCTCCTGCCGGACCAGCTGCAGGTGCTATGGGGACACAGGGGAGTGAGCGCCCGGCCACCCCCGCTCTCCCTGCCCGAGACCCGGCCTCCCCAGACCTTCCTTCGGAGAAGACAGGGCAGTTCGGCCAAAACAGAACCCAAAACCCCTCCTCACTCACGCGAGGGCTCATTCTTACGCCAAAAGTGGCGAAAAAGAACCAGGACCGAATGGCTAAAAGCAGACAGCCATGCCCAAGCAGGACACCACACGAGGGTGTGCACAGAGGGGCTCTGCGGCCGCCGGGAGCTGCCCGCACGGCACTCTGGTCTGAGACACCACAAAATCAGGGCCCAGCAAGATTCGCTTCTGGTCGGGTCTGTGTGGGGTCACTGTCCTGATCACTTCGCCCCGGGGCCAAACTGTTGTTGATCAGAGAACACCCCTGGCTGGAGAGGCGGCCAGGGCCTAGGGCCGCATCTCCCCTCGTGGTGGTCCCAGGGGGTGACACCAGGGGGTATCAAGGACCTGGAACTCAGTCCTGGCTCCGGCAGGGATGGGGCCACAGGAGAGGGGCAGGAAGGGAGCGGGCCTCACCATGTTGGTGCCTTCTTCATCTGAGAGGCGCTGCTGAAGGTCAAACCAAAGGGTCTGAAACAACAAAGCACAAAGACGTGTCGGAGACCGAGGCCCCCTCCCCCAGGGAGGCCTCCAGCACTACCACAATGAAACCGGAGAGTCCAGAGCCAGCAGAGAGCTCCAGCCTCTCTACCCCAAGGTTCCAGGGGCTCTGGAGTCCCCGGGGCCAGGCCTTGCTGGGCCACCTACCCTCCAGACACAGGGCTGGCTCTGAAGGAGGCTGGGAGGCCCGGCTGGGAGACGGACCAGAGGAAGTGGCACAGATCCCTTCGGGCCTTGGCATCTGAGAAGCGCAGAAGCCAACCAGACCTAGGCAGAGGGCATTCGGCCAGAGGCGGGATAGTCTTGGGACAGGACAGTTCTGAACCCAGGATGCCGCTGCCAGCAGCCCTGAGATCCCCCGTGGGCTGGCCAATCACCCCACGTCAAGACCCCCGGTGCCTCGTGAACCTGATAATGGTCTGAATGGGGTGGTTGTGCTAACACTGGCCTCCGGCAGGCCTCGAGCTACATGCTTCACGAATACATCTTGTCTAACTTTCCCGACTCCCGGAGGTGGGCGCGGCCCCACCGTCAGCTCCAGGAAAGCAGGAACCCCGGGCGCGCTGTCACCGACACGCGCCGGAGTCCAGAACACAGCACCCGATGGGTCCTCGGCAGTTTCGCAGCGCACGGCCCCGGGCTCCAAAGCTCTGTTGCCGGGGTTTGAAGCCACGGCTTTCTCCCCCCGACCCACAAAACCGTGATTCTTCTGTAACTCGGGCGAGCGCCCGGCACCCCATCACATCAGCCCCACCCAGGCAGCGCCAGGCCCAGGTTGGCACGAAGAGGGCGGAGCCCCCTGCCGGCCCCGGATTGGCCCCCGCGGGCGGCCCGGACCAATCAGAGGCCAGCAAGCGGGGCCCCGCCCCGTCTCCAGGACACCCAGGTGCTCCTCGGTCTCCAGCCAGCTGGTTGTTAAGACGACCGGAGGCTAAAAATAAGCTTCAAAGAACCTCCCTCTGGAGGCGCTGGGAGTTGTTATGACAACCCGGCCTCGGGGTCCCACGGAGCCTTTCCCACCGCTCCCACTCAGCTGCTGGCTTCACGGGAGGGGGGATCCCACCTCGGCCTCAGCCCACCTACCCCCCCCACCCCCCCGTCTCCAAGTCTGGCCTCAGCCCCCCTCTGCGTGGGGGGAGCCCCCCACCCCGCCCCCATGAAGCCCTGAGAAACCCCAAGCCCATCAAACTGCTTTTTTGCCCTTGCGCAAAAGATGTCAAAAAAAAATCAGAAAAGCGGGAGAAATGTAAACTCGCTCAACCGTACGGTTCGGAGATGCCCGCCGTCTTGGTTGATGTAGGGGTGCTGGTCCCGTGCGTGTGCACAGGTTTGGCGTCAGAATATGGGTGACAACGCCTAACAACTGCTAACATTGTAATGCTCACGACGGAGCAGGCTCCGGGCTAAGCCATTAAGGCTTCATTTTCTTGGGACGCCTGGGTGGCTCAGTCGGTTAAACGTCCGACTTCGGGTCAGGTCGTGATCCCCCGGTTCAGGGGTTCGAGCCCCAGGTTGCGCTCGGTGCTGACAGTGCAGAGGCTGGAGGCTGCTTCAGGCGCTATGTCTCCCTCTCTGCCCCTCCCCCACTCTCTCTCTCTCTCTCAAAAATAAAATATTAAAAAAAAAAAAAGACATTTTCTTTAATCCTTACAACCACCCCATGACGAGCTCTAGTCTGAACATTTTCTCTGCGGTTAGAGCAGGAATCTGAGGCTCAGAGAGGGCAAGTCACTGGCCCAAGGTCACAAAGCTGCTAAGTGCTATAACCAGGATTTAAGTATGCGCAATCTGATACCTGAGCCCTTTGGTAAACCTTAAGGCAACCTGTTCTCTTTCTTCCCACACATGATCATTGTTTGGGCTGAACTGTATCCTCTTCCAAATCCTAAATTCCAGGCTCATCTCCCCCCCTCCCCCCCAGCACCTAGGAATATGACTCTGCCTGGAAATAAGGCCTTTGAAGAGCTAATTAAGATGAGGCCACATGGGTGGGCCCTAATCCAACGTGACCTTGACGGTGTCCTTGGAGTTGAGGACAGAGCTGCGCACTGAGGGAGGATGCGTGAGGACACAGGGAGGAAGTCTGTCCTCATGCCCAGGAGAAGGCAGCCCTACCCCCAGCCTGAGCTCGGACTTCTGGGCTCTAACGTGACGGAAGAAACGGCCCCGGTTTGAGCCCCGCCTGTGCTACGTGGGCACAGCGGCCCCGGGAGACAAATGCGGTCATCCCGCAGGGACCTGCCGAGTCGTGAAACACCCTCTGAAGACAGGACTCGTGTTTGAGAGATCTATGAGAGCCTCCTCATTCCAGAGGACTCTAAGCTCTCCTGGGACGCCGCCGGGACGCCCCGGCCCTCACCCACCACCCTGCTGCCTCCTGGCATCCCCAGGCCGGCCTGAGAGCAGAGGCGCAGGGAACCCTGTCCCCTCCCCGCACACGCCCCTGCTGACTCTGTGTTCCTTGAGACGCCCCTCCTGGCTGCCCCTTGCCCGGGGCACCTCTCCTGGACAGGTACGAGGGACATCTTCCCCCTAGTCCTGGTGGCCAGGCTCCCAGGCTCCTGCCCGGACTCCGGGCGACCCTGCACCTGCTGGGGGCAGCGGAGGGGGACGTGGCTCCGCAGGCTTACCTTGTTCTCCAGCCGCCCTATCAGCTCTGCCAAGCGGCTGATCTGGGCTTCGAGCCCCTCCTCCTTGGGGTCCGAGGTGACTAGGAGAAAAGATCAGAGATGCTCATGGGGGGAGGGGAGGGCAGCCCCCTCCCCCATGCTGTCCCAGTCCCGCTTGGAGGCCCAGGCTGCATCCGGGCCACTATCAGAATTCCCACCCACCCACCCCGTGCTCCCCACCCCAGGCCGCCACACTCTCTCACCAGGCGGAAGACTCTTCCCTTGTTCCATGGCCCCCAGCTTGTGGTTGGGGGCCTGGGGGGGAGGGGGGCCAGCACACCAGGTCTCCGCTGCGCCGTGGCTGGGTTTGCTGTGGTTCTGTCTGCAGTGTGAGCAGAGGAAACACACGCTGTGAGGGAGGCCGCAGGGCCCCGTCCGCTCTCAGCAGCTTTGGCAAATGTGAGGCAGCGGCCGTGAGCCCAAACACAGTGCACTTGACCCGGTCTGGCCCTATTCCTGCCAGGCAGGCGTAATGGCCTCTGTGTCGCGGCTGAGTCGTTGAAGCCCGAAGGCAGGTGACTTCACCAAGACCACCCAGCAGCTGGCAGGGCAGTCAGGATCGAACTTCACCGCATTCTAGGACCACACGGCCCAGCCCCGTCCCCGGGAGCGTCAGTTCCGGGGCCGGGGTGAATTTGAGCCAGGCCCCCACCCCACTGCCTAACTCGCAGCACCCCCTCCCCCTCCCTGTGCGGTGGGGAGCCCGGGTCTGTGCCCGCAAAACAGCCCACCTCTCTGCAAAAGGGAGCCCTGAGACACGGTCCAGAGAGACCGTGGAACAGGACAGAAACATCCATGATCCTGACCTCAGCTGGGCCCTAGAGAGAGGGGCCAGGCCCCGTCCCCCGTCCCCTGTCCGCTGCCCCCAGGCACACCGGGGTGCACACAGGTGCACGGCCCTGGCACGCCCTGCCAGGCACACGCGGCTCACCCAGCACGTGCCTGGCACGACAGTAGGGGCTCAATCGACGCTCAGTGAATTCCCGGACACCCGCGTGCCCAGAGATGCTGGAAAACTCACCGCAGACATCCAGATACACCCAGACACACACAGCAAACGCGCCCTGTGCCCAGCCCCCCTTCGGCACCTTGGTGCCTGCCTCTCCCCTGGCCGGGGGGGCCACCCCAGACTTCTGGGGGACGGGGGAGGCCACGGAGTCTTTGAGGCTCCACAAACCAGCGGCAAACTGCGGCGGGAGTCCCCCAGGGGCAGCGGGGCTTTGAACCAGTGGCTGGCGCCTGGACAGGGTGGCCTAAGGGGACTTTGCAGCCCGGAGCCTAAAGAGCTGAGATTTGGGGCAGTTTGAGGTCGGAGCGTGTGTCGGGAGGTGTCTCCCCTTTGTGAACTGACCCCTCCCCCCACCAAAGTCCCACAGGAAGGTCCCAGCACAGGGGCGGGCAGGTGTAACCGCCAACGCGCCACGGAGCTGGCGCTGGGCAGGAAATCAGCTACCATTGGGCGGCAGCCTAATCTACAGCAGGAGAAAACACCACGTTTTTCACCGAGAGAGTGACCCCCAAAATGAAGGAAAGCGAAGTGTCAGCTTCCAGAGCTGTGGCCGTCACCACCGGGGACGCTCAGAATCGCGGACGCAGAGTTCCGGGCTCAGCGCCCAGGAATTCCAATCCGGCAGGCGCGGCCCGGGGCCCGGGATCTGCATTTTACCTTTCCCAGGTGATCTGCCCACAGGGGCTCAGAATAAACAACTTTTGGGAACAGTGTCACCGAGCAGCCTTCGCGACCATATCCGGTTGGGACCAGCCCCCGCCGGCCAACATTCACATGCTCAACCCCCCACCCCCGCACTGGACAGCAACCCATATCCTGGCCGGGCCGAGCCTCTGGCTGTGAATGCACGGCCGGGCACAGCCATCCGAGGCCCAGCAGTGTAGACATCTGGCTGTTTTCCTTGTCTACCCGGATTTCTTTACGGCCCCTCTGCACCAGACGCATCGGCTGCTCTGGAAAGAAAGGGCGAAGGAGACTTGGTCTGAACTTGGGACGGCAAATGTGAGGGCTGGTGAGCCCAGGGCCTGGCACTGCCGGCTGGCAGGAAGGACTCCTCCTCTCTGGACACCAGGCTTTCCCTCCCCGACACGGCGCTCTGCCTGAGTTGGGACCTCGGGGCCTTCTCCCCGGCACTCCGGACGCACGCACCCCACGCACACCTGGCATTCTTCTATGCGCACGCGGTCTCGTTCAGTCCTCACGGGCACTGAAGACACAGGCACGGGATCGTCCCCACTTGACAGACAAGCGCGGCGCCCGGCCCAAGGTCACTCAGTCCCCAGGCGCACGACCAAGCAGCAGGTGGCCGCGTGTGCGTGTGAGACACATGCCCACGTGACCCTGCGAGGTCCCAGTGACGCACCGGATCTGGCTGGTCTGTTCTTCAATGGCCTCCACCGCACTCTCCACGGAGCTCAGCAGCGACTGGACCTGATTGGCCGTCTCCTTCAGGAGAAAGCGGGTCACAAACTGGTCCACGTTGCTCCCGCCCTCGTACACCTGTGGAGGGAAAGAAAGGGGCACACGTGGCAAAGGGGTCAGGGAGGGAACTTGGGTGTGGGGTCCGGCACAGAGCGGGACAGCGCGGGGGGCACCTGGGGCTGGTGTCTCTGTCTCGCAGGAGGAAACGGGGACCCCAGCGCCTCCAACCTGGAGCATCGGGGAAGGGACAATGGATTCAGAGATGGAGGTTCGAGCCCTGGCTTCCCCGTGTACTTGTTCCTGCCCTCTACGACCACGGTTGGAGTCCCTTTAGTACCTATCCTACAAGGTCCCATGGAGGACTGGATGACAGAATGCGTATAAAACGCCCGGCACAGGCCCTGTAACATAGCAAATACTCAGCGAGCGGCAGCTGCTGGGATAAAGATGATGTTAATACCGACGATCGTGGAGGGGAGGAGGGGGAGGAGGGGGAGGAGGGGGAGGAGGGGGAGGAGGGGGAGGAGGAAGGTGACGGCAGCGATGCTGATACTGGGAGAGATGGGGAAGACGATGATGGGGAGGGGGAGGTCGTGCTAAGGGTGGTCGTTGGTGGTGGTGTTCTTGTTGACAGGGGTGAAGTATGTGGGGAGAAGAGTAAGGGACCCTACCCCCCCCCCCTTCCTCCCGGGAGGCTTCCTTGGCCTCGTGGGCCTGCAGGATGCTACGCAGAGAAATGAAGGAAGACTCAAAAGCGACCAGCTGGAGAGGTCTAACTGGCTCCTCCCAAGAAAAAGCCCGAGACTCAGTCTCAGAAGCCTCCTCCCGGGTCCTCCCCTCCCCTCGGGTCAGGAGGGAGCCTGGGGGGCACCCAGAGACGAAGATTCGGAGGCCACGAGGAGAAGAACTCAACTCGAGGGAAAAAGAAGGAAGAGGGTCTCCACAGACTTCGCGGTGGTGCGGCTCTCCCCTTTTGTCAAGAGTCTGCGGCAAAGACCTTCCCCAAGGCTTCCGGATCCGGCTGAGAAGCCTTTACGGCACAACTGAGGTTCTGGCTGAGCCAGGTCACTCAAGGATGGT
Source organism: Prionailurus viverrinus (assembly GCF_022837055.1). Classification (NCBI taxonomy): domain Eukaryota; kingdom Metazoa; phylum Chordata; class Mammalia; order Carnivora; family Felidae; genus Prionailurus; species Prionailurus viverrinus. The sequence continues at coordinate 5,617,790 of NC_062575.1, forward strand.
AAGGATCAAAATAGCACTGTGTTGGGGACGCTGGTCCCTGAAACCCTGTGCGACTCTCCCGCCTCCTCGGCCGAGACCCCACCCTCCCGAGCCAACTGCCCGGCGCTTTGGAATTCCGCCCGGTCCCCGGCAAGGCAAGGAAAAACAGGGCTCTCAAGGAAAGCAAATTAAACCATCCATCACTCTGACTGGGAATTAATTAGCAACGAGGGCACAAGGGAAACACGGCTGGAGACAGAGAGGGAAACAGAGGCAGGGGAGGGGAGCACGGGGAGGAGAGGCACACACGGGGGAGGCGTGGAGGTGGCCATCCTGCGCCAACACCGGAGACGGGTCCCGACCACGCAACGGTGCCAGAGAGTACGTAAGGTTCTGCTCGCCTAATGCGTTTTGATTATTGATTATCCTCCCTAGCAAATAGTTGAAACCACACTCAATCCGGTGATCAACGGGCCCTGGACAAATGAATGGCCAAAACGAACGAGAAGATGCAATGTGGTAAGAAACTGAAACTCAAAGAGAAAGCCTGCTAGAAGCCATCAAGCAGAAAAATGAGCTGAAGTTAAGTGTGTTAAAAGCACTCGGATCAAGTGACTGAGAGTGCAGCTAGTGATCCGTGAGCGTAACCCGTTAGCTGAATTCCAAAAAGACACGTGACTTTCAAAGGAATAAAAATGCAAGGGCGCCTGGCTGGCTCGGTTGGTTGAGCATCCGACTCTTGATTTCGGCTCAGGTCACGATCTCGGGGTCGTGAGATCAGGCCCCGTGTGGGGCTCCGCACTGAGTGTAGATAGAACCTGCTTGGGCTTCTCTCTCCACCCGCCCCCACCGTCTCTCTGCCCCTCCCCCATTCATGTGCATGCATACACACGCGTGCGCACACACACTCTCTCCAAATAAAAAAAGAAATGTTTAAATTCCTCCCTCAGCCAACAGAGCAACTCCACCGATTCCAGAAGGAAAGGATCAGAACGGGGAATCGCGTGTCGTGTAGACACACGACTCATCTTCGGGGTATAGGGTGATATTCGGAAATCTGCCAATTTCTGACGTGTTACCACATGAGCACCTTTCTGGCAAAAAACTGCCTAGGAGTCTCCCCCCCACAAACACACACATATCTAGGGCTGAGTCAAAGAAAACAGTCTTGAATAGGGAAGTCATGGAAGGAAGGGTCAGTGATAGAGCCGGTTAAATGTAAGGTTGCAGGGTCAGGAGATGAAAACGTTCATCGGCGATAGTTTAATTGCAGTCACACTGGGTTATGTCAATAAAGACGGGAGAAGTATGGAAAAAAAATATCTGAAAATCTCAAAAACGCCTTGAACTCCTCAAAAGGGAGTCGATGTTTCCGATTAGCTAGGGATAAAAACACAATGAGGAATGTGCACGGTGCCAGGGGTGCCTGGGTGGCTCAGTTGGCTGAGGGTCATCGGGCTTTGGCTCAGGTCGTGATCTCACAATTCATGAGTTCGAGCCCCGCGTCAGGCTCTCTGCAGTCAGCGTGGAGCCTGCTTCGGATCCTCTGTCCCCCTTTCTTTGTCCCTCCCCGGCTTGTGCGTGCTCGCTCACTCTCTCGCGCGCGTGCGCAAAAATAAACACTGAAGAAAGAAAAGGGGTGCCTGGGTGCCTCAGTCAGTTAAGTGTCCGACTTTGGCTCAGGTCACGATTTCGCAGTTTGTGAGTTCAAGCCCCACGTCAGGCTCTGTGCTGTCAGAGCAGAGCCTGCTTTGGATCCTCTGTCCCTCTCTCTCCGCCCCTCCCCTGCTTGCGCTCTCTCTAGCAAAAAATTCACAGCGCCTGTTTTAGAGGTTGTCCACGAAATGAAAACTACAGCGTCTACCCCTGAGACCACAATCGGTGCTCTAAACAAAGCGGACCATCGAAAGGTCACAGATCAAACGGACAAGGGAAGCACACAAAACGGGAATCGTGGGAGATTACGATAGCAGTTGGAACAGACCGATTACAACAATAAAGAAACGCGGCCTAAATTCCCTCACGTAAAGATACAGTCCCAGATTTGATGAAATGAGACCCAAACGGAGGCCCCTCAAAACCAAAACAGCACTGAGAGATTTCCAAAGAAAAGTCTGGGCAAAAATCCTGTCACCAGATTTGGTCAAATGAAGAAGTTGCACAAGAAGATAGGATTTAGAGAACACGGTATTGCACAAGGTGAGAAGGGTCACGAAACAACGGCAAGAGGCATTCTGCACAGCAAGGGCAGGATGTCACCGCACCATCATGCGATCGGAGAGGATACTGCTATAAACATGGCAATGGGGATTCACATGGACACAGCCACTTTAAAAAAATTTTTTTTCAATGTTTATTTGAGAGAGAGAGAGAGAGAGAGAGAGAGAGAGCGAGCATGAGTGGGGGAAGGGGCAGAGAGAGAGGGAGACACAGAATCCGAAGCAGGCTCCAGGCTCCGAGCCGTCAGCACAGAGCCCGACGAGGGGCTCGAACCCACGAGCCGTGAAATCACAACCTGAGCCGAAGTCGGACGCTTAACCAACTGAGCCACCCAGGTGCCCCGGACACAGCCACTTTATAAAGCAATTGTGCTTTCTCTCCAGAGCCTTGCACTGTCGCAGACGAGGGGTCTGGAGTTCTTTCTTGTCCAGCAAGAGAGCGGATGCAGAAATGAATACGAGAGAGGCTAAAGTCTGGGAGGAGACAAGAGCCCCGAACCGGAATTTCGTCTCCGTATTTGAGTGCTCAAGATCTTACCCACGTGGTGACCATGGAGAAAACAATCGGACAGTAATCATTAACTTGTGTGATTAAGAAGCAAAGGGTCTTGGGGGGGGGGGGGAGACAAGCGGTGTTTGTGATCAAGGTACATTGGCATCAGATGGAAAGTAATTTCCTGAAGGTGATGGAACAAGTTACTCATGATCCCGGCACAATATCGCGCTAGCTAACCGCCGGTGCTTTCGCCCAGTGGTGGCAGCTTTCTGCTCTAAGTTTGTTTCCCAACCATTTATGTAAATAGAACCTATTTCCCCACATTGCACGGCTCCTATTCTTTGACTCAGTCATTCCATTTACGATAATCCATCCCTAAGAAATCATACAAAATGAGCACAAAGACTCATGTCCCGAGGTTACAGTATATATTCATATTAGCAAGAACCTGGTAATCATCTAATATGCCCCAAAACAGAGGAAAAGTAAATTTAAGTAAGAATATTTAAAAAAAAAAGATGCTTCTGGACAGTTTTAATCACATAGGAAAAATGCTAAGATATTAGGTGAAAAAAGTACAAAAAATAAGTTTTGTACACACAAATATGTTAAAGAAATACACATGGGAAAAAAGGTTCCGAGGTAATAACATGTTAACTAACAGTGGTAAGGAACGGTGGGAGTTACAAATGGTTGGAACTTTTTCCTTATACTCTTCTTTATTTTCTAAATTTTACAAGTTGACTATGTACCATTTATATGATAAAAAAAATAAAGGTCTATATGCATCAAACAACATGGCTAAAAATCTAGTAAGGAAAACCATTAAAAATACAGAGAGTAAATAATTTGGTGTGACAAATTAGCTCATCATTGTCCCATAGGGGAGATAAATTGGACGATAAATAAGGATGCAAACACCATTGTTAGGGGCGCCTGGGTGGCTCAGTTGTTTGAGCATCCGACTTTAACTCAGGTCATGATCTCTTAGTCTGTGAATTTGAGCCCCACATAAGGCTCTCTGGAGTGCGGAGCCTGCTTGGGATTCTCTCTCTCTCTCTGCCCCTCCCCTGCTCACATGCTCTCTCTCAAAAATAAATAAAACATTAAAAAAAAAGAGCATTGCTAGGTAAACGTAAAGTCTTTTTTTCTTTTAATTTAAACAAATTTTTTCATGTTTATTTTTGAGAGAGAGAGAGTGAACAGGGGAGGGGCAGAGAGAGAGAGAGGGAGAGAGACCCAAGGCAAATATGAAAGTCTTTATTTTTAAGTTTATTTAAAAAAATTTTATTTTTTAATGTTTATTTTTGAGAGAGACAGGGCGTGAGCAGGGGAGGGGCAGAGAGAAAGAGAGGAAGACACAGAATCTGAAACAGGCTCCAGGCTCCGAGGGGTCAGCACAGAGCCCTATGCGGGGCTTGAACTCGGGAATGGCAAGATAATGACCCAGGCGAATTTGGATGCTTAGCCGCTGAACCACCCAGGTGCCCCATAAGTTTAATTACTAGAGAGAGAGAGAGAGAGAGAGAGAGAGAGAGAGAGCGAGCACGAGTGGGGAAGGGACAGAGCGGAGAGGGCAAGAATCCCAAGCAGGCTCAGGCTCTACACTGACAGCTCAGAGGCCGACGCGGGGCTCGAACCCACAAACCATAAGATCGAGATCTGAGCTGAAGTTGGAGGCTCACCTGACTGAGCCATCCAGCCGCCCTAGTGTGAAAGTCTTTAAAACGGACAAGAAAGATTACTGGGTTTCCTATCAATAGGCCCTGTGGGCTAACTAAATCTTCCCTTGTTTGAGGGCTCCTTTTAAAACTCCGCAGAATGTACAAGAGAGACGATGCTGAAAAATAACTCTCATCCACAGCGACGCACAGGAATTTTGTCTGGCGGAATGCAACTGACTGTCGCCGTCACTGTGGACAGTGCCCGGTTCTGCACCGATTCACAGATTCGCTCAGAGCTCCTAGTTGCCTCTATCCATGGTGCGTGGCCTTGGAATTTTCCTTTGAGCTAGCTGTAACATCCTCCTGGTTCTCACATTAATTAAGGAGTTTTTAAAAATATTCATGTTGCCTTAAAAAAAAAAAAACCGGGGGGGTGGAGCTCGTGGCTGGCTCAACTGGTAAAGCATGTGACTCATGATCTCAGGGTCATGAGTTCAAGTCCCACACTGGGCGTGGAGTCTACTTAAAGCTAAAAAAAAACTGGGGCACCCAGGTGGCTCAGTCGGTTAAGCGCTGGAGTTCGGCTCAGGTCATGATGTCATGGCCTGTGGGTTTGAGCCCCGTGGGGGACTCTGTGCTGACAGCATGGAGCCTGCTTTGGATCCTCTGTCTCCCTCTCTTGCGCTGCCCCTTCCCCACTCCTTGTGTGCTTGCTCTCTCTCAAAATGAAATATTAAACAATTTTTTTAAATTAAAAAAATTAAAACTTAAAAAATTAGAATATTCAAGTTCTGTATATTGAGAATAGAAAACTAAGACAACGTAATTCTTTACTTTCGTTATTCAGTCATAATAAGATCATAAATTAGATCATGAGTACCTTAAAAAAATTTTTTTTTAACGTTTGTTTTTGAGAGAGAGATTGTGAACAGGGGAAGGGCAGAGAGAAAGGGGGAGAGACAGAACCTGAAGCAGGCTCCAGGTTCTGAGCCATCAGCACAGACCCTGATGCGGGGTTCACACTCACAAAACGCGAGATCATGACCTGAGCCAAACTCCGACCCTTAACTGACTGAGCCACTCAGGCGCCCCCATCGTGAATAGCTTTTTAAATAAATAGTGGCAATATGGAAAATGATATAAGGATTTTGTGTGAAAATCGTACCCCCAATCCAAACAGATATAAGTAAGTGATATGAACTCTATTTCTGGGATTAAAAAATTATTGAAGAAAATTCCCACCTGCAGAGAAAAAAAAAGTCTCAACTGACTTTTCTCAATTTTGAAACAAAAATTTACAGTGGCTGGTGTTGTCATTAACATCCGTAATACAAATTAAAATGTTGGTGCTGAAAAAATGAAATATCTCTACTTGTACGAGAGACAGCATTTCACCTTTTTATAGTGTATCTTTTAGGAGCGTATACGTCATAACAAAGAAAAGCCAAGTTATTTTCCCATTTCATGCCCTGAAAAGATCCAGGTCATTTTCTCAAGCGTCCAAGAGATCATTAAAAAAACAACTTGGGGCACCTGGGTGGCTCAGCTGGTTGAGTGTCCAACTCTGGATTTCGGCTCAGGTCATGATCTCACGGTTCATGAGTTCGAGCCCCACGTCGGGCTCTGTGCTGAACGCTTGCTTGGAGCCTGGATCCTGCTTCGGATGCTGTGTCTCCCTCTCTCTCTGCCCCTCCCCTGCTTGCACTCTGTCCCTCTCCCTCAAAGTAAATGAACTTTATTGAACATGCAGTGCCCGTTCTGTGTCAAATAAGGTTTGAGATTTTTGAAAAAAATCATCGACAACATACGACGCATAACTGATCACAAAACCGAACACGGCCGTGATAGGTTTCGGGAAAACTAGCTAACACGGGCACAGAAAGTGACATTTCACTGAAGCTAGGGTTGACCTTGGAAAAAACTACTAAGAGACTCTTCTCCCCCCGTTTATACCTCGACCCCAGCCTCGTGGATAAATTCTTTCGGTCTCTGAACGGAAAAATGACTCTGCGATAGAGAAGTGGATTGACACCCAGCAAATATTCAAAAGGCCTCAATTTCTGAGAGAGAGAGAGAGAGAGAGAGAGAGAAATCGCTTGGCTAGCGGGAGGGCTGCAGAGCGGTGTGGACGAACACGGCGACACTCCAGTTCTATCACAGGTTGATCACAGGAAGTGAAGGATTGTTCCACAGAAAAGACTCTAAAAATAGAATCCGCCCCATCAATCGCTTCAGAAAAATCACGTAATCACAAAGGCAATTTAAAAACTTCACTACCACCTCCTAAGACAAGATTTAACGAAGGGAAGGCAGAGATAATTTTTTGCTTTTTTCCAAACAGGCTGAGAAGGATTCTAAAAAAAGAACTGGTATTAATATTGTAATTAGGGGAGAAATACTGGAGACACGCGCTCGAAAATCAGGGGCAAAACAAAGATAGCTGATGTAGCACCGGGAACAGGACTTCAGAACGGCGTCGGGGGGGACACAGAGAGGTCGGGGGGCCGCACAGCAGAAATGAGTCAGCGCACTGGTTTGCAGCTCACGCCAGGACTGCGCAGCAACAAAAGCAAACGGGCCAAGCCAGGTCGGTGACGAAGCGTTTGAAGTAACCGAGGAGCTGAGCTGCGTTTCTACCGCCGGAAAGCAGTTCGGAAAAAAACGCGAGCGAAAGAACTGCCCATCCCGGCTGCCAAAACCATCAACTCGGCCGCTAAAAACACACCATCACGTGCGCGGGCTTTCCGAGCGCAGGGGGTCCGAAACCGGTCCGAGGTGAACGGGGAGATAGGAAAATCCTCTCCTGGGTGGGGCGTTCGGTGTCCCCTCTGAACAGTTCACGGCCAAAGAGCAGGAAGTAACCACGCGCGTTCGTGTCGTCGCGAGACGGCACTGCTGGGAAGGGGCTCCATCTCCGGGCGCCCCGTGGGGCCGGGCGGTGAGGGTCCCGCAGCCCGTCCGGCCGACACCCTTGTCCGCGCAGGGATTCCAGAGCCTGGGGTCCCTTCCACGCTCCCTGGCCACCCACCGCCCACCTGACACATTCAGAGCGTCCAACCACAGTCCGGGACGGCAGGACACGACCACAGGAATGGAAACGTGGGTTGAGTGGAGGCACACGATCAGGCCCAGCAGTTCTGAGACCTGCAGGAAGACAGGGACGCCCTAACACACGGCAGGGTACCCCCTGAAAAATCCGAAGATGCTAATACATCTGACGCACCGAGTACCGTCTGAAACACACACACGGAATCGGTCTTACGTCCGCCCGGGCATACAGCAGGAGCCTAATGAGAAAACAGTCACCTCTGCTCTGTGCCAGGCCCCGAGCTAAGCACCTGAGAGACCTTATTTCATTCGATCCCCGTAAAGGACTCTAAGGTGAATGCTGGAGAAACTGAGGCCCGCCGGGGGGCAGCGACTGGCGTGTGGTCCTTCAGCCAGGTCTACGTGTCCCTGCGTGTGTGTCTTGCTCCCTCCCCCACCCCCCAGCCCCCGCCTCCCCACGTGCCTTGCTCAGCGTGCGAGGCTCCCCTCCTGGCTGACCGAGCCTCCAGTCACCCCCGGCCTGGCCTGGAGTCCGCACTTCCTGCCGGGTCCCTGACTCCACTCCCTTCTCCTTCCGGCCAGCAGCTGTGGCCATCTAGCTATGGACCCTGCAGGGATCACCCTTCCGAGCCTGTTTCCAGAGCTCTGAAATGGGGGCGGCGACAGGGTGACAGTGGCCACGCACAGGGCAGCAGCGAGGATTAACCTGAGCATTGAATCCCGGCCATCGCGGGTCCTCAGCCAACTTAGCGCCTCTTCCCGGACGCAGCGAAGGGACACGGCCCCCCTGCCCCTCCAGCAGCCACCAGCCCAGTGGGGTGTGGACTCGGAGGCTGGGGGACCGGCTGCTTCCGCCCACGTGCGCTTCAACAGAGAAGGCGCGACATCCGGCCCCCACCCCGGCTCCCTGCCTTCTGTCCTCTAGGGCACATGCTAACAAGGGGGTGACAGGACTGGGGGCTGAGCCGCTGGAGCCACACGGGAGACCTCTCCCCAGGCCACGCAGGGGTCCCCGCACCCGGCCTGCTCCCGCCGCTCCTCACGGTCCTGCTGCCCGGACAGGGTTCGCACACCGGACACGGCCTGAAACCTCGATCGGGTGCAGACGCACGAACGCGCCCCTTTCGCTCCCCTTCCTGCCTCGTAACCCGGGAAGAGGGTGAGATCGTTAGGGTCCACACCTGTCCGAGGACCCTGGCGGGCTCGGGGCGGCTGTCGCTCCCTCTCCGCGACGGCAGGCCCGGGCCGTGCCCAATTCCGGGACAGGGCCTCACGCGCCAACCTGCCGCTGGCCAGGGCCGTTCACCGACCCAGTGCGTTCACTTCACAGTTGAACCCGGCTCCCTGCGGGAGCCCCAAGGAAAGCCCACCCCGGACCCAACCCCTGTCGCCACAAATCCAGGCACCCTGGGGTGAGGACGCCCCGTAAGAACCCTAACCAGCACTCAGACCTTGGAGCCCCAGGGCCGCCCACGCCTACCCACCTTCTTGGTGTAGCCCATGGCCTTCAGAACAGAGTGATTCAAGGTCTCCAAGGAGGCCAGGACGTCCTCATAATCCCCCATGTGGTCCACAAAGTAATCTGAGGGAGGGGAAAGCAAAGGTCAGAGGTCACAGGAGGAGGAGTCTACCCCAGCCCTCGGGCCTTCCCGTGCATCCCACCTGCGCCCCCGGGACTCCCGGGTCCGTCCCCCGACCCCAGTCCTGGTCCCTGCAGATCGGGCACCTACCGCACAGCTCCTTGGTGTCCACGTGGCTGCAGAGAGAACGAGGGAGACTCAGGTCAGGCCTGTCCCGTCCCAGCCGCCCTCCCCGCCCCCCCCCAGCACGCAGGGCCCGGAGCTCGTCAAACACCTGCCGTGCCTCCTCTCTGGACCATCCTACGTGCCGGCACCTGAGCCAAGTTCACAGGTGAGGCGCAGCAGGTAAAGGATGCCCTGCCCCCCACCCGGAAGGACAGAGCGGGGATCCACCTCTGCGTGACCTCTGACCCCACTACCACTCATTTCCTCTCCCCTGCTGCGCCGACCGACCCGTCCCGACCGTGTCCCGAGCGCATAGGACCAAGAATGGGGCTAAGTCAGGGGCTGGGCAAAGGGAGGGGAAGGGACAGAAGGTGGAGGGCCCAGGACTCTGACAGGCTGTCACCAAAACTCGTGTGACACGCCGCCCCCCCGGCACCCCTGCCTGCTGGGTCCTGGGACAGCCGTCCTCGTGGCCACCCCAGCCCTGGGGTCCCGCAGCCCCATTCCTAAGGCGTGGAGAGGACTGGGCCCCTCCTCGGAGGCCGCTAAGCACCGAAACGCCACCCAGGCTGGTGAAGGTGCACATAGCAGCCTCAGAGCAGAGACGTGACGGCAGGGTGTGCGGGGGGGCGGATGCCAAGGGACCCGAGCGTCTGTGCAGTTCTGGGAGCCTTGCCCTGTCTGGGTGCCAGCTCCCTCACTGAGAGAGGAGGGGCTCCCTGGGGTAGAGAGCTCGGGGAACCCCAGGTGCCCAAGATGCTTTCTGGGAGAAGGCTCCTGGGGCCCCATAAACCTGGGTTCAGAGGCTTTGCCAGCCCTGTCTTGGGAAGCTCCTTGAATTCCCACCACACCTTAAATGTTCTGATGAGTCCCGCAGAGAGGAAGCCTGTTTCGGTTGGGCTTAAACTAGGATCTTACCACTCTTTCTGATCCACGTGAACTGTTTTGGGCAGAAAGCCTACTTAGCATCCTAAGGAGCAAATGTTTATAGGTCACACCCCAGGGAATGCTGGAGAGCCTCATCCTAGAAGTCTTTAGAGTTCTGACCTTCTAGAAGGTCATGGCTAAACTCTCTGACCGATGCCTCCACTCGCCCTGGCCCTTTCAAAGCTCCCTGGGGATCACAGAGGCCTCCATCTGTCTCCAGAAACAAAGCCCTTCACTGGGTCTACAGCAGAAAGCTGTTTCTTTGACGCTGCCTTCCTTGGACAAGGACTCCTGGCCACCTGGTCCCCAGCCTGTGCCTCCCAGGACACTCAGCCCCGGCCTCCGGTCCAGGTGGCTACTGTGCTGGGTCCCTTGCAAACAGGCTCGGTAGCAGCTCCTTGTCCACACTAGACCCGTCTGTCTCAGGGGACCCCAACTCATCAAATCTGCTTCACGCAGCACCCCCCGCCCCCGGAACTCGGGTCCCCATCGCCTGAGCGGGGCCCGAGGAAGGTGACCGGGTAGTGGGGGGAGAAGGGGGCCGGGGCTCATCCTGCCTGGGGAATCCCAGGCAACGAGGGAGGCTGCCAGGTCGGGCAAGCGTGAGTGGAGCATACGCTTGGCACTTGACTTCGGGGTGGGTGAGGCCAGAGTTTCCGGTTAGTTCTGAGACGCAAGCTCGGGGGGTTATGACGGGTTGCCTCGGACACCGAGCTAGAAGCCGGGTAGAAGGGAGAGCCAGGATGCGTATCTGGTCGGTCCGGTGGAAGACAGGACCGGTGAGGACCAAGGTGATAGAGTTGACCCTGGCGCCGGGGTCACACCAGGGCTTGAGTTCGCAGAAGGGTGACGTCACTGCCACCCTTCCCTTTTCGTTACCCCGCGTCCGTGCTACAAGACGTAGGGTCTCTTCTTCCGTAGCCACGTGTGCTCAGAAGACAACTTTGCCGGCACAACAGCGTCCTGCCCACGCCCCCAGGTCACCCCAGCTGGCGGTGGGGGAGGGTGGTGGTGGCCAGACAGATCCGAGGTTTGGATCAGCCAGCGTGGGGGTGTTTCAGGGGTCCTGCTCCTCCAGGGGGGTGGGAAACGGAGACCGCTCACTAGCTGCCGAGGAAGAAGCTCCCCCCCCCCCCCGCCCCACACCCGCCGGACGCCCCTGCCCCGACAAGCGGGACCTCGCTCACTTAGTGTTGTCAGAGTCGATGGTGTGGAAGAGAGCCTCCAGATCCTTGTCATCGAGGACGCCATCTGCGAAGAAAAGCTGGAACTCCTCCAGGGACAGCTTCCCATCGTCTGCGAGGGAGGGAAGGAGGAGAGAGGGCAGCCGGTGTCTAAGAGATAAGACATCCCAGGTCCCGACAGTCCCCCGGCCACCGCACCCCAGCCAGATCCTCTGTGCCTGCCCTGGGACTGCCCGAAGTGACCAGCACCCTCCAGCGCACAGAAAATCCCCGCCTTCTCCAGCCAATTCCCAAGCCGACACATCAACACCCTCTTGCAGCTAATCCCCGAACCCACAGCGACTACAAGCAGTAGCCAGTTGGCTCAGGCTCACGACGGCCACGGTCAACACACACACACAGCCCCTGCTCCCTGCCGGCTCATCTCTCCCCTGATTCGCCCGAGCACCTGCGGTGGGTACCGTTGAAGGCAGCACCACAGCAAAGCCGGGCCGTCTGAGGACCCTTCTCTCTTGCTCCCAAATGCCCAGACGACCCCCCCCCCCATATCTGCATCATCTCCAGCCCCAGCACCCAGGTCCTGGCTCAGGGGAGGGGACACCCTCTTTCCTCTCTGCCCCGTCCGCAGGGCAGACCCCGGGCCCACACCTTCACAGCTGCCAGCAGGGAGGGACTTGCCACCCTGCCACCACGAAGACACCAAACCGCAAGGCAAGGAGGGGGTGGGCCTGGCGGGAGGCCAGCCTCTGTGGTCCTGAGATGGGAGGGGCCCCACGGGTCACTGAGGGGCTCCAAGCAGCCAGCGACTCTGGGAGAGGCGGACTGAGCTCCCACCCTCAGCAACTTGCACTTGGGCACACCTGCTGCGAGCTGACCTCTGCCCCCTGCAGCCACGACCCCTTCCTCAGGGAGCTCACGCTCCTTAAAGGAGCCGCGTCTGCGGCGGGCAGTTGGAAGTGAGGGAGAGGGCAGCCCCCAGCCCCTCCACGCAGACCGCCTTCCATTACTTCCAGCCAGGCTGCAATCAAAGCCCCTGGAAGCCCTCGAGGGTACGTCTGCGTGGGTTAGAAAGGGATGGCCCTCCTTGGATGGGAGGGAGAGGCAGGTGTGGCCCCGTATCAGGACTGGGCCGGGCGCGGAAGGCAGGCTGGATCTGAGGTCCTCCCTTCCATCCGGAAGGGGCCCGACCATACGCGGCAGGCCCAGCTGGGCCCAGAGCAGAAGGATTCTCTTGTATCGTATTTTTTAAGAGTTGTTTTTTTTTTTTAAGTTATCTATTTGAGGGGCGGGGCGGGGGGGGTGCTGAGCAGGGGAAGGGCAGGGAGAAAGGGAGACAGAGAAGCCCACCCAGGGTCCGCGTTGCACACTGAGCCCGACACGGGGCTTGACCTCATGACTGAGAAACCATGACTTGAGCCGAAATCAAGAGACGCTTAACCGACAGAGCCACCCAGGTGCCCCTTTTTAAAGATTTTACCTTTAAAAAAAACAAGTTTGAGAGAGAGAGAGAGAGAGACACGCAGAGTGTGAGTGGGGGAGGGGCAGAGAGCCAGGGAGACGGAATCCGAAGCAGGCTCCAGGCTCCCAGCTATGAGCGCAGTCTGACCTGGGGCTTGAACTCACGAACCACAGGATCACGGGGAGCCGAGGGCGAGTCTGCACCCTGCGGACGCGTGCTGACTGACCGGTCGTGGTGGCCAGGGGCACAGAGTCGGGGTGGGGGTGTGGGGGGGGGATCTCCCTGCCCCCGTCTCCTCCTGCCTGTCCTGCCCGGGCACCCGCTTCCGGGGTGCCCTGTGGAGGGCAGGCAAGAGACGCCCACCGGGCCTCCCGAGCACGGCCTTCCTGGCTGACATTTTCCTTCAATGTCCTGCCACAGCCCGGATGAACCCAGAGCGGCTAATGAGGGGAGAAACAGCTGCCCGGGCTTCTGTGCGATCAGAGGCACAGCCCCGGCCCCCCCACTCTCAGCAAGGACCCCCGAGCGGGCGGCCGTGTGCGGGCGTCTTGGCTAATGAGCACGAGCTCAGCCTCTGTCACGGGGACCTTTCGAACGGCCGCAGGCTGCTAGCGGCCATGTCCCTGGGGACAGACGCACCCTGGCGCCCAGCCGTCTGCTGGACGCCCCGCGCCGCCCTTCCAAGGCCCCAGGCCCCTGACCCTCGGCCTCCCCTCGGGAGCCTCGACGGGTCTCTATCTCAGCGCAGAAGCCTCCGTCCCGGGAGCCGTCAGCACGGGCCGGCCCAGAGCGCTCGGCCCTGGGACCCCAGGGACTTAGGGGAGGGGACCATACCCCGCCTGCCCCCCCCTGCCTGCCCCCCCCCCCCCCCCCCCCCCCGGCATCTTCTGCAGCGGACGCCCGGGGCAGGGACTGCGTGAAGCCGCTGCGTGTGTGGTTCTAGCCGCACTCACTCCCGGCCAGACGTGTCCTCGAGCCAGGCTGGATGGGGTCAGAACTGCCCAGGCTGCTCCCCAGCCAGGGGTCTACGGTCCCGCCCCTGCTCGGTCTGGGCCTCGCTTTTGCCGTCTGTAAAGTGGGGGCGGGTGCTTCTTACCCCAGCAGGAGCACAGTGAGGCCCCAGTGAGGTGCCTAATGGGAGCCCCATGGCCCCTGGCAGCTCCCCGGATGGAAGGCACAGGTGGGAACCCCACACCTGTGGGCAAACCACGGCGTCCGCGGCCACGGGCGGTGCTGGGCTCAGGGTCTCCCACGGCAGGTGTCCCCGGGTCCCGTGCGGGCTCCACCAAGGCCCTCTGAGAGGGGACTGGTGTCATCACGCCCACTTACAGATGGGGAAACCGAGGCCCCAGCTGACTGGCCTGAGCTCACAGAGCTGCCAAGTGGCCGAGCCGGGACTCGAACCCAGGAGTCCCTGTGACACAGAAGGGACTCTTCCCCAGAAGCGTCCCTGGAACCGACATCACACTCCCGCATTAACCCTGGGGACAATCCCCCCAGGGCCACTCGGTGGTGGCCAGGAAGACCCGAAGCCCCTGGAGGAGAATGGGCTCGGCCCCTCTGGGGCCCATGGAGCGAAGTCAGGGGACCCCAGAGCAGTCCCTGGGGTGGAAACTCGGCCTCTGACAAGGCAACAAGTGACGAGGAGGAAAACCCACCTGTGTCTGAGGGCGGCCGGTGAGCCACCCGCCCACGTGTGCCACACACATACACCCACACACACAGGGCCACGCGCACTCAGTGTGTCGAGCGGCAGTTACGGAGACACGGCCGTCCGGACCCACGGACACCTGCCGGGAGACGCACAGCCAGACCCACAGCGCTGTGCCCCAGGGTCGTGCACCCGCGCCCCCTGCGCCGGCAGACCCGTTACCCGTAAGCCCGCAAACGTCTGCTGGGGACCTACTGCATGTGAGCATCGGGCCCACGCCAGGGACAAGCCCCGAGTCCTGCCTGTCAAGGGCTCACGACGTGCCACGGGGTCCTGGCCAGCACATGACAATGGCCACGTGGCCCAGGCCACTGCACTCTGAGGTTGCCAGAGAGACGCCCGTGTCAGGGATCAAGCCCCTTGACCTGCTCTGTAGCCTCTGAGGCTGCTTGAAAAGAGCTGCCACGACCCCTTCTCGGGTCACTGAAGCCCCCCCACAGCCCCCTCCCTCCGCCCTGCTCCACGTGGAGCTGCTGTGGAGAGTCCTGTGTCCCAGGCGGCCTGGGAGGCGCCGCTGTCATGCCCGAGGAGGGGGACAAGGGATGGAGACCCCTGGCTGTGCACCCCAGCCCCCGAGGCCTCACGTCACACCTCCAACACCATGGGGGGGGCGGGTCAGCAGTAACCGCCGGGGCCAGGGAGGGAGGGGTTCGGGGGACCCGGGTGAGAGCTGCCGCCTTCAACTCCAGCCCATGCAGGAGGCGCTGGGGCCTGAGGGCCCTGGGGACAGGCACCGGGGCCCCTGTCCCCCACCCTGCCCCCCGGCAGGGGCCCTGACACTTGATCAATTTTCCCAGCGAACAAAACAAACCGTGAGTGAGCCCTGCTTGATTCTCTCGTGGACTCTGTCGCCACATCTCCTCGCTCCACAGCCAAGGCAGTAGGCGAGTTAAGCGTTCTCACCCCACTTTAGAGATGGGCAAGACCGAGGCCTGTGGAGACACCGTGCCTTGGTGACAGTCCGGGGAGAGTCGCTCGGGGCCCAGCGATGAGGACAGCGGTATTTACAGGAAGTGGTACTGACTTGTGCTGCAGCTGTGAGGCTCAGACGGCCCTTGCGAGGTTGGGAGGCGGGAGCCTCTCCGAGAAGTCAGGAGAAGTCTGACTTCTCTCTGCTGGCCACGACGGGCCACTCACGTGGCTGGGGAGGGGGCGTGGCGTGGGGAAAAGTTCGGGGGTCTGCAGCACAACCTTGACTGCCTTCGTGCAGCTGGGCGGCCCTGGGCAAGTCACTTAACCTCTCTGGGCCACTCCGGGATCGTCAGGACAGGAGCGGCAGCCGTGAGTGTGTGAGGTCGTGGTGAGGAAAGAGGCACCAGGCCCGAGAGTGAGGCTGGGGGCTTCCGTGAAGGGTGGTCCCTGGGCACCCCCCACCCCGGGCCGCTCTGGCCCAGCCCAGCTGCGTGAGCGCGATGATGGTTCACCAGCATGTCCCGCACGACAGACATCTTAGCATCCGAGACGGCCACACGCCGAACCCCCGCGGCATCCCTACCGCGCGGGAACTACGGGAATGCCCCCCCAGACGCAGATAGGGAAACTGAGGCACAAGGCAGCACCGGCCTGTGGTGTTCTGACCTCCAAGGCCTGTACTTGTCACCGGCAGGTTCAAGGCCGTCTACGCCCCCACCCCTCGGCCCTCCCACTGAGGCGCCTGGACAGGAAGAGCCGGGGCCTCCTTCAGGGGACAGCCCGGGAGGGGAACTCACCGTTTTTGTCCGCACGTCGGAAAATCTGCAGGGAAGAGAGGTGGCGTCAGTGAGGGGCCCAGAGGGGCGGGCGCCCTCCAGCGGCCTCTGACTCATCTCGAGATCCCCCTCCTCCCGGGAGGAGACCCCGGCTGGGATCCAGGGCGGGAGGGATGTTTCAGGCGGAGTCCTCACTGCCACCGGGGAGGAAGCAGCGCCCACTCGCCTTCTGTGCCGCCAGCCCACCCACGACCGCACTGACAGACACGCGCACGCACACGTGGACACACGCACGCTCACACCCAGCCGCGGGCTCACGGGTGTGCCTCCGGAGCCACTGGTCCACGCGGCTTTCCCACCGTGCCACGCTCGGTCACACGCTCAGAAGCCGTGTCCCGTGGACGCGGCCACACGCCTCGCACCATTGCACCCCTCGGGGAGCCCCGGTTTCCTCCAGCGGGGTGGCTTAAGTCTGAACAGAGGCGTCTGCTAAGGGGACCTGGAGGGGGGCCTGGCGACTGGACCCCCAGGGGCAGGACTGGATTATTTCTCGGGGTGGGGGGGAGTGGGCGGAAGCAGGCCACCAAGAGCTCAGAAAACCAGGTGCACTGCAGGTGCAAGTCTCTGGCTGCCGTGGGAGGGGGTGGCGGGGGGACAGCCCAACCCCCGCCCCCCAAACATGAGCCGAGACCCCATAACCCCCCCCCCCACCCTGTGGTATTTTTGGGAGCGGATGAGCCACACTGATAAGAAGGGGGAGGGGGAGGCCCCACCCCCTCTGGCCATGCTACCTTGGGCCCAAGCCCTCAGGCCAAGGACAGATGTCCCCCCCCCCCCCCATCCATCCTAGCACCACACATGGTGACAGACTGAGGCAGCAGTTCAGGAAGGGCTTCTCAAACATCACCCCCTTCCCTCAGCTGAAACCCTAGTCTGGGGTACTGAGCAGGAGCAAATGTGGCTGGGGCAGAAGGGGGACAATTATCAGAGCACCGGGGCCCTCCCCCAAAGCCCCATCGTGGGCACTCCACACCCGTGCCCCTGACTGCAAAGTTCCCCGAGGCCAGGGTCCCACCCTCAGGTGCACCCCTCCCCATGCCTCAGGCAAGTGAATGGTGCAGACCACGTGATGTGGTTCTGGGAGTCCGCTCATCACCCCATTTCCTAGATGAAGAAATGGGGTCTCGGGGACCCGCACACGCCAGCTTGAAGAGGGCACCGGAGCTCACTAAGCCGTACTGTTAGAAGCAGGAGGGGTGTGGACAGGGGTTCCCTACAAGGGCAGGCCCAGAGCTTTCGCCCTGAGAGCTAGGCTGGGGGTCCTGAGGGAGAGGATCCATCTGTGCGTGCGTGCGTGAGTCTGTGTGTGTGTGTGTGTGTGTGTGTGTGTGTGTGTCTGGGGGCGAGGCAGCCACAAGCACCCACGGCACAGCTCGCCCTTCCCCGCCCAGCCCTCTCTGCCTGGAGCCAACCGTGGGTTCCAGGAGACAGGAGGTTCGGGAGGGGAGAGGAAATCTACGCTCCCAGCCAACCATCAAACACACAGACACAACTCTCCCAGAAACCCAGCCCGCACAGGACCCTCCTCGGGACATGCACATCCTAGGCTCCGCTGTTACCGGGTGGGGGTGGTGCCCAGGACAGAGCCCCCCTCCGCCTCCCCCGGGGAGCCTCCCCCCACCAGCAGTGAAATCTCCCTCCCACTCCTCGGGAGTGGGTGGCAGGAGGATGTGGGCTTCCCAGAGGTGGGTGGCTTGGGTCCCAGGGGGAAGGGGGGCTTGAGTAGAGGGTATGGAGGATGGAGGGGGCTCCGAGTGGAGGCGGGGGTCGTCGGGGCCGGGATCCCAGAGGTGTCCAGGCTCAGAGCAGATGGGGGTAGTCCTAGCTGTAATGGAAGGAGAGGGGAAGACAGGGGTGGGGAGGGGGCTTCACTTTCAAAGAGGTGGTGGCTGGGGTGGAAAGGGGCTTTGGGGATGAGAACACAAGGTCTCAGGGTCTACCGCCAGAACGAGAAAAGGGAAACCAGAGTTAGGGGTTGGAAGAGTGGGGGGGGGGTGGGGGTGGTCTCAGAAAAGTAGCGATTCAGGCGATGATCCAGGATGGAAAGGAGGAGGGGGCCCGGAGGCGGCAGGTGCTGGCATCCGACAGCGGATGGGGGTAAAGGCGGAGGTGCAGGGCTGGGGAAAGGGTAAGGGCTCGGCCAGCGTAAAAGCAGGGGGGCGGTGGCCGGCAAAGGGCTCCAGGGCTCGGAGAAGGTGGGGATCCCCAGAAGAGGAGGGAGGGAGCGGGTGGAAGGGGATCGTCCTGGTCCAGCGACAAGACTAGACCGGGATGGAGACCCGCCGGGACTTGCAGGGGCTGGGGTCGCGCTCTGGGACGCAGAGGGGCCGGGGGCGGGTCCTGCTCCCGGCCGCCGAGGGGAAAGCGCCCCGGGGAGGGGGGGTCCCCCGCCGTGGGAAGAGGGGGCCTCGCGGGTCCCGGCGGGGACGGAGGAAGGCGGCGTCGGGAGCGCCCCTGGTGGGAGGAGGGGGCTCGGGGTCCCGGCCGGCGCGTACTCACGTCCAGGATGACGGCGGTGCCCCCGCGCGGCGAGCCGGGCCCCGGGCCGGGGCCGGGGTCCGCGGCGGGGGCGTCGGGGGCGTCGGGGGCCAGCGGCGCCCGGGGCTCGCCCATCCTGGCGCCCACCCAGCGCAGCAGCCCGCCCAGCGCCCGGCCCTGCGGCGGCGGCTCCCGGAGCAGCCTGTGCGCGCCGGCCCTGCACAGGCGCGCCGCCCGCTCGCACATCGCGCCGCGCCCGCCGCCGCCGCCCGGAAGCCCGCCGACCCCCGCCCGGCCCGCGGCCCGCCCCCGCGCGACCCCTCCCCGCCGCCGCCGCCCGCGCCGCCCGCGCCGCCCCGCCCTCCCTCCCGCGGCCCCGCGGCCGCGGCCACCGCGGGGACGGGCCGACACCGGGGGACTGGGCGGGGGGGGGGTGGGGGGGCGCTCCGCCCGGACCCCGAGCCACGTGCCTCGTGTCCACCGCCCCACCCCCTCTGCCCCCCCACCCCCACCCCGGGAGCCGGGCGCGGCGGCAGAGGGCTACCCGCGGGGGCGCGGTGCTGGGCGCCGGACCCCAGCCCCGGCCACGGAAGGGGCCGCCCGGTCGGCGCCGGGTTGGGGGGGGGGGGGGGCGTCTGGCTGCGCGGCAGGGGGCGTCCCTGGGGGCTGTCCCCCGAAAGTCTCCCGCTGCCCCCCTCCCGCGGGTTCCCCCCACCCCACCCGCGGCGCCTCCGCAAGGGCCGAAGCGCGGGTGTCCGGCGAGTCCGGAGCGCCCTCTGCTGGCTGAAGCTCCCGAGATCAGCGCCTAGGCGCTGGGCCTCCCCCAGCACTCCCGCGAGGGCCTGCGTGCCTCCTCAACCGTCCCCCACCTCGTCACACAGCGCCCAGACCAGTCTTTGCACCAGAACACTCTCTTCCTCACACACCCCTATCCATCCATCCATCCATCCAGCCATCCATCTATCCAGCCATCCCTTCATCCTCAACCGGCCCGAAGGATGAGTTAAGGAGCATCCACTAGGTGCTAGGCCCGTTGGAGGCACTGGGTTCCACTAGTGAGCAGAACAGACAGGGCTGGGGGGGGGGGGGGCGGTGAGTGGTGTCCTTGGCCTCCTGCAACCTACACCCTGGTGGGCAGAGTCAGATACGGAGCGATTCCACAGATAAACCAACCCCAAAAGCTGAACTACCATGAAGAGGTAGAACCTTGGGCCGTGAACGGGGGACTGTCCTGGTGGCTACGGAGGGGCTCGTGGCAGTGGAGGCTTCCTGGAGGAAGTGATGTGCTTAGGCTGAGAGAGTGGAAGGAAGAGGAGTCAGAGAGGAGGGAAAGTGTCCTGGGCGAGAGACCGGCCCTTGCAAAGGCCCTGTGGCAGGTGCAAGCATGGGAGCATGAGGGACTGAAAAGCGTGTGGCCGGGAGGGAGCGTGGGAGAAGGGCCGGGACTAGACTGGAGGGGTGGGCAGGGGCCTCCTCGGCATACCATTTCCCTGCACACCGCCTTCCCCCGCTTCCCGCCCACAGCGGTACCCCCATGTGCGGGACCATCCCTTGTCACACAACTCCCCCGCCCGAGGATCTCCCACATGGCCCTGTGCCCCCCCCCCAGACACCCAGCCCCCTCCCCACGCAACAGAATCCTCAGACACACGGGTGGAGGCAGGCACTGGGTTTAATTGGGACCTGATTCTGGAAGGAGCAAGGCCTGCAGTCCTCTTGGCTCTGTGCTCAGCCGGCCCTGGTGACCCCAGCTCGTACCAGCGGCTTTCACCCCAGATCACAGCCTACGCCGGCCCGCGGCTTCTGTTCCCGGCCTGGGCACTGGTCTGCGCGCAGACTGCGCAGACTCATCTTCATCGGGGAGGCCTGCCGCATGGGCTCGCGGCCCCTCTTTCTCCCGCCAGGGGAGGCCCCCTCCGCTCACTGGGGCGTCTAGCTGGGCTGTGTAATCTCCCTTCCTCTTTAGGGCCTGGGGACGAGGATGCCAGGCCGGGTGTTAGGGTGGCTTCCTGGCCTCCTTCCTCAGCAGGGAGCTGGCCACTGCCAGGGCCCCGCCCTGCACGAACCGCACGAAATTGTCCCCAGCCAGCGGCCCCACGGCGTACAGGCCCTCCTGGCGGGTGCTCTGGTAGGTGAAGGGGTCCACGTCGATGGGGTTCCTCTTGGCGCTCAGCGGCTGGTCGGGGTCCATGGCCAAGTCAGCGCCCGCCCCGGGGAGGAATGAGAGGTCGGGGTGGGAGCCGATGAGGACCAGCACCAGGGCGACCCCAAAGACTTTCTGGAGGCCGTCGCGGTCCCGGAACACGGCCTGGCGGTCGGCCTTAAAGAGCAGCAGCCAGTGTTCGGGGAGGCTGAGGTAGCCCTCGTAGGGGCTGGGCGACAGGATGGACTGCTCCCGCATCATCTGGTGCACCTTGTGGTACTCGGGGTACAGCATCTTGGGCAGCTGGTTGAAGACCAGGCCGGGGTCGTCCACGGGCCGGCGGAAGGTGTGGATCACGGGGATGTTGCAGTGACGCGCGTAGAGGACCGCGTCGGCCGCCGACAGCCCCGCGCCCACGATGAGGACGGGGTCGGAGGCTGGGGTTACCGCGCCCGCCCTCACGGCCGCCTCCAGGGCCGCCAGCTCATAGTGGACGAAGGGCAGGGCCTCCCCGGGGATGCCCAGCCGTGCCGGGCTGTCCGACGTGCCCGTGGCCAGGACCACGTTGCGGGCGCACAGGGAGAAGGGCCGTCGGCTCTGGTCCTCGGTGGTCACGAAGCCGCTCACCTGGAAGAGGGGGCTGGGCTCCCGGCCCCCGGAGCCGCCGGACTCAGGCGTCCCCCACTCCACGGCCGTGACCACGGCGCCGGACACAAAGTTGCGACCCAGGTCCTTCTTGGTCACATAGTCCCTGTAGTAGTGAGCGATGTCCCCAGCCGTGGCACGGCTGTTGCGAAGGCCTCTGAAGGGAAGGATTGGGGAAGCGGGGGTGTCAGAGGGCAGACTGGGGTGTGGGGGCCACAAAGGGGCCATCGGGGGGTGACCAGGCCGGCGGTGGGCCTTGGTGAGGGCCAGGGTGGGAGTGTGGCCACCAGAGTCAGGTGGCCTGGGTTCAAATCCCAGCTCTGCTGCCGGTGAGCTCTGTGCCTGAAGCCCTCCGTGCCTCATCTACACAGCGGGGAGGACGGTGGTGATGGTTCTATTTCATGTGGTTGCAGAGAGGGTTAGAGGGTCATGTGACCAGAAGCTTTAGGAAACAACCTGACAGGTAGTAAGTGACAGGTTAAGCCTCAGCCACTGTTATTACTCCCAAGGACTAAATAACGACCCACGTAAATATGGTGGGATTCCGGAGTGCCTGGGGGGGCTCAGTCGGTTGAGCATCCGACTTCAGATGGGGTCACGATCTCGCGGTTTGTGGGTTCGAGCCCCGCGTCGGGCTCGGTGCTGACAGCTCAGAGCCTGGAGCCTGCTTTGGAGTCTGGGTCTCGGTGTCTCTCTGCCCCTCCCCCACTCACGCTCTGCCTCTCTCTCTCTCTCTCTCTCTCTCTCTCAAAAATAAATAAAGATTTAAAATGTTTAAAAAAAAATAACGGGAGGATTCCATATCTATAAAGTTCATAAACAGGGAAAACTGATCCACGGGGTGGGAGGGGAAGGAGAGGTCCCCCCCGGGTAGGAGGAAGGGGTCTGTGATGGGGACTGTCACCATACCGGGGACCAGGATGAGGAGGCCTTCGGGGGCACACGCAGCCACAGGAGAGACTGTTTTATTGCAGCATTGTTACTCTTGTCGGGCCGCTGTTATCACCGCCCCTCCCAGGCCAATGACCGCAGGGCCGGGACCGAGGGTGGCTGGGGTACAGGCTTGCCCTGATCTCAGCTCCTCTCTCCAGCGACCCGTGCGACCTCAGGGGAGTCAGCTTCCCCGAGTGTGGGCGTGTCGTTAAGGAGGAGCTCACTTCAGGAGAATCCTCTGTGACTCCCCCAACGGGACCGAGTGTGGCGCGAGCTCACACTGTGTCCCCCGAGGCTGTGCCGCGCGGCCCAGCTCGCTAGCCTGCTTCTGAAACCGGAGCCCTGGGGTCTGTTTCTGTGAACTTGTCGCTTGCCCTTCTCGGAGTCAAAATGGTTTCAAGGAATGGGCCTAAGGTGTTACCTCCAGGGTTCCTTCTAAGAAGGGCATGTGGGACAGAAGGAGAGCCCCGGGACCGGGCAGGGCTTAGGAACCGTGGCGGCAGCAGCCCAGGGGGAGGGAGGGCACCTGCTGTGGGTGTGGGCCTCCCCCCCTCCCCCCCTCAGCTCAGGGCCCCCCCCCCCCCCGTGAGTAGGAATAGTCACAGGAGTAGGCGGAGAAGTGCTGAATCGGGAATATTACGCGGCCATGTAAAAGGCTGGTTACGAACACTGTCCTCATGGGGTGAAATCCTGAGGCCGGAGTGTTAAATTTAAAAGTAGAATATAAAAGGAGGGGTTCCTGGGAGGCTCAGCTGGTTAAGCGTCCGACTCTCGATCCCAGCTCAGGTCACGATCTCACGGTTTGTGAGCGCGAGCCTCGAGCCAGGCTCTGTGCTGACCGTGCAGTTCCTGCTTGGGAGTCTCTCTCTCTCTTCCCTTCTGCCACTCGTTCTCTCACTCTCTCTCAAAATAAATAAGAAAACATTAAAAAAAAAAAAAGTAGGCTATAAAAGGGCACGCCTACAATTACAACCTAAGTTCCCATCTGTCTGTTAACACGTCACGACTCTAGCCTGGGTGTCTTCCGACCAAATCTGCAGGGACACAAAGGCTTTGTGAAACGGGGTGGCTGGGTGGGAGACGAGAGGCCTGTGAGGGGCGGAGGGGACAGGGCGTCACCACCCGCGCGGCGACCCCCTCCGACCCCGAGGCCCCGGGCAACTTTCTGCCTCGCTCCCCAGGCAGGGCAGGGGCTGGGACTCGTTTGTTCAGGGAATGAGCTGTTCCCCCAGGATGGTCAGAAGCGTGCAGGGAGGTCACGACGGAGCAGGAAACAAGATGGAGAGAACTATTCCCCCCCCCCCCCCATCATGGGCTAGCGACAGGCAGGGGCGTGGGGGTGGGGGGAGCCTGGTCGGAGCCCCAGGGCAGGGCCAGCTGTCCCCCTCCCACAGGGGCTGGGATGCTGCCCAGGCCCCCCGTCAGAGGCTTGTGGGCCAGGCAGGAGCACTGGGGGGAGTCCCGGGGTGAGCCCAGCCCCAGGCGGCCCTCTCCCCACCGGGGCCTCAGTGTCCTGCCCCGGGCAGGAGGAAGGGCCGCGTTGGTGGCCCTGAGCGCCTTTCCCTCTGGCTCCTGGGCTCCGCGTGGGGGCAGGCCCGGGCCACCCCGCCCTCCTCACCCTCCGGGGCTTTCCAGAACTGCCTCACCTCCGCTTCCTGCCTATCCACTCCGTGACCTGCAGGTCTGGGAGACCCATCCACTGGCCTTGGCTAAGGGTCACCATGGAGCCTTCAATGGACTGTGGGCAAAAGGAGTCCTTTGGTCCAGGCCTCTCCTAGCCCCTAGCCCAGCAGGTCGGCAGGGGGTGGGAGGCCTCAGCTGGGGAGGGGGCAGAAAGGGCAGGTGGGGAGGGAGGCAGAGGGGCGGTGGGCAGAGCAGGAGGGGGAGGGAATAGGGAAAAGGCAGGAAACGGAAGAGTCCTAATCTTTGGGAGGAAATCTCTCCGACACTCCGGGTAGACTGAGCCCAGATCCCCCCCGCCCGCCTCTCCCGGACCCCACTCACATGCCAGGCCCCCCCAGGCAGGTTCCGGCCTAGGACCATGTGGGGGATGGCTCGCTCCTTCTGGTGCTTCCAGGTAAGAACGGACTCCATGTTTCCCCCGAAGTCTGTGTCTGGGCGCAGGAGGGCGTCAAAGAGCAGGGCCACGGGGCTTTGGCACCGGCCTTCGAGGCCTTCAGACAGGTAATCCAGGTCCTGGAGGGGGTGCACGGGTCAGAGGGGCCACTGGACCAAGGCTGCCCGGTTTTGCATTCCCACCCTAGTATCAGGGTGGCCAGACAAACCCGGAAAGTGCTGCCTCTCACTAAGAGATAAGGCACGGCAGCATGTTAAAGGCTCTGACAAGTCCTGCAGCCGAATTTCCCTGTAGTTTTGCCAAACCCGAGCATCCCTCAGCCTTCCTGGAGTAGGAACGTCTTCTCTGAGGAACCGGTGTCCTGTAGAAGGCATTTTGAAAGACGCCGATCTAGACCAAATGCCAGCTTGCTTCCTCATCCACCAGCTTGAGGGTGGGAGGGGCTAGGAGGAGGGGAAAATGCTGGGAGGAGGAGGTGGACAGCCAGTGGCCTTCTGGAAGGCCAGGGGCGTGGATGGAAGATTGGTGAGCTCCCTGGGGCAGGGGCTAGTGAAATGAACTACCCAGGGCGGAATTTCTCAACCGCGCTCTGTGGCGGGAGCGTGGAGGGTAACCTCAGTTGTGACAACTGACGTTGTCCCCGGGGATGGCCGAGGGGGCCGTGGAGAGCAGGAACGTCCCCCGGGTTACACCCGCTGGTCTAGGGGACGTAAGGGAAGCTGGTGTCGCAGCTGCCGATCGCGAAAGACGGCCCTGGTTCCTGGCACGATTTCCGGGCCGGCCCCTGTGGCCGCTCGCCTTCCTCACGTGGTCTTGTGGTCTAACCACCGCGTATTTTTATTCTTGCCCTGCCTCCCCAGGGTGTGCGTGTCTCCTGCCCCATCCCCAGAGCTCTGGCCCACCTGGTCCAGGAGGGAGACCCCCGGCGCCTCGGCGAGCTTCCTCTGCAGCAGCGGGTGCGGGTGGACGGCATCTGGCCTCACGTAGGGGGTGTAGCCGGACAGCAGGTAGGACAGGCAAATGCCTGAGGGGCCGTTGCCTGAGGAGACAGGGTGGGGTCAGAGGTACCGAGGGCTTTGGTCTTGAGCTGACTTGCTCAATCGATTGGCTTTTCGTTCGTAAAAACAGAACGTCTATTGCTTTTCCTTCGTAAAGACAGAACATCTATTCCGCCGTTAGCCGCGCCGGCCACTGTGCGTAACAATGGCCAGTGACTGGAGCACTGAACGGTCGTCGAGAGCCTACTACGCGCCGGGCGCTGTACTCTTGTTCTACTCTCATGACAATCGCTGACATTTGTCGAGCACTTGCGATGTGTCAAGGGGATTTTAACAACCAAATAATAAGAAACTGACCGATCCCCCCCGCCGGACCGGGCCCCGCACGAGGCCCTGTCGTGCGTGCCCTGGCCCCCATTCTCTCCCGAAAACATTCGTGGGTGCACGCTACCCTTTCCCCCTTTTCAACCCGGGAGGGAGCGGGAGCTCAGAGAGGTTGAGTAACTCGCTTGTGGTCACACAGCAACGTGACGGAGATTCTAAGACCGCTAAGAACTAGTCCCGTTAGCCCAGAGCTGACCGTCTGGGATGTCACATAGATGAGTGAAATATTAGAGCACAGATTGTTCCGTGCTCTGCAGGGGTGAGAGCAGGGGTGCGGAGGAGGGGTGCGGAGCCACCGGTGGGGGTCTCTGCTCCCCGGGCCTGAATGATTCACACCACCTGTGCATGGCACTTCTTGGGCATTTAACCTCATGACATCGTTTCTTATTGGTCTTTCCCCTCCTCCTTATCTTGTGCTGCTGAGAAGATTACTCGTGTGTGGAATGAGGACAAACCGTACGAAATCGCTGACGTTCACCTCTTTTTGATTTACAGAAATGGCCATTTCGGATCTCGGCTCGCACGGGGGAGGGGCCGCCTGTCTCCCACTGGGCAGCCCTGAGGCAGGAACCACATGCTTTAGCCGTAACCCCTCATGCGGGCGGGCACCTAGCACAGGGCCAGGCGCAGGGACTGTCGTGGGCTTAGGACCAGGCCTCCCCCCTGCACCCCCCTCCTCCGCTCTCGCCAGGCAACCTCAGTGATGGGTCTGCTCTGGCCCCCTGGGTTCCTGGAGGGATTACAGGGAACGGGAACGACATTTTATAAGCTGCTGGGCACCTCATCAGGCGCACCGCGAATGCTCAGTGGCCAATTTTTTTTTTTCCATTTAACTTTTATTTTTTTTAAATATGAAATTTATTGTCAACTCAGTGGCCGATTTTAAAGGCAACGGTGGTAAAGAAAGGCCAGGCCTGGGCTTGCCTGGCTCCTGACCTTCCACTCTCGGGGCTCAGCGTGTCCCCTCCCCCTGCCCCGGGGCAGCACTCACCGATGATGACGACTGGGAGGGGCTCCGAACGGTCGGTGCCAAGGTGGTCCCTCCTGTGGATGTTCATGGCTGGGGCTGGTTGGGGGCTGGGAGCCGGCAGCTGATCTGGGGGAGAGGAAGGGCCACTCGGTGAGCCTTGGGTGGTTCATGTAGGCACTTCCCAGCTACGGGGTATTGTCCTTTGGCCCTCAGGGTCAAGTCCAAGATCCTCCCTGAGGCCAGTCAAGATGCTGCTCCCCTGCTCCTTCTCACCTCCTCGCACCTGCTCCGTTCCAAACAGTCCCCTCTCCCGACCCGGCCACTTCCACGTCTGAGCTGCACCCCACTCGCCCCATCTCATCGGCGGGCAGTGACAACGCCCAAAGCTTCCCGTCCACCTTCTGTAAGGCTCCTTCTTCTCAACCCAGGGGCAAGCCCTGGCCGACAACGTGGTGACAGCCACCGCCCCCACCCCGGTCCAGCCCTCAGATCTCTGAGCAGCCAGTGGACTTTGGAGCCATCACCCGGCCCTAGCACGGCGCTTCCTAGCTGGTGACCAGGGGCTCATTCCCGGACCTCTCTGGGTCAGGCTCCTCATCTATAAAGTGGGAGTAGCAGTCTCCACCCGGTAGGGTTGTTGGGGGACATAGTGAGGTGACGGCCGTGAAGCACCGGCTGGAGCAAAATGTGCTGCTGGGAAAGGACCAGGGCTCACTGCCTGCTCCAGGGGGCTCGGTTGGAACAGGTGGGCTTGTGGAGAATTGCCCCCCCCCCCCCCCCCCCCCTCCCCGGGGAACTAGGTTTGGAGAAAAGTCTTCCAAGCTGGCTGGTCTCTGGAGCACCAGCGCCCCCTGCTGGCCGCGGGCCTGCATCACTCACAGCGACGCAGACCCCGTTCTTGAGGCTGCAGGTGCAGAAGAGGCTCCAGACTCACCTTCTCCCTCCACGTCCCCCAAACCCAGCTAACGGGGGCCCCCGGGCTCGCCCACTGTCCACCCCCTGCCGTCCTGAGGGCCCCAAGGCAGCACCCACACGAGTGCGTCAGGAATGGGTGGCCGTTAGCACCGACCTAGCTCCTTCCCGTGTTCTGCTCATACGGCCCCACGCAGAAAGCTCTGTCAGTTATGATCCCGTTTCACAGATGCGTAAACTGGAGCCCAGAGGGGACGCACAGGTCGCTCAGTGCCACAAAGCTGCCTCTTAAGCCCAGGGCTAACTGGTGCCAGGCTTTGCCCGGGTGCACCATGTGTGACCCCGGCCAGCCCCAGGGAGACCCGGGCTTGTCACAGGGTCACACATACACGTACAAAGTGAGTGGGTGGTCATATGGCCCCAGGGAGGGGGGGCCCAGGGTCACCGCCATCAGAATTCTCCCGGAGAAGGTGGAAATCTGGATTTCTACGTGCATTCTCTGATTTGGAAAAGTGGGTGACTAATTCCCACTCGTCCGAAAAACCGTGAATAGCCGACGAAATGTGACGGAGCCAGGATACGACGTCTGATGCGTGCACAGTGACAGAAACAGCAGCCCCCACCCCCAGGCAGGCCCTGAGAGGTGAGCCGTGTCACCTCCACCTGGCAGGAAAAGGGAGGCTCGAGGTTAAAGGATGTCTCCGGAGTCACACGGCGGGAAGGGGCACGTCAGGGGGCACGTCAGGGACTCCCTCCTCGGTGCTCTCGGGCCCCCTGAAAACAGCCTTCCATGCCGCTGGTGGGCCCAGGGGAGAGGACTTGGGGGTGGCCCCCCCACCACTAACAAGAACGACACAAAAGGCTAACACTTCTGGACTTCTATGGAGCTGGCTAGGTACCAAGCATGTTCTAAACACTTTATCCACATTAATTTGATTCTTATTTAATTAGCAGCATGCACTGTCATACGTACTCTTAGGCTCGCTCCCATATTACAGATAGGCAAGCTGAGGCCAGCAAGCCCTTCTCCAGAGTGGAGTGTGATGGGGGCCATTCCCAGCCGGGCTCATCCTTCTGCCCTGTCCCCTCTGCTGGTGGGGAGGGAGGCCACGGGTCCACGTTCCCAGCTGGCAGGGAGCAGTTTCTCACTAACCGCTGGGCACTGGGTGAGCCTGGTGGTCCTGGAGAACAGGATTATAGTTCCCAGAACGCTTTCTCCCGGAACCGCCAAACAGCCCCAGGGCCCCACCCCTCCTCATGACTGTCCCCAGGAACAACAGGGACCCAGGTGATGTCCTTGCTGAAAGCTGTGCCTTAGCAACTTTCATTCTCATGCAAACCCACTTCACTGATGTGAAAACTGAGGCTCAGGGAGGTGAGGCCATGCCCCCGAGGTCGCAGAGCCAGTGGGTGATGGAACGAGGGTTTGGCACCCGTGGTTTGGGTTCACCTAGACTCTCCACAGCCCCCCGAAACGAGCACGCAACCTGCTCCCAGGGACCTGAGCCCGCCCTGGGCATGCCCGTCCCCTTTCTTGCCCCTTGAGCGTCCCCACCCCCAGTGAAGAGGGGCACTCCCCCAGCCCTCATTTGCCCTCTTCTTGTGCTTCCCGGAAGGCGGAGGGGCCCAGTTACCACCAGGGCTCTTGGGATCCGAGTCCAGGGCTCCCAGCAGCCTCTGGATGCCACCCATGTGAGGTCACGACCCAGGGGACACTCCTGTGCAGCGTCCCAAGGTCCTGAGCAGCCAAAAGCTCTCATGACCTTGGAAGAAGGCACACACTGCCTACTGACAGCAGGCGACCTGAAACCACACCCATCCCAGTTACGCTTTTTAGTGCTGTGGCGTTGGCACGGCCACCTTTTTAATGTTAACTTGTTCTTTGCGTGCCCCCCCCCCCCTCCGGCCCGCGCTGCCTGGACAGCAAAAAAGCTCCCATGAAAGACTGACTCTAACTCCCAGAAGCAAATCGGCATCAGAGGAATGGAAATAATGGCATCTGTAAATGATGTTTCTTTGAAGTTTGTAGCACAGGCACTTTCTGGGGGAGGAAGGCTTAAAACTGTTCGGAGACACTGAGGCACCAGTTCGGCTACACTTATTGGGCACCTCCGGCGGCCCTTTGCTCATTTGACTTTGATGACAGCCCCCACCCCGGGGCACAGAGGCGCCGTCTTGCCTGGGGAGATGTCCGAGACGAGTGCGAAGACTGCACGATGACAGTTGCCACCAAGGAAGTGACACGAGGCCGTGGGGCAGGGTGAAGGTGAGGGGGGTCCCTGGACACACAAGGGCCACCTGCCGGCAGCCTGGGCACACCCCCCTGCACCCCCTCCCTTTGGAGCCTCCCCCTCCTGAGCCCCAAGAGTTCAGAGGCTCCCCAGACCCCTGGTTCTCAGCACCCCAACCTCTGTCAGACGCCAAGTGCTGGGGACCCCCCGGGGCGGCCCGGAAGGCCGGGAGAAGCACCCAGCCCAGCAGCCTGGCTGCAGGACCCAGGGGCCTCGCTGGGCAGCGCGCCGGGCTGACCACGCCTCTTTCCTGCCAAGAGCAGCATCACGTGGACCGGCGACAGCGGGCGGCAGGGACGGAGGGTGCCAGGCACCTGGAGATGGTCATGGCCCGCAGGGGCGGAGGAGGAACCCGGCGGCGGCCCGAAGAGCTTCTTAGTGGGGCCTGCCGGCCCCCCTGCCCAGCCGCGCCCCTCTCTCCCGCCCCCAGGCCACTCACCTGACCCGCAGGCGTTGCAGGGAACCCGGGGAGCCTGACCTGGCGGGCGCCTGGAAGGCTGGGGCCACAGAGCCACCGGGGA
This sequence comes from Prionailurus viverrinus, assembly GCF_022837055.1. Taxonomy (NCBI): domain Eukaryota; kingdom Metazoa; phylum Chordata; class Mammalia; order Carnivora; family Felidae; genus Prionailurus; species Prionailurus viverrinus. The sequence continues at coordinate 5,648,322 of NC_062575.1, forward strand.
ACGGGCTGCCTTTGCCCCGTGGGGACCGGACCGAGCAGGCTGTTCGAGTCAGGGAGGCGAGGGTATTTCACCGGCTGGGAGGAGGCAGGCGGGCGGGGCGGGGCCAGGAAAATCACTTTCATAAGCGTGAGTCAGCAGGGGCCCCTGGATGAATGAACTTGCACTAGACCCAGGACCAGCCTTAAAGGGCCCCCACCGGCCGGGGTGGGGGTGGGGGTGGGGGTGGCCAGGCTGGCCCCCACCCCTGGGGCTCAGTCAGTAAACGGAGGCCCCAAGGGACCCCCAACCGAGCCAGCCTGGCCTTTTCTCTTAGGGAGGGAAGACAGCCTTCCCAAAATTGGAGGTGGCCCTTGTGTTGGGAGTGGAGAAAGCCACACACCCTGCTTGCACTTGGTGGCCCCCCCTCCCCCCGCCCCGGCTGTTCTCCACTCCGCCTCAGCCTCACCCGACTCAGTGACCAACCTCCTGACATCAGCCTGCCCAGGGTGAGACCCCGGGCTCTGCCACTTCCTGGGCGAGCTGCCTCAGCTTCCTCATCCCAGAAACGGGGCTGGCTAACAGGCTTTCCCCCCTGGGCTGGGCGTGGTATGTAAGCGATGCCACCCTTGGCTCCCTAGTTCAAGTCCCCCTTTCTTCCTTATTCTTTCTCCGCACGCCTCATGTTTTGCTGACCCTTACTATTATTTCATTGTCTGTCTCCCCAGACCAGGAGGTGGGTCCTGCGTGGGCAGGGGAGTGTTTCCGTGTCTGCTTTATCCCGAATCTAGAATGCTGCTCTGCACACAGTAGGCGCTCAAGAAGGAAGGAGGGAGGGAGGGAGGGTTGGGACAGTATTTGGCCCACAGACCTCAGTGCACATTAGCTGTGATTTTCATTATTGACGTGAATGCCGCCCCCTCATCCTTTCCTGGCCGGGGGGGGGGGGCTGTGGCAAGCAAGGGGGAACTTGCCTTGCGTGCAAAATTTAAGGGTGCACTGAGAACACCCAGTGATGAAGAAAATAGTATTTTAGTGCAAGGTTTTTTGGAAAATCAAACCTAGGGGCGCCTGGCTGGTCCAGTCGGAGGAGCGTGCAACTCTTGATCTTGGGGTCGTGAGTTCGAGACCCACATTGTGTGTGAAGGTTACTTTAAAAAAATAAATAAACCTAAAAAATCAAAAAACAATGCCCAAAGTGAAGGATACACAAAAGATTACAATTTCAAAACCAAACAGGATCTGTAACCGTGCCGAGCCATATTGGAGCCTGAGCAAAAAGAAAAATCAGAATACTGATGCTGTCTTCATTTAAAACCTTGCTATGTTTCTTCATCTTGGATTTTTGGCGTTACTCTTGATTTTTAAAAATACTGCAGGAACACAAGACCCGTGGGTCTTGATCATGGAATGCGTTGGTGCCCCTTATAGTTTGTGCCCCAGGTGATGTCTCTCTCCTGGTCCTGGTGGCCACAGGGGCTGGGGCTGGGGTTCGCACAGCACAGGGTATGCACAGGGAGGTGAGGTGGGGGGACGAGGAGGAAGGGGACCAGGTCAGATTGTGAGGCTCTACTGGGGACAGAGTGTGGTATCCCACCAATGAAAGATAACCTCTGAGGATACAGAGTCCCGCTGAGACCGGCAGGGACAGATGGAACGACAGAAGCCACGGAGTGGGGGGAGGAGAGGATGGGGGAGAGGGAGAGAGGCAAGCTGGCACAGGGAGGGCTGGAGGCTGGGGGTGGGTGGAGGGTTTGGGGGGCAGCGCGAAGGGCAGGCTGAGAAGGGAGACCCTGGGCTCAGGGAGGAGATTAGGGGTCATGAGCTGGGAAGGTGGCCCCACAAGGCTACGCCTGAGGGGAGCCCCTGCCTCCGGCCTGCGCTCTCCTCCTTGGGGGCTCCTGGGTATGTGCCCTGTGCCCGGGACCCCACTCTCAGAAGGGCCCTGGGCTTGCTTTAAAGCTCCTCTGTCACCACTTTAAAATCCTTATTAGGGGCGCCTGGGTGGCTCAGTCGGTTGAGCATCCGACTTCAGCTCGGGTGATGATCTCGTGGTTCACGGGTTTGAGCCCCACTGACTGCTCAGAGCCTGGAGCCTGCTTCACGGATTCTGTCTCCCTCTCTCTCTGCCCCTCCCTGGCTCGTACTCGGTCTCTCTCTCTCTCTCAAAAATAAATAAAACATGAAAAAGTAATCATAAAAAATAAAGTCCTTGTGAATTTTTGAATGAGGGGTCCCTCATTCTCCCAATTTGCACCGGGCCCCACAGATCACATGATGGGCCAGACTGGGCTGCACCGAGTATGGCCTGCTGGGTGCTGGGCTTGGGCGCAGCCCCCCGGGCTGGGTGATTTCTGCTAAGGCACTGCCCCCCTGGAGCCTCGCTTTGCCCACGGGAAAATGGCACCCACAGTCCCGGGCCCCTGAGCAGCAGTGCTCCGCGGGGTCCTATATGACAGGGTACATAGCAGGTGGGGGGGGGGGTCAGCGGGAAACCCATTGCTCTGGGCTGCGGCTCCCTGGGTGGCTTCTAGCCCCTTGTAGGTGTGCTGTGTGACCTTGGCTGTGGCCTCCCTCTCTGGGCCGTGGCTGTTTCCAACATCTGTGGCCGTTCCAGCCGTGGCCTTGTTTCCAACGCTCCCCGACACTCTGAACGGGCACCGTCCACGCACCAGGAGCCCAGGGACAGCCTGGGGAGTGCGGCTTCCACAGACATACCTCTGCTGCAAGCTGTATCTTTGCCCGGCCGCCTCGTCGTCTCCACCTCCCCATCCCAGGGCTCTGGTCTGGAACTTCCAGTGTGTTTGGATGTGTAAACTGAGGCAGAGAGAGACACCCCGGGTCAGAGGTTCCCACTTGGAGCGTCTCAGCCCACGTGGGGTGAGGATGAGTTTCGGGGTCCAAAAAGGAAAGCCCGGGAAGGAGGTGGGTGCCCGGGTCCCCCATCTCTGGGTCTGGCCTGTCCTTCCTCCTGACCTGCCTCGTGGCCCCCGATAGCCCTGATCCCTTTTCCGGATTTTGAAAATCTGCTGATACAGAGAATTGTGGGCGAGATGTGGACTTTCTTCCCCGTCGCCTGTTTATCTGCCAGGAGATTGTGGGAAATAGAATGTGTTGACTTGCTTCCAAAAAGCTTGGCCAAGACATAGACAGATAAATGTCACGGGCGACAAAGGGACGGTGGTTGGGGACCATGGAGAGGGAAGGCAGGTCTGTGGAGGTTCACTTTGGGTGACTGGCTCTCTTGGGACTCCACTGGGTGCCCCGACCCCTCCACACCTGCCCCGTCCCCTTCAGCATCTGGAATATGAGCGCCTGGACAAATACAGGCCCTCAGGCAACCGGACTGCAGATAAGATACAGGCTTTTAGTGTAAATACATTCCATGCAGTATTTAGGATGCACTTAGACGAAACAATTTTTTTTTTCATTGTCTATCCGAAATTCAGTTAATTTCAGCCTCTATTTTATTTGGCAAATCTAGCCGTAAGCATAAAGTACACTAGGTTTTGAATAGTACAATAAAAAAAAAAAAAGGAAGGGAAAATGTCTCAATCATTTTTATATGGATTCCATGGTAGAATGAGAATATTTTAGACATCTTGGGTTAAATAAGACAAAGCATTAAAATAGTGTTCACCTGTTTCTTTTTACGTGATTAGTGTGGCATCTGGAAAATGCATGCCTGTGGCCCTTTTTAGGCTTTTACTGGACATTGGCACCTGCTGCTGGCTGGTCATGCAAACCGGGACATTCCTGGATTTAGCAGCGAAAAGTCCCACCGTGTTCCAGGAACACTCTCAGTCCTTGAGAAATCACACCCATCGGGTGTCCGCAGGGCAGCCGGACAGGGTGACTTGGGAGAGGCGTTTCTCTTCTGAGCCTCAGTTCTCCCATCTGGGCACTGGCCTTGCAAGGTGGTGACAGCAGAGGGAGGGGCCCAGCAGTAGGAAGGAGCTCAGACACAGCAGCCCCCCGCCCCCGGGCCTCCCCCAAGCTCCCTGCAGGTGCTTGGGTGCTGGGGAACCAGTGGAAGTGAGGACAGGCTAGCTTCGGGGCGCTCCCCTGGGGGTCCTGACATTGGAAGGATCCCCTGTCAAAACCGCGATTTCTCTCTCCCCACAAAGTCCTAGGACTATTCCCAGGGGCTGCTTCTGGCCCTTCCGCCTCCCTTTTCCCTGTGGCGGCTCCCAGAGCACTGCCACGGGCCAGGCACCTCCAGGCGTGGACAGAAAGTGCTTTACATGCAGCTGAGGCTCAGAGAGGCCAGTCTTGAGCCTGAGGGCACACAGCATGAGCGACAGAACTGGGGCTTGAGCCAGGGGCTGGGACTGCAGCGTCTGGACCCTTCCGGGGAAAAGGAAGACCATGAACTAAGGAAGGGACAAAGTCTCCTTCCTGCCTGGAGCACAGAGGCATGGCCCGGGAGCTCTCCCGAAGGGCCTACCTACCACCACAGTCACCCTCTTTCTGAGGTGCCCACACTGTAAGGCGTTTCGGGGACGGATGCATGTAATCAGTACACGAGTCCAGTGAGAAAAGTCTGCACGGGGCTCTTATTTTCCATGCTACAGGTGAGGAAGCTGAGGCCCAGGGAACGTTAAGATGCGACCCCAAGTCACGGCGCGCGGTTAGAGTGGGACTGCGACCGGGTTCTTCCAGCTGCCCTGGCACAACGGGACCAGGCTCTTCCGGCACATAACAGTAGAGCTAATATTTGCCTTCCCCACTCACAGAGCTTTGCCACCACCTTATCTCACTGACTCCCCACAACCAGGGGGTGGGCAAATATTTTCAACAACAAGTTTAGTTTGCAGATGAAGAAACCCAGGGGGACTTGCCCAAGGCCACTGTTTCCAACGGGGTGGCAGAGGGGACCCGGAATGAAATCTGGCTGTCTGGTGGCAGGGCCACGCAGGCTGCCCCAGGACAGCGGTGGGAGCTGCCCGCGGGGGTTCACGACCCAGGGAATCACCACAGATGCCTGGGGAGATGAGGTCAAAGCTGCGGTGGGGGGGGGGGGGAGGGGGGGCTGGGCCCTCTTCCCACCCACGGAGAGAGCTGGTGGGGGGGGTCAGGAACCACAGGCGGAGTGTGGGGCTGGCCCCCAGAGGAGAGTCTGATGGGGGGGCTCAGCCCCAGCCTGTGGCCACACTCTCTGCCTCCCGATTCCCCCTCCTCCTGAAAAGCCAGGGGGAAAGTTATGGCAGGAGAGTGAATGTACCTGCCCTACAGTCAGGGTGGACAGGGGGTTCTGCCCAGGAGTGAGACAAATGGGGACTCTGACCCCATCACTTTCAGCTGGGTGACTTTGGGCAGGTGACTTAACCCCTCTGAGCTTCCACGTCTTGCACGTGAGAGGCCGATGGCAGAGCAGAACTGTAGAGCCCCGCTGCGCATGGGACTCGCCCGGCGAGAACCTAAAGCTATACTAACGCCCAGGCCTCGGTCCCAGAGATTCTGACCTCGCTGGGCTGGGGTGCAGCTGGCTCCGGGGAGTCCCCGTGTGCAGCGGGGCCGGGAGCCTCTGCCTTGGCAGCTGCAGGGGATGAGCAGAAAGCCCCTGGCCCTGGGGGAGGAGCCCCTCCCAGCTTGGCGGCCGGTCCTTTGTCAACCACATTCCGCACGCAGCTGCGGGGAGACTCATGAGGCCTAAAAGAGGAATCGGCTTCAGAGGAGCCCGACCACCAGGACTGCTGGTGACCCCGGTGGGGGTCTTGCCGGAGTCCCAAAGAACCACCGACTCCACCACTGGACGCACCGCTATGTCCCCTTACTCATTTACCGCACGCGACTCACGTTCCCCGACTCGGTTCTAGGCCACCGCCCAGACATCTGCACCGCCACACCGTGAGCCCGGAATTCCGGGGACCCCCCCTGCGGGAAACAGCTACGATAAGCCAGGAGACCCCCTCCCCCCACGTCCCCCCGCAAAGGCGCCGATATTAACAGCAAAGGCCGTGAGCGACTCCTGCGCCCGCTGCTGACCGTGGGTCTGCGCGTGGTGGCGAAGGCCCAGCCTTTGAAAAGCGCAGGTCGGGAGCCAAAGACACGGGGGGGCCTGGGGGCAGGAACCGGAACACGTTGGGGAGAAAAGAGGAAGCTGGGGGAGGCCAAGGAGTCTCAGCTGGATTTTTGAATTCGAATTCCCATTACCTTTGCGTAACAGACAACAATAGTCATCCTAAGTGGAGACAATTTTTGAGCCGAGGGCCTTCTGTGTTTTGTTCACAGATGAATTGCAGGTGTCCAGCACGGGGCCTGGGACACAGTGCTAGCTCAGTAAACAGTGACTGAATGAATTAATGAGTCTCGTTGCTTCCAGACTTTCCAGATAGCCTCTGGAAACACTGCCGAACGTGAATAAAGCCCTCTTTATGTCATAGGCGCATGGACGGGTGTGCCTGACGTATATTTCAGTCTTAGGTGACCACTGGGAATTGGCCGAGGTTGAAGACAGAGCCCTGTGGCACACCAGTAGAGGTCCTTCCTTCCTCCAGGAGACACGGTTCCCCCATCGGCAGAGGGGAGCACACAGTGTCTGTGGAGTCAGAGACCATGGGTTGTGCATCAGCTCCGATGTGTCTTTTTTTTTTTTTTTTTAATTTGTTTTTTCAACGTTTATTTATTTTTGGGACAGAGAGAGACAGAGCATGAACGGGGGAGGGGCAGAGAGAGAGGGAGACACAGAATCGGAAACAGGCTCCAGGCTCTGAGCCGTCAGCCCAGAGCCTTGTGCATCAGCTCCGATGTGTCTTTGGGTTCGTTACTTCACTTCTCCGAGCCTCAGTTTCCTCATCTGTAGTACAGAGGTGATAATACCTGTCCCCCAGGTAGCTCATGGGTCCTCAGGGAGGCTGTGGGTCCTCAGGAAGAGGCGGACACCCCTCCCCTCTGTGTATCACCATGCGGACATTCTCATTCTGGGCGGTCATTTACATGGACCTGCTCGTTTTCCAGCCACCCAGCCCAGAGCCCCACTCCCCCCAAATGTCCTTGAGGTTCTGGAAATGTGGTCCCCGGACCAGCAGCAGCAGCAGCAGCAGCACCTGGGAACTTATTAGAAACATAGAGGCTCAGGCCCCCGCCCTGGCCCCACAACCTGCACTTTCACGAGGCTTCTGGGTGATTCCCTCCAGGTTTTGATCCACTGCTGAAGGAGAGGACGAGAAATTCCATCAAAGGCTCCGCCTACGCCTGCACAGTCCTTTGACTTGACTGCTCTGGATGAGCCCTTGACTGCTCTGGATGAGCCCACGCTAGGCCCTTGGGGGTGCAGTGCCTCTCTCCCTACAGGCTCGTAAATCGTAAGTAACCTGCAGTCTAGGGCTGGAGGTTTAGCTGGCGCCTCGTCTGTCGGAAAACTGGGGCCCCACCTCCTGGTCCCTGCCCTTGAGGGTCCTGCCATCGACCTGCAAGTCCCAGGCCCCTTGGCATGCTGAGAGGTAGGCTTGCAGCAGAAGGAAGCCCCCCAGACTCCGGGCTGCCAGGACTGTCTGACCAGCCCTTCCAACAGGCTTCCGGGCCCTTCCCGAGCGGCCCAGGTTTATTGTCCTGGACCCAGAGGCCAGAAGCGGAGCTGGCGCTCCTGAGCTGTTTTGTCTCTGGTGTCTGTGGCTTTTGCCCCTTGGCCCCGGGGAGCGGGGGCTGGGGGTGGGCATCACTGGCTTTGTTTCATTTGGCCCACGTGCTACTAAAAAAAGCCTTGTTTGCCACCGTTATCAGGTTTTATGGGGCCTTGCCTTCTCGGGCAGGTGGGGTCAGGGCCTCCGGGATTTAACTTAGTGTCATGTGATCGGACCTTTCCCAGCGACAGGACAGGACAGGAGAACAGCTCCAAGAGCATTTTGCACGTTTCTCGGCAGAACAGCACTGGTGTCCTGCCTGCATCTGAGGCCTGAGGGCAGTGGGAGCCCCTGGAGGTGGTCCACCACCTCCCCTTCCAGTGCGTTTGTGACAAACGCTTCCGTGCCCAAGGGCCCAGGGTCGGAGGGGAGAAACGAGAAGGGGCTTTGGAGGGCACTCGAGGGTGGGGGCGATGGGTGTCACTGCAGCCGCTCTGGAGAGATCGCGTGTCAGCTGAGGCGTGCTTGGCCACTCAGAGAACCGGGGTGGGGCGGTCTGGGGGCGCAGGACACATGTGCTCCCAGGAGAGGCCCCAGGGTGGGAGGTGGTTGCCTTGTTTGAGGACGGGAGGGTGAGGGGGGCCCTGAGGGGCTGGGAGACAAGCTCGGCTGCAGCGGGGAGCCCCCGGAGGTCCTGGGCAGAGTGGGGGCTGTCCAGTGAGAGCCGAAGCTGCCTTGGACCAAGGTACCGGCCGTGTGGGTGCAGAACGGATGGGATCTCCACCCATTTTGGAGCCAGCGTCAGCGGGACTTAGTGACAGACCGACACTGGAGGTGAGCCTCTTGCCTGGCTCAGCGTGAACCACTCACCCCTCCGAGAGCAGGGCCCTGGTGTGTGCACCTGCCGGTCCCTGTGGTGTAGATATTCCCACCAAGGCGGACTCAGGCTACCTGGTCCCCCCGCCCCGACTCCCCGGGGGTGAGCAGGGACAGGGAGGCGTCAAGGACGTTTTCCTGATGGGGGCCACGTGTGGGAGGGTGGCAGGCGGGGCATTCGCTTCGGAGAGAAGCCGAAGAAGGGGAGAGACGGGGGTGGGGGTGGCCACGTACGGTCTTGCGGCCTGAGGTGCCTGTGGAGCTCTCCAGCTGGGCACAGAAGGCCGAGGCGCGGGGCCCGAGGGGTCTCGGCTTGGGTGTGAAGCACGGCCGCTGCTGGCAAAGAGACGACGTCAGAAGTCTGGGGATCGGGGGAGGTCACGGAGGGAGGGCGGAGGCCAGGACAGAGCCGTCGCCGTCCCCTTAGCACAGCCTGCTCGGGTGCTTGCGCCCCCACGACCCCGTGAGGGTGGCGCCCTCTCTGCGGCGGAGCCCAGCAGTGCTTAGAGGACGCATCTTCATGGGGCTGGGGACTGCCCCCCTCTGGCTGCGACTCTGGAGCCCCCGGGGCCTCGGGCAGACCCCGTGAAGATCTTGCAAAGCAGCTGAAGAGCCCTCTTGGCGTGGGGCCCAGGGCCGGGGCTGGGGGGCCCGGAGCAGGAGTGGCGCCCCGGGGGGAGGGCCGAAGGTGGGGCCAAACGGGATGAAAGCTAGGACGTCGCCCCTCCCAACCGGACGCCAGGCAGGTGCTCGGCATTTCCCGCCACCCTCCGAGGCAGGAGCTCTCGGCGGCCACATTCAAACCGAGGGATGGGACGGGGAGGGGCGGCCCCCTCGCGGCGGCCTCCCTTCCCGGTGGCCCAGCTCCTTCCATAGGGCCTGCGCGAGCAGTTTCCATTTGGAGGAAAGGAGACCTACTTAGTCTCCTTCGATACCACCCTGAGCTGGAACCAAACGGAACCCTGGCTGGCTCCTGGCTGCTGGTCGCGATCACTGCCACCGTCTCCAGCAGCAGGAGGACAGCAGGATGGTCCCTTGCCTGCACACCTGCGGCACGCGGGCCCCGGGACGAGCGGCCGGGACAGAGGTGCCTCTCTGACTAGACAGGGGCCCCGCCTTGCTCACGGGGCCGCATCCGGCAGGACCTGACAGGCCCCAGGCCCCTTGCACCGACTTCTCCCCAGCGCGCCGGGCAGTCTACCACCCGACCCCCTCTGCTGCCTGCCCTCTGCTGCACAGGGGCGGTGCCGGCGGTGGGTGCAGTCGGGTCTGGGCGGGGCACTGGAGGCCCTGCATGTTTGGTGCCATGGAGACGCAGCCCGGCTGTCTGGGCTTGAAGAGATCTGCTGACACGAGCAGAGACCCGCCACTCCTCCCCACCCACCACCCCCCCCCCCCCCCCCCGCCCCGGCCTCACCTTGGGACAGTTCCTGCACTCGAGGCGATGCTGGCCTCAACGGTGGAATCCACGGCATGGAGACTAAATGTCATCAGGCTGGGCCTGGCTTGACTCCCCTCACGAGTCCATGCAAGGATGGGCTTGTGCACCTCTCTCTGGCAGTCAAGGACTGCACTCCCGAGTCTAGACTTTCCTCTGCTCCTGTGGCCTCCTGGCTCTGAGACCTCTGTGGCTCACCGAGGGCCTAGACGTTTCCTTCGCCCGAGTGCTCCGGGACAGAGTCCCGGGCACGAGGATGTCTGTGCTCAGAGGCAGCTGTCCCAGGAGCCCGGCACCCCATCTCCCAGGTGGAGCAGCTTGGGTCAGTGAGGGGAAGCGGTTTCTCCGGGGTCACACAGCAGGAACGTGCCTTGGAATTCAGCCAAGACCCCTGAAAAGGTCTGTGACCTCTAGGGAGGGAGCTCAGAGCCCCCCTGCCCTTCAGGGACTCAGCAGGAATTTCTTGCAGGGCGCTGTGCTGAGAAGCAGGCATATGATGGGGGAGAAAGACACAGACCTTCCCTCAAGGAGATGATGACCCGGTGGGGAGGTTAAGTCCATAGGTGTGCTCTCACAGACTGACCTGTTGGGCAGCGTGAGGAAAAGTTGCCCAAGACAGACAACTGGGCTGGGAAGCGGGCGGGGGTATAAGAACTGACTAGGGACAAAAGTCTTGCAGGTGAGGCCAAGAGCAGGTGCAAAGGCCCTGAGGTTGGAAGGAGAGTTTTAAGAAACTGAAAGGGTGGTGTGTCTGAGTGCGGGGGTGGGGCGTGGGGTGGGGGAGGCTCACAGGAGTCGGATCGTGCAGGCTTGGTGGCCATGGAGGGATTTTGGTCTTTTCCCCAAGAGCAAAGGGGAGACCCCGGAGGAGGGTGACGGGATCAGGCCTGCAGTGTGAAAAGGTGGTGATGAGGGCAAGCATGGGTCAGGTGCTGTGGCAGCCGTCCCAGGAAAGAATCAAGGCTTTGGCCACTTCCTGTTCCCAGGAAGAAGCTCCATCTGGGACCAGCCGGATTCCAGGATGCTGTGTGTGTGTGCGTGTGTTGTGGGGTGTGAGGGGCAGATAAGAAAGGTCAAAGTGTCGGTGGGTGGGGCTTGCCATGGGGAGAAAGGTCACAGGGCATGTGGGTGTGGTCCTCTCCATCAACCCCTTTCCTGACTTTTGTCCCCATGCATTTGTGTTGCCTACTCTGGATCTGGACACCAATGGAATCTCACGGAATGTTGTCTCTCGTGTCTGGATCTTTCGCTCAACTTCGTGGCCCTGGGATTCACTCGCATGGATGTGTGGGTCAGTGGCTCCCGCTTTTTTATTGCCGGGCAGAGTTCCACTGTGTGCATACACCACAGCTGGTTTATCCATTTCCTGGGCATTTGGCTATTTCCAGCTTTTTGCTGTGACCGTTCCCACGCGAGCCTTTGTGCGGACATCTGCTTTCGTTTATCTGGAGCAAAGCGGAACCACTGGGTCACAGGGAGGGCGAGTGTGCACACGGCTTTCTCTCTGCAGCTGCGCCCCGGCTGGCCCCCACCGGCCCCAACACCCCTTGGAGACCAGCCTCTGCCCTTAGGGGAAAAGCCTGGCACCGCGGGGGCCCTCCCATCTTCCCAGCCGAGATTCTGGCCTTCTCCCACCTTGATCCTCACGTTGCTGCCAGACCGAAGGCTCACGGTTCCCTGAACACACGTCACTTCTGTCCCCCTGGACGAACTGTCCTTTCTGCCCGGAGCACACGTCCCTCCAGTGCCCTCCTGGGGACAGCCTCCCGGTGCTGTCACATCTCACTGGAGCATCTTGGCGATCCACTGACGTCCCCCAGGCCCTGACCAGCGTCTTTGGCCCACATTCCCCTGGTTCCCGGAGGCCACTTGTGCTCAGGCTCTCCTGAGGACCTTGCCGTGGGGTGGGGATGCCGTGTGGCCGGGCCACGGACGGTGACTTTTTCTCCGAGCTCACACACAGGAGGCCTCGGGAACCGTGCAACAGATGAGTCGGTGAGGCCGAGTCTGGGTGGACACACCCAGGTGTAACCCCCTTTGGGCAAAGCACACACGGCTTAAGTGTGCACCTCGATGAATGTTTGCACACGTGTATGCCCGTGTGACCGCCGTCCAGGTCAAGACGGGGAACATGCCCCGCTCTCCGTCTGAGTTCTGTCCCCAAAGATTAGCGCTGCCTGTCCTTGAACTTGCTCTAAAAGGTATCACACAGAATGTTTTCTCTCGTCTCTGCCTTCCTTTGCTTGTTCCAGACGCCGCCTCGGAGAGGCAGATCCCAGGAGCCTGAATCCCTTGGCCTCAAAGGCCAGCGTCTTTGTCCCCGTGTCATTGTTTTCCTCGCTCCGCCGACATCTGTCTTTCCACTTGTCGCTTCTGTCCTCAGCCCGGGTGGACTTTGTCAGCAAGGCTTCTTCCTCCAGGGCAATGCCCTGGCCTCACCCCCGGAGGGGGTCCTGAGCACTCTGTGCCGACCTTCCGGTTTCCTGGGCCTCGGTGGGGGGGCCTCCCCTCTCTGCAGACAATGTAAACCCTGACCCAGGGGCGTCTCCTTGGTCCACCAGGCCACACGCCTGGCTTGGTGTGATAAAACAGCGAGATCCTTTTATTTGTGGGGGAGCAGCCTTATGGATCAGCCCACCCCGGTCAGTGCGTTCTCAGGATCAGTGCCCAGGAGCTCAGGATGCTCTCAGGCCCCGCACCAGACTCACTGTCTAGGAAAACTGTGTTCTTTTGTTTTTCCTAAATGTTTGTTTATTTATCCTGGCAGGGGAGGGACAGAGAGAGAGACAGAGACAGAGAGAGAGAGAGAGAGGGAGAGAAAGAATCCTAAGCAGGCTCCTGGCTGTCAGCACAGAGCCGGACGTGGAGCTCGATCCCACAAACTGTGAGCTCATGACCTGAGCTGAAATCAAGAGCCAGACAGACACTCAACCGACTGAGCCCCCCCAGCACCCCCAGAATAACTGTTTTCTTTCCTTTACTTTCAACCCCCCGGTACTTCTGACATCAGTCGTGTGGGTGTTTCCCACACCGATCGGTTCTCACACGCCAGACGGGTGTCCCACAGTTCAATTCGTTCCGGTGCTAGCTGGAGCCCGCACAGACCCCACAGGTTACAGGCTCAGTCCCACAGATGCCCTGAGGGCACACACCAATCGCGAGGGGTGGGTCCCCGGTCCCCCACACTCTGTCTGACTTGGCTCCGATCGGAGGTTCCCACGACTCCCTCCCCAGGTTCACTAATTGCTAGAGCGGCTCACAGAACCCAGGAAGACCGTTTCCTTACGATCACTGATTTATTACAAAGGCGGTGAACGGCCAGGTTGAGAGATGCACAGGGTGACGTCTGGGAGGGTCCCGAGCACAGGAGCTTCTGTCCCTGTGGAGCTGGGTGTGGCCTTCCTGGCACAAGGACGTGTTCACAACGCACACGAGAAGGGCTTTTATGGACGCTTGGTCACACAGGCAGGATGGACCAAGAACCCAGCCTCCAGCCCCTCTCCCTTACCAGGAGGATGAGGGGTGGGGCCGAATCGTGGTCTTTTTGGCAACCAGCCCCATCCTGAAGCTGTCCTGGAGCCACCCAGGGTCACTTCATTGGAACAAAGGACGTCCCCATCACCCAGGAAAGATCTCACCAGAGCGTCTGCGTCGGAACTGGGGTTAAAGATCGACTATTAGAATCAAGGATGCTCCGAGCACGTTTATCAGTCAGAAAACCACAAAGGTTTGAGGCGCTCTGGCCAGGAGCCTGGGGTAAAGACCAAATTACGTATTTCTTATGATATCGCAACGCCACCTCCGGTGGATCAGAACATCGGGCGGGGGGCCGGGCAGTCTGTGTTCCCGCAAGCCCTCCAGGGACCGTGGCGACGCATCAGGCAGAATAGGAACATCACTTTCTTAGCGTAAGAAGATGCTATCGTTATCCTAAGGAATATGAAAGGGTTTTGCTACTCGGGTCTGACGTCCTCTGGTATGTAATCTGAGCACTGGCCGGAGCCTGCCCAATGGAAGGGCCAGTTCCCAGCTGGCTGCCCGGGTCAGCGCTGAGGAGGCTTGAGACCACGCACAGATGTCCACCCCACACGGAAGGGGACGGGGGTCACTAAGTGTCTTCTGTCACCCTGACAGCAGAGGCCTGGCACGCCAACTGTGGTCCATCGGTTTCTCCCGCACCTGTTCCCTACCTGCTCCGTCTCAGTCTGAGCCCCGGGAGCCTGGTGCCCTGACCAGCTGGCTCCCGGCTGGGTTCCATCAGCGGAAGTCAGGGGCAGGAGGGCAGAGGGCAGAGTAGCCGGCACGGTGAAGTGCTTGGCATGGGCTCAGCCACCAGTCTGGGGGCAGGGGAGGGGGGGGGCTCAGCCGCCAGCCTGGGGACGGGGGGCACTGTGGGGAGCCCTAATCTGCAGTGTTGGCCACTTTCCATGGTGTAAATGCTCCCATCGGAGTCAATTTCAAGCTAGCGACGTGCCCACCCTGCACCTGCGCACGGAGTCGGGAAGAGGCCCGAGGGAGCGTGTGACCGCACAGATCCGCGTGCGTAGACGACCTCGCGGCCACAGCTGGCAGCAAACTACAGCCAAGTCATCAAGAAGCGAGGAGTTCTGAGGATGGGTTTTCTTAGTTTTGAAGAAGATTCATTAATTGTAAGTTTATAGAATTTACTTTTTAACAATGGGTGTGTTTACCAACTGGCTCACGAAATTCCCGGGAAATTGAACAATCGACCAATCAGCTCTTGCAAGTGGCTATGAGCCGGTCTGGGCACCACTGGCCGGGTGACAGTCTGGAGAAGCCTCTGCGGCCCCGCTTCAGCCCTCTCATGCCCCTCCCCGGTCCGGCCTCATTCAGGTCCAGGGACACTCTTTCCCCTGACCCTTCACCCCCGGGGACAGAACTGGCTTCCTGCTTTGCCATATCCCCACGGCGCCCTGATGCCTCTTACTCCCTTCCTGCCTCCCCTAAAGTGCGTCCTGGGGGTGGGAGACAACAGAGCAGGTGCCCACCCCTGCTCGAATCCCAGCCTACCTCCCTCTCTTTTACTTATCAACCTTCTGCATAAAAGGTCACTGGAAGAAACGATCCCGAGCCCAGAAACCAGAAACCCTCGGGTGCACGGCAGGCTCTCCTCAGACAGAAGGGCACTCTATAAAAGTGGCCGTATCCCCCAGGCACCGCGGGTGGGTGTAGCAGCTGGAACGCCCCCTTGGGAGGCAATGTGGCCACGTCTGTCACGACAACCATGCACATGGCCGTGGACCCGCCGATCCCTTGTGAGGTATTTGTCTTAGGGGCAGACTTGTACCCATCCGAAATGATGTGTGTCCGAAGTCATTCATTACAGCTTTGTTGAGAAGGGCTGAAAACGGGATGCAGCCCAAGTGCCGATCATTAAGAGACTCGTTAAATAGGTTCTGGCACATTCTTCTAATGGAGTATTTTGCAGCCGCTCTTTATGGAACGACATGAAAGGTGCCCTCAGGAGGTGGCAGAGCGGAGGCGGGAGGGAGAAGAGTGGGGGCAGGGGAAGGACGCAGGAGGCCCACGCAGTGGCTCTCCCCCAGGTGGGGACCTGTGGACTGACTGTTCCCTCCAAGCCCGTTTGCACTTTCTGAGAATCGTACTGTTCCCACGCACTATGCCTGGTCAATACACAGACCCAACTTGAACAGAAGCAAAGAAATGCTTGCGGAGTTTCACGGACACCCCCTCACCGCCTGGGACCCCAAAACTCAAGCTGGCCAGGGCGGAGGCTCCCCTCCAGGACCTCTGCGTGACTCTGTGGGGGCAGTGAACCCGTGGCCCCAGGAAGGACCCTGCGGTGGGGACTTCTCCCTGGTCCCAGGCTTTTGTGCCCACCCCCCTCATCCCCACTCTGCTCAGCTCAGTGCCCACCTGAGAAAGAGAGCGCAGGGAACTGGGGGTGTGGGGGCGCGTGCCCAGCCACACCGAGGGCTTGTACGCCCCGTCTACAGGAAGCCTGATTTCAGGGTGGGGTTTGCCTTCCCCTGTGACTCATCCGATGACCTACGTAAGGGGTGGCTTTAGAGCAGCAGCATTTCTCACGCTCACTGACCACACACCCTTTCTTGGTGGACCATTTTGCACAACTGGTGTTCCCTGGAGCGCTCTTCGGGAACCACGGGTTAGACGGCTGCCCGAGTAACTACCTAAAGGCCTGGACACCGGGGATTCAGTGAGTCAAGTACACTGCCCGGGGCACCAGCACCTCCATCCCCCAGCCTGGTCACCCACTGCAATCACCGAGGCCGTCTCCAGAGATGCCGACTGAGTTGATTGATAAGGGGGTGTGGCCCGGGCACTGGGAGCTTAAAAACTGGCCCCGGTGCTCCCCATGTGCAGCCGGAGTTGAGAAAACAAGTGTTCCAGAGCTGGGGTCGGTGGCAGGAGCAAGAGGACGGTCCTTCTGTGCTGCGATCTGGGGTCACATCAACAGAGGCATCGTCCATAGAAACTGGGGAGGGGGACGGTCCTGCCTGATTGGGCCGCGATCAACGGTATTTGGTTCTGAGCCCCACATCTTACCAGAAGCAGCTGACAACGGGAAAATGTCCGGAAGAGAGGAATCCGTATGGCGATTCCTGTAAGGTTCAAGATTGGGTCTTAAGGGGCTCACCCTAGTCCTGCTCTTTCTGGAGAGTTCCTGTCACAGACACAGAGGTGACAGGTGCTCCACGGGGCCGTGGACACAGGCGCAGGGCCCCACATCTGCCCTTAGCTCTTTCGAGTTAGGGCTTGTCCTCGAAGCCACTCTGGTCTCTGCCGCCCCGCGAGGCACCTGCTCCAGGAGAGATCCCCGAGACGGGTGCAGATGTTGCGGGGGGAGGGGCTGAGAGGGCGGCAGGGGCCGATTCTCTCAACCTGACCAGTGAGTCCCCAGGGTCATGTGGGGGGACTGGCTAACCTGAGGCACAGCTCAAGGAGTTCATGCGTACTTGAGAGGTGGGAGAGAGGTGAGGGGTCAGGACGACCCTGCGGGCGGAGGCTGGTGGCGGGGCTCTGTCCCCCGGGTGAGGGCACATGGACGGCCTTGCTCTCTGTGCTCGCTGTTGTATTCCCTGCCCGGGACGGCTTGGCTGAACAGATGGGGTATCAGGAGCAAGAAGAGATCTGGGTTTGGCGGGGGGAGGTGAGTGGTTAGGAAATGTGTCTGAAGAAGTGACACTTCCCCTGAGACCAGAAGGGCAGAGAGCCAGCCACGAGGAAAGCGCCGTAGGTAGAGAACAGCATGGGCAAAGGCCCTGGGGCTGGCCGGTTTGGTGTGTGTGTGAGGCCAGCCCCTGGACCGGGGGTACTGGACCCTGGGGGCGGGGCCCGGGGGATGTTGGACAGGTGGGCAGAGGCTGGCCACACGGGCCAGTGTGGTGAGGAACGCGCCTCAGGGGCTGCCTCCCAACGGCATGACCTGGGGCGAGTGGCTTAAGGGCTCTGGGCCTCAGTTTCCTCACGGGCAAAGTGGGTTTAACAATAGCGACGACCGCACAGGACCCGGAACGGCACCAAGTACGGAGAAGGGAGCCTGGCTTGTGGTAAGCTCTGCAGAAATCCTCGCCGCCCCACTCCCCCTCCTCCTCCTCCTCCTCCTTAATGGAGGAGCCCAGGAGACAGAGCCGGGCCCAGAAACCAGGTCAACCGGCTCGGGGTTCTGCGTCTTCCCCATTCCGACTGCTTCCTCCCACCTCTCCCTGCACACACACCCCGATCTGGAAGAGTCTGCCCCTGGCAGAGGCCCAGGGCTTCTGGATCCTGTCCAGGCCCCTAATTGGGAGCTTCTGTGTCTCTACCGCTGTGACCGCATCCCTGGAAAGAGGATCTGGTGGGCCTGCCCACCGTGGCAGGCTGTGCGCGCCCCGGCAGGCCTCCCGCCTCCTGCCTCAGTGGGAAGGAGCTGGAGCGTCCCCCTGCGTGGTCCTCGGGCTCTGGCCGGGACCGCGAGGGGCAGGCGGCGACTGGCGGAGGGAGGGTGCAGCCCGGTGGGGCAGGGAGGCTCCGAGGCCGGACCTCTCCCCGGAATCGCCCTCCCTCCCCTCTGGCTGCACCGAGTCAACCCGGACTCCTCTTTCGTTCACACCCAAGCTATCGGCAAACCCCATCAACGCTCCCTGCAGACACATCTGGAGCGTGGCCGCCTCGCGGCTCCCCCGTGGCCACCACGTCTCCGCCCTGGGCTGCCGCACAGCCTGCCCGCTGAACAGGGCACCTTACACAGTTCCTGCTCTGACCACGGCCCATCGTCCACACAGCTGCCGTGATAACCGCTCCGCACACAGCCAGACGCTGTCCCTAGCCTCGGGTGACTTCCTCCCACCAGGGCTCCGCACCAGGCCTGTCTGACCCGCCCGCCCACCTCTCTGCCCTTCCGGGCTCCTTGCTGCCTCTGGCACACTCCCTCCGCAGGGTCTCCGCATTTGCTATTCCCTGGGCCTAGGATGCCCTTCCCTCAGACGTCCATGTGACTCGCTCCCTCAGTTCATTCAGGTCTCTGCTCAAGTGTCTTCTCAGTGAGACCAGAATGGCCTGTGTGAGAGAGAAACTCCCACCCTCCTTATCCAGCTGGTTCCACCTGGCCCTCCCCACACGCCCTGCCACTATATGTCCCACACGCTGACCTACTTGTTCGTTTGTTTGTCTGGATCCCCACCCCGGGATGCAAGCTCCCAGAGGGCGGGTGTTTTGTCCCGTTCCTGGCGGATCTCGAGCCTAGTCCAGGGCCTGGCACACAGCAGGGGCTCAGTAAGCATCGTGACATAAACTGGGCCCCTGGGCGCTCCTTAAGGAAGAGACCACCAGGACGGCACTCCCCTGGGCTCCTTCCTCCGGGGCTGACCTTTCTGTCCCTGGACACACGGCATCAGAGGGGTCAGGTCCTACCAGGCACTTTCAAGCCCCTGGCTCCCGGAGAGCTCCCCCCGACCGCCCCTTCCTGGTGGGGGCCAAGGAGGACATTAGCATTGGAGCCAGGAGGCTGGAGCTGGCTGCTTTCTGGTCACAGAGCTGGGGTAGGGCACATTCCATTCATTCAGCCAGTGTGAGGCTGGTGCTGTGTGTGGGCCAGGGCCAAGAGCACGGGCAACGTGATCATGCTGCCGGTTCCCAGCCAGGCTCGGAGATCAGAGGGGACGGTGAGCCAGCAAAAGGCAAACTAAAGCAGAGGACGCGGGAGGGGGGTGGGCACAGGGACCTCGAATCCTGAGCGGGCAGGGTCTTTCGGCAGCGTAGAAGGCGAGGCCGAAGGCATCAGCCAGAGGAAGCTGGGCGAGAGGGAGACTGCCTGCAGGGGCGGGCCGTGCAGGCAGAACCCGGAGGGGCTCAGGTCGCACTGAGCAGATAGGGGAGTCTGGGGGCGGGGGGAGGGGGGAGGCAGGGGGCTCGCAGGGCAGGGACGGGCCCCTGTGGGGATTTCGGGACGGAGGAGGCTCAAAGGGGCCAGACTAGAGGCTGCTGTGACGTCAGAGCACGTCCTTGGTAGTGTCGGCAGGAAGGGCGATGTCCGAGAGCAGGGCATCGTGAAAGCAAAGCCCGGGCCTGGGGTTTCTCAGCTGTGACCGAGGGGTCGGCCTGGGTGCGCTCCACGGGACTGGACTTTCTGCGGCAGATGCCTGGGTGTCTCTGTGCCATCCTTCCTCCCCCATCTACTGGCAAGTGCTCGGGGAGCACCCGGCCTGAGGTCGAGAGGGCAAGCTTATCCACGTGAGCAGTGACAATACAAGGCCCCACAGCTTCTCTGAGGTGGTGTTCAGACGGAGACGGGAGCAGGGGGCTGAAGGGTGGCTCCCCAAAAGATACACTCACGTCCTAACCCCAGGAACCTGGGCGTGTGACCGTATTTGGGAAAAGGATCTCTGCAGATATAACCAATTAAGGATCCTGGGTTTAGATCACGACCGATTTAGCACGGGCCCTAAACCCAACGCCAAGTGTCCCTATGAGAGACAAGTGGATTTGACAGATACGGGGAAGCCTGCAGCCCCCAAGGCTGGGACCGGCAGGAGGATCCTCCCCCAGACCCTCTGGAGAGCTTGGTCCTGCTCACACCTCCGGAACAGGGAGAGGACAGGTTTGTCGCTATAAGCCCCCTGCTTGTGGTTCTGTGCCACCACGGCCGTGGACGTCGCACAGCAGGGACCACGGGAGCATTAACGTCAGACCGAAAGACGATTGGGTCCAGGACCACCTTTCTCCTCCCAACCGCAGGTTCCCCGCCGGCTACACACCTCCCAGTCCAGGGCGCGGGGTGGGGGGCGGGCAGGGAAAGTGGCTCTGGGGGTGGTGGCAGTCAGCGCCTGGGCCCTCTGGGAGCACATGCTCAGCTTCCCGTCCACCCCAGATGGAGTTGCCAGAGGCCAGGGACCAAGGGAGCACGTCTGGTATGGCCCACGGCCGCAGCCTCGAAGCCCCCAGAACTCTGCCGTCAGCCTTGGAGGCCGTCTAAAATGGGAACACAGATCTCATAGGAGCCACATTCTCCCAGCCACGGGCAAGGGACCCCAGCGTGCGTGAACACGGAGGCACGCTGCTCCCCAGAAGGGTGGGTGGGAGAACACCCAAGGCCTGGGATGGGAAGGGGGGCACCGCGTATAGACCACTCACCCCACTCCGCACTTCACCTGTATCACATCACAAGGTTCCCCGGCTTCCTCACCGGGGAGTCGCAATCAGGATTTTACAGACGGGGGAGCAGCGGCTGGGGGCCCGGGGCTCAGGGGAGCGGAGGCCAAGAGCCGGGGTAGAGCAGGGCTGGAGCGACCAGCACAGACGAGTGCTAACTGAAGCCTGGATGCCGCACAGCCCAGCGTGGGACTCTAGTCTGGGTCCCGGCGAGGGGAGCTGGGGCTCCGCGTTTTCAAAGCTGATGCTCATGGGCGGCAAGGGGTGACCTACCCCCGTGGCCTTCTCTCCCTGACCCCGGCATGGCAGGTGGAGGGGGGCTGCTGAGGGCCTCTCGTTGAGGGCGTGGTACCGGGAGCCAGGAGGGGTCGGCGCCCCGAGGAGAGCCCCGGTGCCCAGCCGTGATGGGGCCGGACCGCAGAGGTCAATGCCCCGTTTCGAGCGTCTTGTGCACGGACGCGCAGGGATGTGCCGGGGCCTCCCACGGAGGAGCTCAACACCCCCCCCCCCCCCCCCCGCGGCGGCTCCGTGTGGGACGGAGCCGAGTGAGCCCATTTTACTGCCAGGGAAACCGAGGCGCGGGGGTCACAGCACTTTCCCAAGACCACACGAAAGCAGGTGCTGGGGCTCGCCCAGGCTGACCCTACAGCCCACATACTTTCTCCAGGACTGGAGGGCAAGGGGGCCTAGCTACCCCCTGTCCGGAGCCCGCTCCTCCTCTCTGGCCGGGCCAGGCTCCACCCCAGACCCCACGGCAGCCCTGGAGAAGTCCCTGCCCGTCCCCGCCGCTGGCCCCCTCCTTACTTGGTGGCAAACAGGCTGGGTGCTGCAGGGTGAGAGGTGACCAGTGCTGTCGGGGAGGAGCGGGTACAGGGGAGATGGTTTTCCTCTGGGCTCCCCCCGCCCCAACCCTGGCTTGGATGGAGCCACAGGAGAGTGAGGGACAAGAGGCCAGGCTGGCCTGTTTGTTGCATCACAAAGTCCTGCTCTGGGCTGGTCCCGGGGGGTGAGTCGGGGGAAGCCTCAGAGGGGCGCTCTCCCAGGGACCTGGCCCGGCCCAGCTCCCCTCTCTGTAGCAACTCCACCAGAGTGTCCGCAGCCTCTGTGGGGGCACCATGAGAATGGGCACGTCTTGCCAAGGTAAGCCCCAGGCGAGAGGCCCGGCAGCTGCAGGCTTCAGAGCCCGGGTCCGGGCGGGGGGGGGGCAGGCACCGCCGTGGTCAGCCCAGCATCATGACCTGTGCACCTGCTCCGCGTGGCCTGGAGCCAAGGTCTGAACCTCTGGAAGACTCGGCCTCCCCATGTGCAGTGTGGGAGCAGACCCAGGACACCAGCCCGTGCGGGCATCCTGGGTATCTCTAACGGGTCGCCCTCTGGGCCCCGGATGGAGCAGGTGTTCTGTTTTCTGGAGCTTTCTGGAAGGAGCTGCAAACAGAGAAGCAAGATCACAGCTCGTGTGAAAAGGAGGCATTGGGGCCAGCAGGATCCAGAAGGAGCCAGCCCACGGGCAGCAGAGAGGGTGGACAGGGCAGACGGAGGAGGCCGCCCAGAGTCTGGGCTTGTCACTGCCACTCGAGAGAGCCCGTGAATCGTCTCGTCCAACGTTTCCAAACGTTTTCCCCCTGCAGTCACAGAGGCTTTTAATACACGCAAAAATTCTCATTTGGAACGCCAGTAAGAAAAATTCCCAAAGAAAAGATTTTACTCCTTTACATCTGTTTTAGAAACTAAAAATTTTTAAAGTTTATTGATTTTTGAGAGAGAGAGAGAGAGCGCGCATGAGTGGGGGAGAGGCAGAGAGAGAGAGAGAGGGAGATACAGAAACCGAAGCAGGCTCCAGGCTCTGAGCTGTCAGCACAGAGCCCGACGCGGGGCTTGAACTCACAGACCTCAAGATCACGACCTGAGCCAAAGCCGCACGCTTAACCGACAGAGCCAGCCAGGCGGCCTGTTTTAGAAATTACAACGGATGCATGCACTTAGTGTAAATTCAGGAACGGCCGCACAGCTCAGAAAGGATGACGCCAGGACTGGCACCCAAACCTGGGTTCAGACAAAGTATGACCCGGGCTCTGTGGTCACGAGTGGCCTGTGGCAGTGACAAAACGGAAGAAGGCACCTGTGGAAAGCATGGTTTGCGTGTGTGTGGAGGTCACGGATGTAACAACGATGCCTGGACACAGTCACGTCTGGGGGGGTCCCGTGCACCATGTCCAGATGGGGGGTGTGGCATGTGGCTCATAAACAGACCAGCACCACGGGAAGCTACACTCGGCCCCCCAAGGACCTCCCGGGCTCCCACCAGCGGGAAGTAAAAGCTTGACGACGGCCAGGATGTGTCTCCCGCTCACCCGATCCCGGCAGATACCCAAGCTTCCCTCTCCCGTCCAGCAGTGCCTGTGTCGGATGGGGTGACACAGCCGACCAGCCCTCACGGGCTGGGGGCCCCGTGCCTTTTTGATTCAAGGACACAAAGCAAGAGACGTGGACCGTTTGTCTAGTCTCGGCTGGTGTGAGTGCAGGGGTGGGGCTCAGTTTGGAGCGACAGGGGCGCCACGTGGTGGCTGACGGCTCTCTCACGTGTGTTTGCGAGACGGGAGGCCCTCCAAAGCGTGGGCCGCACGGGCACCCCGGGCTGGGGCCGACGGCTACTCCTGTTTGCAGTACGTCTCGCTCCTTTTCAGGAGTTTGGCCACCGGCTGCTCCACTGGAGGGCGCTGGCTTCGTGATCCCGAGGTCTTGGGTTAAAGTCTTCATTTTTAGCCAAGGCTGATTTGAGAATCACAAAAATTGGGAACGAGGGGCTTGGCGTGGCCGGTGCCTGCTTCCACAAGCCGGCCTGTTGCTGTGGCTGCGACCAAGAGAGAGCTGAGCCACGCAGATAAGAGGCTGCAAATGACTGGTTTCAGGCCTTTCATCAGGGTGCGCTTCGACTCAGAGGATTTGGGGAAAGCGCGGGTACAGAGGGCTTAGCAAAGCCCGAAGCACCGTGTACCACAAGCGGACAGGTTGGTGGCTCCAATGTGCCAAGATCGGATACGTCACATCGCTGAATAGGCTGGTTTTGCGGCAGTCAAGAAGCTAGACGTTTGGTTTTTAAGGAAACGTTTAATCAAGCAGCTGTGGTGCTCCGGAAGGCGCAGAGAGCCTGGACCGTCTCCCGACGTCACTGCGCCAATGGCCGCCGGGTCACACGGGGGAACTGCCCACTTCCTGGCCACGGAGGGCGGGTCCCCAGGCCAGGACACCTGGTTCTGAGTTCTCCCTGCCTGTGGCTGTCCCTCTGGTCCCTGTATTTCACAGGCCTGGAGAACCTGCCTTCGATGAGCCCGAAGGGAAAGTTCACTTTGTGTGTCTGGAGACACAATCTCCGGAAACGTTTCCCGAAGTGTGAGACGGGCACCATTCTGCGGGCTCTTGAGGACAGAGCAGTGATCTCAATGGAGGCCTTTCCCGATCCTTGCTCTTTCAAAAGTCTTTTGGGGATTTCGTGAGTCCTCGGGGGGAACACCTGTAAGTCTGCTCGGTGCCTAGTCTCCCCGTAATCCTTCCTGACGCTTACTCGTCTCTTCCTTGAGAGGGGAGAGGGAGAGGGAAGGCAGCCATATCTGACCAGAACTTAAGAACACTGTTTGGTTTTTACCATTATTTGGGCTCTCAACTCCTACTTGGTGACAGGAAACACTGACTTTTTACTCATGGCAAGGGTATAAAAAGTCACGATGGCCACCAAATGACTGCAGTTTGGGGCCACGGCTCCTAAACTTAGCAGGATTTGTGATCTGGGCTCCATGCCTGAACCAAGAAGTTGTGTCCTCGGTCCTGAAGGACTGGAGAGGAGGTCCTCTGGGACAAATGGCCCCATTCCTCCTCCCCTGTAAATGACCTCTGGTTCCGCCTCGGGGCCCAGAGAGCTCGCGGTGGGGGTGCCTTGGGGAAGCCGGGAGCAGCAGGCTTGGGAAGCGCCGGATCACGCAGGGGCCCTGAGTGCTGTTACGCAGGCCCCGCAGGCCCGGTGAGAGCTCTGGGGTGCGGGTGTAACACCCGGGCAGGTGGTTACCACGGGAGAAGGGAGATCCAGCGCCGAAGCCCCGGAAAGGAAGGGGCAACACCGCCACCTAGTGGCGAGCAGGGCGGGCGGCGCCCTTGATTGGCTGATTCAGACCCAGTGGTTCCAGGCGCCGTATTTTTAGCACTGGACGGTCTCTGACCCCGAGGGACAGCGGCCCAAGGCAGAACTGGGACTCACCACTCCTTGCCTCTCCAGCCATGGCCTGTCACCACCCAAGGAGCCACCACATCTCAAGAGCCTGCTGTGCGGCAGGCACTGGGCTGGGCTCCGACCCCCTTCTCTGGTCCAGCCTCCCACGCAACCCCAGGAGGGGCCGCTGTGACATCAGCGCGCAGGTGCAACCCTGCCTTCACAGTCAAGTGACGGGATCCGGGAACATGGTCCGGCTTGGGGGCGGTGGGACTACGAAAGAGCTGTCTTTTGAATTTCCCTGTGTTTGAAGAGAGGTGGCAGGGTCGCTGGACGAGCAGGCCCCTCAGCCCTCTGGCCTCAGTGTCTTGTACTGTGAAACGGGGACAGAGGTCTCCACAACTTGCAAGCCACGGCCCTGATTACGCCTGCAGGGAAGCGCACTCCCCCAGGGCAGCCGGGGTCATGGTTCCTGGGCAGGAACTGAATTTGGAGGAAGGCTCCCGTGGGCTCCAGGGGGAAGGAGAGCTGTGCCCTGGTCCCCCACTGTGCCCCAGGGCAGGACACATGCTCAGGACACTGTGAGGGCCAGGGCCGAGGGCGAAGCCAGGCCAGAAAGACCCTGCCTCTATGGGGATGAGAGGATTCGGCCCAGGAGCACAGCAAGGCGACTAGTGCGGTCAAGGCCAGGCGTCCCTCTCTCGGTGTCTGGATGGGAGGTGGCCCTGGGACCCCTGTGTGACCTGCAGCCCAGCCCGTGCTGGTGGAAGAACCAAGCAGGACCCCGGCCCTCAGGGAGCCTCTATCTAGGGGAGGACACACACACACACACACACACACACACACACACACGTCGTCGGTGGGCGGCCACAGAGGTGACTGTCCAAACTGGGCCACTTCTGAGAGGGAGGGGAGGGGACGCCGTCTTGGCAGCTGTTCCAGGACCACAGCGCCTCAGAGACTGCTCCAGGCCAGGGGGACGAGGGTTCGTGCTGTCCTCATGAAGACGTGGGTGGAGAGGAGACCCTCCAGGGGAAGGAAGGGGCTCCTGGGACCAGGCCTTGAGTGATCTGTAGGGCTGGGGAGGCAGCAGGCCGGCCAGGAGAGCACGTGTCCTTCAGGGCCCGGACAGTGTCTGGGGAACCCCGCAGTCGGGACTGCTGCCCACAGGGCACCTGCTGGACTTGGCCCCCTGGAGGGCGTGGCCAGTTCCCCCTCGGGGCAGTCTGACCCCTCTTAAGGCGGCTCCCGGGTCGCCCTCCACCCCTGCCGGTTACCAGGCAGGGCTGAACCACGCAGGCGGGATGTGCCGTCCGGCAAGCCGCAGTGAGAAGTGCGCTTCTCCAGTGGATGGGGAGTACGTACTGGGCCCTTCCACGCGCCAGGCACCACAGGAAGACCTGGGGCTTTCGGCCTCTGTCCCAGCCTCGGGCTAGGCTCGCCCCTCCTTCGTCCTGCTAGGAACTCCTCTGGCCTTCTGGCGGCTCACTGCTAGTAAGGGCAGTGGCCGGAGGGCACCACACAGAGGGCCAGCCTCCGGCCGGACGTCCCAAAGGACCTGTTTCCTGTCTCCAAGCAGGGCCACCACCGTCCTGCCCTGGCCAGGGTGGAGTCGGGGTGACCAGAGTGACCCAGGGACGCGGTGTCTGCGGCAGAGGCCCAGCGGGCCCGGCCAGAGCCGGAGGAGGAGGGGAGGCGGGGCCCCGGGTGGGAGGCAGGCCTCTCCCGGGGTTGGCTGGTCCACATACCCCGCTGTGTGCGGGCGGCCCTACCTCTGCTTGCGGCTCCTGAGCCCCTGTTCCTTCCGCCCAGAACTAGCTGGCGCTGGGCGTCCGTCCCTGCGGTGCAGGCAAACATCGGCGAGCCCTCTAGTTCCACTGGAGACGCCAACAGCCAAAACCAGA
The DNA here is from genome assembly GCF_022837055.1 of Prionailurus viverrinus. Classification (NCBI taxonomy): domain Eukaryota; kingdom Metazoa; phylum Chordata; class Mammalia; order Carnivora; family Felidae; genus Prionailurus; species Prionailurus viverrinus. The sequence continues at coordinate 5,674,914 of NC_062575.1, forward strand.
AAGAGACAAGACCTCTGAACCCACCGCCATTTCCTATCACGCTTTCTTGGGGGCACTGACAGTGTTGTGCAACGGCTGGAACATTCCAATCACCAGGCCCGACAAGCCCTGACAGAGGCAGAATGCCTGGACGATCCCACGCCACACGCCCCCTTTGGAGCGCTGAGCAGACACCGCCCCGCCCATGTCACGCTCCCTGCCTGTTTCGCACGTACCCATCCCCACACCTCTTCCCGTAAAACTCTATGTGTCCATCTCGCGGGGGGGAGAGCTGGGTGGTTGAGGCTTGAGCCTCCCACCTCCCCACCCCACACTGCTGGCACCCGAAACGCATCCCTCATCTCCTGAGTGACTGGCTTCTCTTGCTCAGCAACTGTGTTGGTGGAACCCAGCCCGGAGCTCTGCTTCGGGTTTGTCCAGCCCCCTTGGGGTCCCCCGGGATGGGCGGCCGGCCCACGGCAGCACCCGCCTTACCCGCTGGTTTGCAGCTGGGATAGATAGGTCACAAAACCGAACAATGTAAATCATGTAAATGATTTACGCTTTGGGAGAGTCCTGCCCGGGACCCATCCCTCTTTGCCAGAACCTCAGGGTCCTGACATTCCTTGTCCTCGTCAGCTTGCCGGCCCGGCTGCCTTTCCGACTTTGTCCCCTGTCACTCCTGCCAGGTGGCTGGGTGTCTCCTCTTTGTAGCTGTTCCCCGGAGGTGGGTCAGTGCGGTGGGGAGGCAGACTCGGGCCCTGGCCAGGCCCTGGGCCTCCCCGCTCCTCCCTCACCAGCTGCTCGGCCCTCCCGGAGCCTCAGTTTCCTTGTCTGTAAATGAGAGACACTCCCTCAGGCTTCACGGTTGGGAGGTTAGGAGAACATGGGGCCCGGAGCGGAGATAGATGCTGTTTCTTGCTCCTTTCCTGGATGCTGAGAAATTAACGACATGAGACACGCGAATGCATTTGGAAACAAAAAACAAAGGCAGGAAGGAGACCTGGGATCCCCTCCATCAATTTTGCTAATTGCAAATAATGCGGAAACTGTCTGTGGTGAATGGAAGCCATGGGGCAGCTGTCCGTTCTAACAGATCAAAATGGACTTCATATTCCAATGAGGGCTTTAGAATCCAATTAAAAATCTGAGAGACATTCCCTCCATTTAAATCTCAAATATGACTAACGCTTCATTTCAAAGCCCAGAATGAGCTGATCCTTGCAAAAACGTTAGGAGATTCCTCCCCCCCCTTTGGAGCCACATACAGAGTAAGGAGAAAGCACTCCCCCTTGCTGGGGTGTAATGCCCCCGGATGCCCGAGGGAGGGCAGAGCTGTGCTAGCCCTTAGTGGCTCTTGATCCGGAGGGCAGTGGAGGTCCGGCCCTGAGAGAGGACAGAGGGAGGGAGGGCAGGAGGAAGGGGAGAGGGGAGAGGGAGGGGTGGTGGAGAGGGGAAGAAAGAGCAAGCAGGCATCAGTGACTCCCTGGCCTTGGAAGTTCCCGCCTCTTCTAACCCGGGGAACAAATCACGCCACTTGGTCACCTCTAGAAATTGTCAACAGAAGCCAGAAAACCGTCATTCTAATTTCCAGATAAGGGGATGACAGGATCCGGAACCTATACCCAGGTGAGCATGATGCTGGTCCCCTCCTCCGGGCTTCTCAGCAGCCCTGACGTACCCGTGTGCTGTGGCTCCCCTGTGTACAGATGGGGAGACCGAGGAAAGTGAGGCCAGGCGGCTCCAGCCGTGAGGCCGTGCACTGCCTTTCAGAACAGGATGGGGCCACGAGCAAGTGTGAGCGGGTCGGTCCCAAGACCGTCAGCATCCCCGAATCAGAATTAACCCTATCTCTAGCAGACCTGAGGACTGAGCCTGTGGCAAACCCCTGTGGAGAGAGACTGGGGGAGGGAGCAGGGGGGGTGGGGGTGTCTGAAGCACAGACCCCCAAGCAGCGAGACGAAGGTATCGGGGCTCCGACCAGCGGTTCGGGGGAGGGGAGCAGAGCCTCTCCTCAGATGGGGTCTGAAGGGGAAGGTGGGGGACACGGAGGGAGAGCAGGCTCTATGGTTGGGGGGCGCGGAGCACAGCTTCAGGCCTGAACCTGGCGCGCTATGGAACCCAAGGACAGTCACGTACTGAGCACCTGCTGTGAGTCTGTCCCCTCTGTGGGCACTTTGCAGGGGAAGACACTGTGGTCCGAGGGGTTGTCCAGGGTTCCCTGAGAGCAAGCGCGCTGGAGCCCAGGTCCGGGAGACAGCACCTACACCCGCGGCTACCGTGTCCCCCGTGTACCGACGTCACCTGGGCGGTGGGCGGTGACCAGCGGGACGTAAATTCACGACGCGGGGATCCAGTGACCTGCTGCAGCCCTCTGAACCCACCGCTGCGGGGCTATTTTGCAAAGGATGACATACGTACACCTGGGCGGTCTGGTCGTCCCCCACAGGGAGCGGTGAGCCGTGCCGTTTGAGCCGCCTCTGCCCTCCTGGGGGCCGTGGGGTTGAACAGACGGTAGCACACAAGGTGTGAGGTGAGCGTCGGCCCAGCGCGGCACCACGAGGCGGCCCGGCTCCCTCCCTTCGGTGACTTAGACTGACACCCAGAGACAGGACACCCACCCACCCGCGTCCATCCATCGCAGGCCGTCTGGGCTGCTGTGACAAAATATCACCGACCGAGTGGAGGCTGGAGATCCAAGGTCAGGGTGCTGGCACGGCTGCGGGAGGGCCGTCTTCTGGCCTCACATGGTAGAAGGGGCCGGGGGCTCCGTGGGGCTTCCTGGGAAGGCACTGATCCCCACCTCCTAACACCGTCACCTTTGGCGGGGAGGGTTCGAGATAGGAATCTGGGGGGGTACAACACTCAGAGCACTGCACCACCCACATCCGCCCGGCCGGCCAGCCGGCCCATCTGACGAAGCGCCGGAGAGGAGTCATGACAAGAGGCTTGACAAGAAAAAACCACCACTGGGTGTGGCAGGAGCCGGGTGACAGGCACGTGGGCTCATTAGGCTATCCTGTCCGCTTCTGTGTATTTGGTTTGAAAAGTTGCGCAAGAGGAGGCTAAATAATGCGAGAAGGTGAGAAATGCGGGGGTGCGGGGTTGGGGTCTCAGGCAGGCAGCTCTGGAAGAACTCTCCCCGAGCCCCTTGAGGGCGAGGACCCCGGGCCTGGTGGGGCTCCAGAGCTCAAGCACTAGATTAGCTGGGGGCCAAGCGGAGCAGCACCGGAATGCTGCCCCCGGGATCCAGAGAGAGAGAAATTTCTAGTGGCGACCACCGTCACGCCGCTCATGATCAGCCAGCAGCCCCACGTGGGAGGTGACGCACAAGGGCCGGGGGTCGGGTCTGGAAGATGAAGGGCACGGAAGGCTGGGGGACCCGTCTGCAGGAGCGAGGACACGCACACACGGACACCCCGCCCCTCCCTGCCTCTCTCTCCTCACGCTCTCCTTCACGGGACACCCGCACACGCCCAGCCCGTGGGGTCTCGGCTCTCGGAGGTGACCACACACACCGTCCTAAATAACCACCTATTTAATGCTTCGCAGAACAAAACCGTTCTGTACTACGAGGATCACTGGAAGCCTGCAGCACCGCAATCTTCGTCTCTGATCCGGTTTAAGCCCCAGGCAACCACACCTTGCGTGCTCGGCGATTTTGGCAAACGGTGTGCAGTCACGAACATTTTCATACATTCAGCATCTCCCAAATCTAAGCGAAATGGAGCACAGCCCGCTATCCCTGTGCGGCGAGTGGGGAGAATCGGCTAAGACAACCACGGCTGAATTACGTTCTAAGCTCGAGGGAAAAGCTACTCTCACCCGGGCCACCTGCCGGGGTCCTCGCGAGGCTGCCCGGTCCACCGCGGGATGACAGCCAGCAGAGATTCTAGACCTTTCTAAAGATGGAGGTGCCACCGCACCCCCTCTGGCGGCGGGCCAGGCCGCTCTTCCGGGGAGAGCACACCCACCCACCCCGCGTCCACCGGAGCCCCCATCGCGTGCCAGGCACCACGCCTTCGCTCTCTCGCGATGGGAGTTAGGACGCAGCCTTCCGGTGCGGCCCTGCTCTGGGCAGGAGCGCGCACTTCAACTCTGCTTTACTAAAAAAGGCTCTTTTGATCCATAATCCGCCACCCCAACCCCCCCCCCCCCCCCCCCCCCGACCCATCCAGACAATGATCCTTTTCTGAGTCAGAGACATTGCTTGAGGGCAGGTTTAAAGTTTGCTGTTCTTGTGAAACTGGGCCACGAGGCTGAGCACCTGCTCGGAAGCCTTGATGTTCTTGGCGCAGAGGTAGCTGGTGCTGTTGGCGGCCGTCTCCTCCGGGTAGTAGCGGTAGTTGACCATCAGGCCGCAGGAGCCGGTGACGCCCTTGAGGCTCGTGTCGGCCAGCCAGTTGAGGCGCCACAGCACCGCCCCGTTCTGCAGGTGGAAGTTTGCCACGGGGTTCAGGGCGTAGCCCCGGTGCTTCTCTCCGTACAGGTACCAGGCGCAGAGCCTCATCAAGGGGGCCTGCAGCACCCTGACCAGCTTCTCAGACTTCACCCACTCGCTGCTGCTGAGCGAGACCTTGAGGGTCTCGTTAACGGGACCGCCTAGGATCTCCGAGATCTCTTTACATTCGGAATCTGTGAGCAGTTCACTCCTCCCGTGTTCCTTTGCTTGTGAGTTCAGGAGCCCCAGAAGCCACTTGGTGAAGCCGGGGATAGGAGACAGACTTGAGAACGTCCCGAGATGAGGAAACTCTCTCTGTAGGGCACGGTGGGTGGGGAAGGGAAGGTGGAGAGAACACACACACACGTAACTCAGCAGGCATGTCACCGAGACGGAAACGCCTCTCCACGTGTCATTCGCGCACCATTAAGCGCTGCATGTCGCTCTGCGGTTTACCACGTGCCCTCTGGGGTGCATTTTCTCCTTTCGAGGGGCATTTATGAAGAACCTGACACATGCCAGGCCCTAGAGATACCCTGAGTCCCCAAGGCGAGCCTCTACGACGGCTGCCCTGCCCACGCCACCTGTCAGAATGGCCAGTCAGGGGCCCGGCCCGACATGAGCAGGGGCTGCTGCTAAGTGGGGCACGCAGTCCTGTGACCACATCTCCGGAGCGTCTGGTCTGCCGTGCCCCTCCCGGGGACTGCTCTGTGGCCACACGGCTCGGCCTGCCATTTTACCTGGTGACCGTGTACTGAACAAATCATCGCTTGTAGAGCTAGCCCACAGTGGGTGTGGACTGTGGGCCAGAAGGCAGGGAGGCACCGGGGGTTTCTCCATAGCAGACAGGACGGTTCATGTTCAAATTACAGCGACATCTCAAGGACAAGTTTTTTTTTTTTTTTTAAACGCAGCATTTTCTGATTAAAAATGTAATTTATGGTCACTACAGGTGAATTTTTTTAATGTATGATGGAAGGAAAAAAAAAAACCCAAAACTACCATCGTCCACAACTTGAGATAACTTAGTCTCCAGGGTTGATAAAGTGTAACTCCGTCTTTCTCTGGTTTTTACGCGGGCGAGGCATTTAACTTCTATCCCTGCTTTCTGAACTTACGTTGTGACAATTTTCTCCTTTTCATTCAGAATCCAGACACATAACTTAACAGAGTAAAAGATAAGACTGTACCAGGGTTCTCCTAACCGTGTTCCTCTCGAGGGTCTGCCTTTATAAACCGCGATGAACACTCTCGTGCAGAAGAGTGACACGGCTTTTTGGGATTCTCTCTGGTGACTCTCTGGCTCACGGCGGGGTGCTGTGACCAGCCAGCAGGATGGCTACTGGGCTGAGGGGCCAAATCTGACCGATTCAGAAATCGACTCTGCGGGTGAACCTCCGACTCCGCCTTTCTCACCGATACGCCCCCGCCCCCCACCCCATTCATCAACACCTCAGCAAAGAAGGAAAGAAAAAACTTAAATTAATTAGATGTGGCTCCTTATCGCCTCCAGGGAAGAAGTGACAGAGAGTGATTCTAATGACGCTGATTGCCTGCTGAACCCTGAGTTCTCAGATTTAAGGTTGATTATGAATTTAATGCAAAGCACGCTGACGTTTTAATTCCACTCCGTCATTCTCCACGGAAGGGTTTCTGCTGCAGCGACACTGCTGAAACCACGCAAATAGGAGAATACCACTCCCAGAGCCAATTATTAGCAACCTAATTATTTTACCTTTAATTAGATTCTGCCCATTGCGGCTCACTCAAGCCCCTTAGGAGAGAGTTTCAAAAAGCTAGACCCAGACAGAACCTGAGCGTTTCTGCTGTAGGGTGGCAAGGGGCTTTTCCCAGGGTAACGGACAGAAGTTATTACAAAAAAAAAAAAAAAAAAAAAAAAAAAGCCAGCCTATCTGCCCGCAAGCTGCCGGGTCTAACCTCGGCACTGCCTCCGTCCTGAGTGTTCTCGGGGAGCCTAGAGCGTGCCAAGGGCCATCTGGCCCTTTCCACCTCTCCTACCTCCCTCTAGATCCCCTCCGGTCCCCCGTCCCCAGGGGCTGACACCCCCTGCCCCCGCACCGTTCCCACCTGCAGCTCCTTGAGCACTCGCTTGACGAGGAAGGTGCCCAGCTCTACCCCCTGCAGTCCGGGCTGCGTCAGGCTGATGGAGTAGAAGATGGCCGCAGAGATCTGGCTCCCCTCCTCCGTCTCCGACGGGGGACACTCCTTCACTATGGCCTGGAAAACACCACGGTGGTCATGGTGGGCTTGGGCCCCCCGCTTCCCACGCCTGCCCTATCTCTCGGGGCCGGGAGAAGCCAGTGAGGATGGGAGCCCGGAGACCTCGGCCCTGTTCGGGGCCTCGGCTCTCGAGACCCAAGGCCTGTTCCGGTTTGAGACCTCTCCGGAGGCGGCAACGCACGGCCTCCCTGGGTTGTCTGCTCCCCCTGCACTGTTTCTATCGCAGCGAACTTCTCAACAAGCAATGCGTGTTCCCTTTGCCTTTTCCGGGCCTCTGTGTGGTCAGAGATGGATGCATCTCCTCCCTGCCAGCACCAGACGTAACCCGCCGACCCGGCTGGTAGGCCAGCGCCTCCCTCTCCGTGGCTGCCCTGCGTGGGCCTGACCGCTCTACCCTGCAGTCATTCTCGCTCCTTGTCTCTGAACTCTGGGCTTTCAGATTTCCCAACAGGCCACACGCAATCCCATAAAGTCTTTCTCTCAGCAAGTTCACCTTTCTGTACCCTTTTGATTTTGTGCTACGTCCTTGTTTTTCCTTGGGGAAAACACACATCTGCACAGACACGCACACGAAGTAATGCAGAAAGACTCCTACTGGGAAGTCCCTTAGCCCAGGCTGATTTTATTAGCTCTGAGTTCTGGGTGTGGTTTTCTGAACCTCAGCACTCTGAAGGTCACTGGACAACAGCGGAACGGCAGGCGGGGACCTCCAGTTTGCTTCGAGGCAGGTGCACCAGCTTGCTTCCCAGAACGCATTTAAGCTGCTAACTTCCATCAGCGACACCCGATTCTGGCAGCGGGGGTGTTCCCTCCACGAGGTCTGGGAGTCCACGAGCTTTGTGAAATTGTGTGTGGAATGTGCGGGTCTGCGCGTGTCCCCGGGGGACGACATCCTCGAGCTTTCACCCTCTGGAGATGCTCAAAGGGTCTTTCCTGTGGCTTCTGAAGAGCTAAGAACGCCGCTCCTGTAGGAAGGCGGGGTGGATGGGGACAAAGGGCCAGGGACACCCCCCGGGGCCGCGCTCTGACAGCTCGGTGCCACCTGGGTCAGGATGCCCACTCTTCACCATGTGAGGTCGCCTCCGCTGTCTTTCTGGAATGCTGCAGGTTACCTTGTGTTCCTTGCTCAAAATGTTCCAGCAAGCCTTTTTTTTTTAAGTTTTCAAAACACAAACGAATCTTTCTTTGGTTACACAAGAGACTGCATGATGTCAACGAGGCAAAACGTGTACGCGTGAGGAAGAAAGCACAAGTTATTCCCAAACCAAGTCCTGCTGTTAACCTTCCGGTGAACACCTTCCAGTCTGTCCCAATGGCATAGGTGCGTGCACACTTCAACACACACACACACACACACACGCACACACGCACACCCTGCGCACACGCTGTCTCCCCGCGCCCACGCGCTCCATTCTCCCACGCCCTGAGCGCTGGGGTGGAACCCCGGTCTCACCCTTACTGGTACTGGGATCGTGGGCAGGTCTCCCAAATTACCCTAAGCCTCAGTCTCCTCGCGTCCACGAGGACAAGAATAACAGGAGAAACGCTGAATGCCCAGGGTGGCACGAGCAGGGACGCGGGGACATGGCTCGTGAGCTGACGGGCACCCAGCAAACGCTCGATCCCTATATGTTTAAGCGCACACTGATCATGCCGGTCTGGAGCCTGAATTTCCGGCCGTTCAAGACCCGGACAGTGAGCAACCGTCCACGCTCCCAGGTCTGAGCAACACGAAGGGAGAACTCCCCAGAGTGGACATTGTAGGTCGCACAGAACGCACGTCTTCTGTGTTCACAGACGTCGCCAAACTGCCCTCAGAGCGGCTGTGGCAGCTTCCAGCGCGTGCGGGTCCCGCAAACGCAACACTCACGAGGGACTTTCTCCGTGGAGGTCAAGAACACCCGCCCGATTGCCCTGCTTGGTCTCTCCACCTTCTGATACCATGAAAGGCTGCCTGGATGCCCATCCTGGGATCTGGTATCATCTTTCCAGCTTCCGGACCAGCCATCCCGGACCCAGAGCCGCAGCCCACCGGGCCCCGCGCTCTGACAAGCCCCAAGTGCCCCGGGGTCTCCGCTCCCTCGACTGCTTCACCCTCCCCGTGGTCAGGCCCCTGCTCCCAGCCCCCGCACTGGTTCTTCTCCAGCCCCGGCAGGAGGGATCTGCTCCTTCCCGTCCACCCCAGAGCAGGCAGCGCCTGCCAAACAGGGTCCCGGCTCCTCGGCTCCCCGGGCCGAGCTCTGGGCCCACCTCAGGCACGCCGCACGGTCTGATTTTCAGTGTTTTAACCACGGGTCTTGAAACCCGTGGGGCCCCGGGGCCCCTTAACGACCACTAAAGTGTTGAAGGGTGCACCCTTCCTTCCTTAGCCACGTCTCAGCGGCAGGTCGATGTCCCCAGAGGAGTGCCATCCTTGTTCTGGAACTGTCTATACACGACGCGTCTACACTCTGTAGCCACAGACCAGGAGATTTTCTCTAGCCGATTCAAAACTCCACAGATGCCTGGGGCAATCTACTTCCCGGGGGTGGGGGGGACACAACCACGTTTAAAACAGCGTCAGGGACTCTGCGACGCGGCCCTGAGCCGGCCGTCCGCGGGTACCTGGATGTTGCTGGAGATCTCGCTGGTCAGCGCCACGTGCAGCACGACCAAGGGCTCCTCGGGGCTTGCACAGTGAGAAAAGAAATAGCACCTCCTGTAAGGCCCGACGCGTCGTTTCATATCCATCCAGTTTTTTACAGGATGCACGGCCTCAGACCTGGGGGAAAGTCAGAAAGAAGTAAGCCAGGGGGACAGCTCGCAAGGTACGTAACCACTGCCGATTCCTGTGCACACTGCCAAGGGAGCCTTGGTGGCTCGCTCAGTGAGGCCCAGTCCTCACTACAGTCCATCCGTCCTTTGCATGCAGCCTCCACAGACCTGCCAGGAAAATTCAAAGAAAACCGTTTTAATGTGAAACAGCGCTGGCTGACAGGAACAGCAGCTAATGACCCTCGGACCCACAAACTGTCCCCTGCTTCTTAACACCTGGTCTCAAGGCTAGCTTGCAGGCCCCCGGAAGCAGATCCTGACACGGGTGACCTGAGGATGCTTGCACCTCCCGGCCGCTCTCTCCTCCGAGTCTGCGGCGTGAAGTCCGTGCTGCAAACACACAGCCCGGGTTGTCCAGCAGCCTCGTCAGCCACGTGTTGTTTGCAACGTGTCAAATGGGAGCCCCTCGGGTTTGTCACGCTTCAAAGCGCAGCCTTTCGCGAGCCTCAGTGTCTATAAGACGGCATGGGCACCAAGACCCGCGAGGGAAGAGCGGCTCCTGTCCGTGGGGACCGCCCGGGCTTCGCCGTGTCCTGCGCACGCAGGGACCATGCCCCACACAGCCCATCCAGAGACTTACGCCAGGGAGGTGCTGTCACAACTACGGGAGCCAGATGCCGTTGGGGTCACTAACGCCAGGAGTCGGCCCAGTGGGACCCTGTGTCTCTGAGAATGGGGTGTGGGGAGAGGCGGGCTGTGCACTTGACCACGGGCCACACACGTTGTGCTTGGGCCACAACGCACGCGGACAGAGGCCGGCTTTCAGCTCCCGTTCAGGAAAAGTGACAACTTGAATACTTACTCGCTGATTTTCTGCAGGACCTCACACGGCGAGTGCCAGGTGACCCGTTCCAGGCTCAGGAAGCCCGAAGAGAACCACTCTGAGAGCATGCCCTTCAGCACTCCGTTCATCTCCTGAAAGGGAGAACACAGAGTGCTGGCTTCTGGGGACAGGCCGGCCAGCCCGCCTCTGTGCCACCACCAGCCGACACGGGGGGATCAAGCAGGCAAGAGGGACGCGAAAGCAGACCGCGGGGTGCTTCTCCCAACGGCTTCCTCGGTGACAGCTCCGCGGGACTCACCCCACCCAGGTGGCCGGCACCCGGCTCTTTTGCCCCGCCCGGCCACCCCCGTCAGTAAGACCTCAGCGGGAGCTTTCGATCTGAGCGAAGCTGCCCGATCGGACGGCGTGTTCCAGCTCACGCGCCACAGTGAACGCGACTGGAACTTGTGAAGTCGACAGAGCCACGGCTGGTGCGCCACGAAGGGAACGGTAACACGGGGGGCGTGGGGATCAGGACATCCCCCTCTCGGGAACATTCTGGGACGTGCCCAAACGTCTCTTGTTTCCTGAAAGGGGCAAGTACGGGGGTCCAGGCACCATATCCGCCAACTCAAAGGTGCGCGTTTTCATATTGTAACATCTCTGAAGTCGGGATTCATCTTGCAAACGATGGCGGGGTCACCGCTTCACTCGTAGCATTTTTTTCTACCTTAGTGGGACATAGAATAGAGTGTGTCCGGCAATCGGTGACCTTAGATTTGATGACATTGTTCTAAGTTCACTTCACTGATCACATCTAATCTACTTCCGGAAGTGAGGAGCCGACTTTACCATCCAAGACACGTGCGCCCAAAAACCTTTCAAGCAAGAATGGAACCGGAGGCACCCAGGGCAAGGCGAGGGCGCAGGGGCAGACCCAGCTCGGTGTAGCCCACTGTGACCGCACTGAACGTGGAACCGCAATAGGCTTCCTGACGGCTCGAGCGAGAGGATGCCGGGGCACCAGACGCGGCTGGTTGTTCCTCAACAACTGTTTCCTTTTCTTCCAAATCAACAAAAGTCTTATGCTTTACGCAGGCACATGGCTGTCCAGGTTCAAGATCACACTGCAGCCAGGGGCAGTCAAAAGAGCGAGTCCTGGCCAAACAGATGTAAGCAGAAGTAAACATGGCAGGAGCATGCCCTTTGCTCATCTCTTCTCTGTCCCTCTCACTGCAGCCTGGAAGGTGATGTGATGGCTAGAGCTGGAGCAGCCATCCTGGGCCATGAGGTAACTTTGGAGAGGAAGGTTTTTCGGGGAGAACAACAGACGGAAGTCAGGGTCAACTGAGGGCATCACAGAACAGAATCAGCCCTGGGGTGTCTACCTCCAGACTTTTACATGAGAGACAGACTTCTGTCTTATTCAAACCACCATTATTTCGGGTCTCTGTTATTCACAGATGAACTACATACTAACAGATACGCTGAATGTTACTGAAGAATAACACACATCTCAGTATATCCAGTACAGAATTGACAGAGAGCTACCACCGCAAAAGCTGTAAAAATGTCCACATTTTATTCCCTGGTAAACGAAAGGACTCACAACTGTGTCACTGGAGGATAAGCTTGAAGTTAGTTAAATAAAGGGCTGGTGGCTCTGAAAAGCTTTCAGAATGAAGTAAGATCCCTCTTTAAATATTTAAGGCCTGGGGCACAGAACCAGCCACCGATTTGTTCTGTGGGACCCCATGGGGGCGAAGAGGGAGGTAAACTTAGGACCAACAAGGGGGAGTCACGGACAGATAGACTTGGACCGAATTTAACGTAAAGGAGAAGCCTGGAATAGCCAGGGTTGACCACAGATGCTATCCGGGGAGAGTGAACATCACCACGAGCGGGGACCAAGGGCAGGGTTTACAAGGATTTGGTGGAGGCGTTTTAAGGATTTAATGGTTGGACCAGATGCCCTTTGCGATTCTCTTTAACTCCGAACTCCATAACCCGGTCTCCCTCCCTCAGCTCCACGCTCGGTGAGGGCAGACGTGGCTTTGGCTTCACACCTCTGGATCCAGAGGCACTCAGCGGGCTCTCCCATGTGGAGGACGGTTAACAGCCTGATGCCAAACGAAAACGGGGAGACGGACTAGAGAGTGGAGAGGATGAAGGGGCAGGAAGGGAGGCCAAGAGAGGCCAAGTGCCAGGCATACAGACGGCTGCTCATACAACTATGTTCACTACACCGGATCACAGCGGTTCTTGAACTTCCCGGGGTCTTCACGCGCTCGAGTGCTTGCTAAAAACCACGGACCTGCTCCCCAGAAAAATGCACACACATTTCTCAATTTTTGCACCCAGTTTCCCGGGAATCGTGGATGGCCTGTGAAACTCATCTATGGATCATCCCCAGAGGTTCACAGACGCCGGACTGGGAACCTCCACACTGGACGGTTGGGACTGGATCGGCCGAACTCCATGGAGGGTGTGCGGGCATCTCCAGCGCATCCCTAACAGGAGAGTGCGGGACATGCCTGGCTTCGGTATCGATTCGGGATTAATTACGAAAGAAATGGCTTGGCTGATGAGAGCTCGCCCTCCAAGGCCTCTTCGTTCTATTTCGGGCTACTGACGGCTATGAAATGTGACACTGCTACATGAGAGCTGGGTATCTAGGTGAAAGGGCACACGTCCCCAGGCTCAGCGCCCACCGGCCGCAGCCGTCCCTGCTGGAAGGCACCAGCGGCCCGAAGGCTGCGGGATCACCGACAGCAGGAGGGAGAGAAACTGCCTAGGCTTCTCGCTCATCAATTCAGCCATCAGTTGTCAGGTGTTCGATCCAAGACTCCCACTCACAACTGCCGGGGATGCCAGTCAGTGTGGGCTCAGTCTTCCGGACCCGCCAACGCCTGTTATCTTGGAGGACACTGAGCAGAAGGCCAGCCAGCCTCCCCTTCTGGCAGATAAAAAGCGGTCCCCCACTCTCTCTTCTGGAGTTTTTGGCTATCAAGATCTCCCGATGTCTGGAATGTGGAGAAAAGCTAGTTTTCACTGCTTGGAAGCCCTGAGCTGGGCAAGTGGGCCCGAAGCACAGGACAGGGTCACAGGGCCACAGCGAAGACATTTTAGGTCTGATTCCAACTGATAGAGGCCCCCGCCCCCCCCCCCAACACCACCCCAGACGACTGGGCCAGCCTTGATGAACTACAAATAAGGTCCTTTTTCGTTTAGCTAAGCACAGAATTTAGGAGAGCCAACAAGGACCTCTGTGTTCACTGAAAAGCAGGACATGTCACTAAAAGAGGCCGGACGACAAGGTGTCGGGTGCGGCCTGACATCGCAGCGGTGGGGACGCCGGCCCGTCTGGCACGAGTTTAGCCCCCTCCCCACTGTCAAGGCCTGCACACCTTTCACCCCACTGGAATTTCTCCGCTCAAACTGCCATCAGGAAACCCTTCGGTTTTCTAAATGCCAACTTCCCTCCGGTGTCCCCAAACTGCTGGACAGTGCTCAGACCTTCTAGAATATGGACTCAACTCAGCCTCACGGGGGACTTTCTCCCTGAGAAACTGCACTCTTCAACCCCAAGAGGCCTTCGGAGACGCCTCCGGAGAAAATCAAAAAGCGTCTAGACCACACACAGCAAGCGTGCACTGATCCTCACAGTCCGACGTCCAGTAATCACAACCCCCCCGGGGCAGAGACCAAGAGCCGGACAAAACATGCCCTCGTCTGTAAACCTTATTTTTAGCAAAGCTGAACAACCCTCACAGCATTTCCCGGAAGAGAAGCAGGCTGACCTTGAGCGTAGCAGCCACCGGTGCAACCTCTCAGGTCGGCGCACGGCCAATGGGCTAAAACCACCAGAAACCATGACTGTACCCAGTGGATGGCAAAGAGGGCACCAGGAACCGGCCCGTTCCATCTCCACACGGCGCGTCTTCCGCTGTCCCGCCAGAGACGCCCCATCAGCATGGCTGTGGGCCTCACGCTAGCTGGCTCTCCTGAAAATGCCACGGCGTCCTACAGGACTCGGCACCCAAGAGCATGTGGCAGACACACATCCCGGGGTAAATGCTCGGGGCTGAGTCCGTAGCAGCCCGCACGGCAACTGGAGCGTGTTCACGTGACTTCCTCTAGCGTGTCCGGAAGTCAGCAGGTGCCGGGGAGCAGCACAGCTGTGGTGAGGTGCTGTGTGCCCACGGTGAAGGGTGCCGAGATCCGAGGCGCTGGCGGAGCAAAGCTCCCTGCTCCCCCCAGCATCACGGGGCACCCCAGGCCCCTGGCGCCCGAGACTCCTGCCTTAAAGCTTCGCGTGCCAAGCTTGCAGTACTTTCCGACAGTGTGTTCCTAAACGCAGAAAGTTCCAGCTGCGTCGCCTCATCAGCTTGGATGCAAAACCCAGAATGCGGGAGAAGAAACAGAGTCAAAGCGCGGCACACACACTAAGTGATTCTGGCGACAGAGTACGAGGCCGGATCCCAGTGACATTTTCCAGGGACAGAAAAGATGACTCTCTGAACGACTTAAGTGACAGGGGTTGAGAAAACTGTTACGTGACTACGTGGGACACGGGAGAAGGAAATCCATGGCTGCAGCACTAACGGTTACATGCACTAGACACAAGGCCCGAATTTTCAGGCAGAGAAAGCCAAGAGGGGTGACTCAGCACCTGGAAGAGGCGTCTTGCACCCAGTGTGTCCAGACCACACACGGACGCAAAGGTCAGGCTACAGTCGTCATCCTTGTTCAAGAAAGATCTTTACTCCACATGACTTTCTGCCTGTGGGTATGCGATGTTTCCTCTGTGTGTGCACAGCCTTGGTTGAAAAATCAAAGGAAGCCTGAACCCCGGAGGGCCTGGTGTCGCTGGCAGCTTGGGATCTCCCTGGAGCACGTCCCTCTCCCCCAAACAAGTCTCAACGTCACGGCTTCCAGCTGCCACCTTCCAGCCTGCACGACAGCCACCTTTTCTCGTGTGGGGAAGAGCAAAGGCATGGACACATTCAGTAACATCTCACTGAGATCGGAGGACTGATCGGAGGACTGAGAACTGGATGGGACCTCAGAAATCACTGGGGCCAACAGCCTGAAATCGGCAGTCCAAGTGTCTGACACAACGCCTCCGTTGGCTGTGCAGAAACCTTCCAAGCCCTCTGGGCTTCCCTCCAGGCTCAAGGCTCTGCGTGGAATGGTCTGATGTCAAGACAGTTGGGAGCAGTATGTGCCGACCTGCTCTTGTGGCGGGGGACCTGGGAGTCTCGTCTCATGCATCGTAGCCCGTGAACCGTCAGACCAGGTAAGGCCACCTTGCACTGGAGTGTTGGAAAGGCTCAGTGATGAGCAGCTCCTACTCTAACGGGCTTCCCAGGCAAGAATGGCGCAGGAATGTGTGTTCAGGAACTTTCCGTCAAAGAGCCGGCGTGGCCGCAGAGAGGTTCTGTGGAGAGGGGCAAGAAATGGATGGTACGGCTGACAATGTCCAGGGTGGTTCGGCGTAAGCCAAAAATGCCAAAAGAAAGACATTAAATGTTGGTCCTTCAGGCCTTCAAGGGAGTAAAGACCGACTTGTGGTGTCAGAGAAAGATGAGCACTGAGGTTAGTGATGAGACGGAAGTTTGTACGTTTACTCTTGGAAAGAGCAAATGCAGTCACAACCAGAGAATACTAAACTGATTTGGTAAAACAAAATAAAACAAACCCATTAACTAACCGGGTTGTCTCATCTTGCCCTTGATTTTGTGGAAAAAGGCAGATTCTAAGAAAACAAATCCCTTTCAGATCTAGTCCAGTCGTCAACTCTGAGAATCAACGTGTGGCGACAAAGTACACAATTCGGGAGTCATGAGGACGGGGCTCGAGTTCCTGCTCTGCACCCTGGGCACTGCACTTGACTTTGACAAGCTTTAATCATTTCCTCTGTACAACACGTCCCTATGGCTTGCTGGCAAACGAGCAAGTGCATGAGAAGCACCTACCATCACCGTGCCTGCTGCTAACTCTTCCCGTACTAGAGTGGAAGCTTCTGGACCGAGTGACCTTAGTGCCAAGACCATGTCCAGTGGTCGCAAGTCACACAGATGGATGGACAGACAGGTAAACGATTTCATTCTGGGACAGGCGACATTCTGCCCAACTCTTCAGTCTCCCAGGCAGTAAGAATCAAGATTCAGAAAAACCAGCATGGAGCGCTGGTCCCTGCTTCAAGAAAAAAATAAAGTATGCTTGGATGGAAGACTAGACCCAAGCAGATGGGAATGCACACGGTGTGTCGAACACAGTCTCGGCCATTCAGACCGGGCTTGAGCCAGAATCATGATCAATTCAGATCTCGGCGTTATAAGTTAAGCAGCCATCATGAGTAATCGATTCACAGCACTATTACCACTGAAACGAACCCCATCCTTAACGATACACGATCTCTAGGCACACAGATAAAGTCTTTCGTGAACACCGTAACTCCCGCAGCAGGACGTGGTTATAAAGCGTACCACGAAGAACCCCAGACTTAAGATGTGCGTAGGTGATCGGAGACATATCTATTTGCTCTAAGTTCTTGGTCAAGTTTCCCCCCCTCAGTGTCTGTCTCCTTAACCCACGTAAGAATGAGGCAATGAACATGAAAATTACTGTGCCAGTGTTAGAGTTCTAAGTGAATTAGGACATAACCGATCAACTGCTCAATTTTTTTAAAGCCAACTGCACCTTAAAAAGTTCTGAACAACAGACGCTTCTTGAAACACTTACATCATTTTTTGGTCGTTGTTCACTCAAAGGGCAGGTTAGTGGTCCTTTCGTATTTAATACCAATAGCATAAGAGCACTATATTCGCCTATCGGGATCTTTTGTGTCGTTTTTTAAATCCTACCGTATTTACTTGCATCCAACATGAGCCCACCGTGCTACGCACCTGATCACTCAAGTACTCAACTTGGAATCATCACATTTCAGGGCTGAACTCAGGAAAGTGAGATGTCCTGCCCAGCCAGGCGGCAGAGCCCAGAGACATCATCTTTGTGCGTTCCAAAGGGTTTCTCAGACAACGAGGCTTACACACAGAATGAGTGTGCAGCTAACGTGTGCTGACACCACCTGGGTTTTTGGAGGCTACGTGGTGCTCGGTTTGGTACTGGTTCAAGTATACCGCATACAGGAAACTCCCAGCTAAAACGGTAAAAAAGAGACTTCGTGGAGCACGCTAACCAGGAAGGAGGAGTGACAGTCACGTTAAAGGCAGGCGGTGCTGAGTTTCTAGTAAGGGTCAACAGTGGAACCAGGCAGGGATTCAGAAAGCCTGGGAAGGAAGGGGACGGGGCAGGGGTTCAGGGGGCTGTAACTCGGGGCAAAGTGTGCGCGGCTTCGGGCTGGGGAAGGTGGAGTGTCTGGGGCTGCAGGGGCAGGTGAGGACTCTCCGGGGAGGGCCATCAAGATCGAGGACCTGGTGCAAGGCGGGGGGGCGGCCCGGGGCCAGGCCTTACCCGGACGTGCGGCCCCTCCACCAGCTTGAGCGCCTGCGCCTCGAGCAGGTCGGCCCGCAGCCGCACCAGGAAGCGCACGCCGCCGTCCAGCTTGCTGATGTGGTGGAAGAGGCCGCGGTAGCGCGGCACCAGCGCGTAGCGCAGCCGGTCCTCGGCCTGCAGCAGCACGGCCGCCTCCCGCGGCTGCTGGCGCAGCTGGAGCACGCCGGCGCTCTGCTCGGCCACCTGGCCGTGGTCCACGCCGAAGCCCCGCGCCAGGCGGCTCAGCAGCTCGGCGCGCTCGGCCGCCTCGGCCAGGCCGCCGTAGAAGCTCACGAAGTCCGCGCACTGGCCCTCGGCCGGCGCCGGCGTCTTCTCGCGCAGCTCGTAGGCCGGCGTGGCGGGCACTGCGCGGCGCAGCAGCTCGTCCATGGCCCGCTCCAGGGCGCCCGCCTCCGCCGCCGCCGGCCCGCTCGACAGCCGGGGTCCGGGCGGCCGCGGAGGAAGCCGCAGGGGGAAGAGACGCCGCGCCGTCAGCGCGGTCCCGAAGCCTCTCATGGCGCCGTGCGGCAGCTACTTGAGGGACGCCGGCGCCGCGGGGCTTCCGGCTTCCGGCGCGCGCCGTCCCCATTGGCCGAGGCTGGGGGCGCGGGCGGGACGGTGGCCAATGGGAGGGCGGGAGGCGTGGCGGCGCGGAGCCAAGTGTAACCAAAGGTCCCGGCGGGGCGGAGACGCGGGCGTGGCTGGTCCCTTCGCCACCCAAAGTCACCTCCCCTGCCGCTGTCCTCTTGCACCACCTGCTCTGCTACGCGCAGGCGCTACACTTGCGGATTCCTGGTCCATCACGTCTGGGGAGAGGCCACGGAACCTGCGTGGTAATTCACTGGCAGGGTAGCCTCGGTGTTAACCTCCTGCCTAGGCGCGCTCAGTTCTTTGCCAGGGTCTGATTATACAGGTGACTCCCCCCGCCGCCGCAGCCCTCCTCTGTCCGGAGCTCGGGACCTAGTTTTACAGCTGCCTCTGCAGAGCTTTACATGGATGCGCCAAACGGGGCTTTCCTAACCGTCTTAGTCCCCAACCTGTCCCTCCTTCCTAAGTCCTTGATCACTCATCTATTCAACAGGGTGTTTATGAACTACCTGGTATGTGCCAGGTCCTGTCCTAGGCACGGGGCTAACAGAATGAGCCAGACAGACCCGATGGTGCCTCACGGAGTTTACAGTCTAACGGACAGGAGAACATAACGACAGATTGGACTCATGAATTCATTCCTTCTGTCTGGCCCCCCGCGCCTACAGCCCATGTCACTTCTCACCGGGGCCACTGCAGTAACCTCTTTGCTTCCAAGCTCAGTCCTCCAATCCATTCTTTGCATCAGCTGCTGAGTGAACTTTCTAGATTATCCACTTAGGCGTGCCATTCACTTGTTCAAAAACCAAATGCTTTAGCGTAACAGGCAGAGCCCTCACCAACAGCCCCTGCTCTCCCTTCTAGCCACATCTGTTGTTCTTCCCACCTCATTTCTATGTCTCTGTGGCCTGGTGGCTCCCAGACTTGTAGATTTTGGAACCCATTCTTAAAACACAAGACAGGGCAGGAAATGCAGTTGTCGGTGGCCTTGTTGGTGTCCGCGGTGGTGGAATCGCACTCAGTTTGTAAGCCTCCAAACACACATCTATTTCAGTCTCTCCTTACACGAGAGAGACTTCCACCACGGTTAGTGAGTGTTTGGCGGGAGTTTGCAGGGCCTGATGCCAAGTAGAGCATAGTCCAAAAGAAAATCCAGCCAAGAGCTCACTGGGCTCTTTAAAAAGAGAAGCCTTGGGGCGCCTGGGTGGCTCAGTCGGTTGGACATCCAACTTCGGCTCAGGTCATGATCTCGCGGTCTGTGAGTTCGAGCCCCGCGTCGGGCTCTGTGCTGACAGCTCAGAGCCTGGAGCCTGTTTCGGATTCTGTGTCTCCCTCTCTCTCTGACCTTCCCCCACTCATGCTCTGTCTCTGTCTCAAAAATGAATAAATGTTAAAAAAAATTTTTTAAAAGAGAAGCCTCCTCTAGGTACAAAGTATGAAGGACAGCATCAAAGAGCCTGCTGAGATCAGAGGGTGGATAGTGGGCTTTGGGGAAGGGGCTTTCTTGTTTGGGGATATACAGGGCACCTTGTGATCTGTGGGTACCAGAGAGAGGACCCCTTTCTTTCTTAGTCACACAGTGGTAACTGATGTCCCATTAAAGCCCCTCGGATGTCCCCGATATGTCTTTGAGGAGAGAGACGTGTGCAGGCACTGGCTATGCCCTTTACCCTCCTCTGCATGCTAATAACAGCACTTTACTGAGCACGTACTATATGTCCTCTGCCCTTCTGGCACGTAAACACATGATCTCAATCCTCACAAGAACCCTGCCTAACTTCAGACTGTATTAAATAAATTCTAGATGGCCTAAGGATTTAGACTTTTACAAAATGGAATAAAAGTAAAGTAACGTCAGAGAGAGAAAGGTCCTTCGAGACATGGCAGAGACCATAAAAGAGAGATTGGTAAAGTTAAGTACATAAAATTAAAAAAAAAAGTTCTTTATACTGGGGGCATCTGGGTGGCTCAGTTGGTTGAGTGTCCCACTTTGGCTCAGATCATGATCTCGTGGTTCATGAGTTCGGGCCCCATATCAGGCTTGCTGCTATCAGCAAAGAGCCTGCTTTGGATCCTCTGTCCACCTCTCTCTGCCCCTCCCCGCTTGTGTTCTCTCTCTCTCTCTCTCAAAAATAAACAAACATTAAAAAAAATTTTTTTTTTAAAGTTCGGGGCGCCTGGGTGGCTCAGTCGGTTGAGCATCTGAATTTGGCTCAGGTCATGATCTTGCGGTTTGTGTGTTTGAGCCTGCTCTGTGCTGACAGCTCAAAGCCTGGAGCCTGCTTCGGATTCTGTGTCTCCCTCTCTCTCTGCCCCTCCCCTGCTCATGCTCTGTCTCTCTCAAAAATGAATAAATGTTAAAATAAAATAAAAATTCCTTATGCTTAGAAACAAGATCAAAAGACAAACACTACCTTGGAAAAATATTTGCAAGGTATATTGCCTACAAACGGCTAATTTCCCTAATACATAAAAAACTAGAAGGCAATGTGGGGAAGATCATCAACCCAGCAGAAAAGTGGAGAGAGGCTATGACCAGGAATATGAGAGGAAATTGAAACAGCTCTTAAAAACATGACAAGTGCTCAACTACGTTCATAATTTTAAAAAGGCCAGTTAAAACTCCACTGAGCTACCAGTTTTCATTTTTCGGGTTGGAACGATCAGAAAGTTGATAAACCCCCATGCTCCCAGGCTGTGTGGAAACAAGCACCCTCCGGTGCTGTTTGGGAGCATATCCTGGTGCCAGCCGTGTGGAGGGTGCCTTTGCAATATCCGTCCACGTTGCAAGTTGGCCCAGCAATTTTTACTGATGAATACCTGATCTGCTGAATGGGTTGATGACACATGGGATCAGACTTCCGACACTCAATCAGCCGGACCAGGAGATAGGCGCAGGCTCCAGGACGATATCGGGCCCCACGAAGGAGACGCAGGTGAGGAGACGCAGAGAATCATCTCTGACGGTGGCTGGGACTCAGCTTCAAAAATCCTGCTCTAGAGTCTTTTGGCCAGTAAGAAACTGGGGGATTGTGACGGGGACTGTTGGAGCAGCCACATTTGCAGAGGCAAGCAAGGCAGGCGGGAGAGCATCACCGGCTCTGAAGTCAGCAGGAGGCTGTGAGCATGTGTCCTGGGCCTGATCAGTTTCCTCACCGGTAGTAGGTTTCGCCACTTTTTAAAGGCTGTTTCCACACCTGAGAGATGTAGATGACAGCAATACCTATCTCACAGCCTTGTGGGGGTTAACTGAAACAATTCCCTTCAAGCATAGAGCAGGCAGTAAAGACCGTAACATTTTAGCTACGTTGTTGTAAGTAAAGGAATGAAGTGAAGTGTTAGTAACTGAGACTGAAATGCTCTGGGGTGGCTGTCTATTTGCACCGCTCCAAAAGGAAGCAGTGTGTTGCCCCCCTGACCCTAGGGGCAGGATTATCTCCCCATGACTCTGAGACCCTGTGATTCCTGTGCAGCTTCTTCCTGGGATCCTGAAATAGGTGTGGGGAGACGCAGCGGGGGGGGGGGGGGGAGGGGGCGGGGCGCGGGCAGGGCTGGGGGGCTGGCTGACCCAAAGCCACATCCTTGAGCAAATGCCAGGATGATAAAAAGACATTTTCTTTTGAAATGATTTTCCAATAGTCACAGTTATTCTTATTTATTTATGTATTTTGAGGGAGGGGGAGGGCAGAGAGAGAGAGACAGAGAGAGACAGAGAGCATCCCAACCAGGCTCCACACTGTCAGCACAGAGGCCGATGCGGGGCTCGAACCCACGAACTGTGAGATCATGACCCGAGCCGAAGTCGGAGGCTTAACCGGCTGAGCCACCCGGGTGCCCCAATAGCCACAGTTATTCCGAGAGATTTGTTTTGTCCTCTAGGAAGTCAGGCTCTGAACTCCCTTCACTTCTTCCTTCTCCGTTTCCCTAACCCACTACCTTTATGGAAGGAATATAACACACCAAGCCGCGCCCCCCACCCCCAAAGGCTGAAGGCATTATCACTAGGATGTGACTTTATTTCACTTCAATGAAAACACAGTATCTGTTGTTCAAGGGAGAGAGGAGTGGAGCCCCCAGGTGACTATCTGTAAGTGCCAGAATTTCATAGGTGGAACCCTCCAGTGCAAGTATTTTGATATAAAAATCCTGGGAGGTAGTTCTATATATATATCTATATCTATCTATCTATATCTATCTATATATCTATATCTATATCTATATCTATATATCTATATATATATCTATATATATAGATATATATATATTTTTTAATTTTTAATGCTTTGATTTATTTTTAAGAGAGACAGGGCATGAACAGGGGAGGGACAGAGGTGGGGGAACAGAAGAGCTGAAATGGGCTCTGCGCTGAGAGCTGCAAGCCCGATGGGGGGCTCGAACTCACAAACTGAAAGATCACGACCTGAGCCGCAGTCAGACGCTCAACTGACTGAGCCACCCAGGCGCCCCCCTGGGAGGTAGTTCTTTATGAGACCAGCCTTTGTTGCGCATGCCTGATCTCACAGGGCACGTGGAAATTACATTTGGCTCATTCTGGAAAAACACAGACACACAAAGCACCCTGAAGACCTGGCCTTGGGAGCACACCCCAGTTCCTCTTTACCAAGGAAGTGGAGAAAACTTGTCACCAGCTGCTAAGGACCAGCTCTGGCTTAGATGGGCTTCTTTGGTGTTTGGCCACGTTGGCCACATCTCCTCCAGCCTGGGATACTCCTCCTACTTATGCAGGAGCCTGGTGTCCACATCATTTGCTCTAAGGACAGTTCTCAATCTCTCTCTCGGAACCGCCTTCCTTTTTACATCATTTCTGCTTTCTGCCTTTATCTGTGTTCAGACTCGTTTTTCTCTAGGTGTTACCATCCAGGTTTTTTTTTTTTTTTTAATGTTTATTTATTTTGAGAGAGAGAGAGAGAGAGAGATCAGGGGAGAGGGTCAGAGAGAGAGGGAGGGAGAAAAGCCCACACAGGCTCCGTGCTGTCAGCACAGAGCCCAGTGAGGAGCTTGATCTCATAAGTCGTGAAACTATGACCTGAGCTGAAATCAAGAGTTGGACGCTTAACCGACTGAGCCATCTAGGCGCCTCCTCCCTGCTCATGCTCTTGGTTCAAAAGACTTCCCTAAGCCAAACATGAAATTAAGGAAACAGTTCACTTTACTGGAGTATCAAAAAAAAAAAAAAAAAGAAAAGAAAGAAAAAGGGGGGGGGGGGGAATAAATGTAACCAAGGAAGCTTAAGGTCTGCACACTGAAGACTGCAGAGCATTGTGGAAATACCTCCAAAAACGGAATGACGTCCCTTGTTAATGGATTAGAAAGAAGCTTTAATATTGTTAAGGTGGCAATATTTGGCCAAATTCATCTACAGATTCTCTGCAACTCCTTTCAAAGCTCCAATTTGCAGAAATGGAAGAGCTGAATCTAAAATTCACGTGAAGGGGTGCCCGGGGGTGCTCAGTAGGTTGAGCATCCGACTTGTGTTCAGGTCATGATCTCATGGTCCATGAGTTCGAGCCCCGTGTCAGGCTCTGTGCTGACAGCTCAGAGCCTGGAGCCTGCCTCAGATTCTGTGTCTCCCTCTCTCTCTCTGCCCCTCCCCTGTTCATGCTCTATCTCTGTCTCAAAAATAAATAAACATTCAAAAAAATGGGCAAAGGATTTGAAGAAACATTTCTCTAAAGAAGATATACAAATAACCAATAAGCACATGTAAATATGGTCAACATCATTAGGGAAATGCAAATCAAAACCACAATGAAATATCACGTTAAAGCCACTAAGATGATAATAATAATAATAATAATAATAATAATAATAAAAGAAATAGTGGGGATGTCGAGAAGTTGGCACTCTCATACACTGTTGGTGGGAATGTAAAAATGATAGAGCTATTCTAGAAATCATTTTGGGAGTACCTCAAATAGTTCAACAAAGAGTTACCCTATAAGCCCAGCACTTCTATTCCTAGGTACTCGAGAGAATATAAACATTTGTTCGCGCAAACACTCGTACATGAATGTTCGTAGCAGCATTATTCATAACAGCCCCCAAAAGAAACAACCTAAATGTCCATGAGTGGATGAATGGAATACTATCCAGCCATAAAAAAACAAAACACTGATACATGTTACAACATGGATGAACCTTGAAAACATTATGCCAAGTGAAAGGAGCCAGATATAAAAACTACATACTGTACGGTCCCATGTATATGGAATATCCAGAACAGGCAAATCAACAGAGTCAGAAAGTGAATTTAATGGTTGCCTAGGGCTGGGGGAGGGGAGAATTGGGAGTGACTGCCAATGGGTATGGAGTTTCCTTCTTGGGGGATGAAAATGTTCTTTAATCAGATAGTGGCCATGATTGCATAACATTGTAAATGTACTAAACTCTACTGAATTGCGCACTTTAAAATGGTAAGTTTTATATTATGTGAATTTTATCTCAAAAAAAAGAAAGAAAGAAAGAAAGAAAGAAAGAAAGAAAGAAAGAAAGAAAGAAAGACTATCCCAGAGGGATTAGCATCTTGAGTCCTCTCTAGCCAATCAGTAGAGAGAATGTGATTCGTCCAACTAGGAACAGGTGCCCAGGGTGGGATACAGGGTCTCAGGGACCAAACAGGCCTGAGCAGGGTTCAGTGTCAGCAGACAAGGATATGGGCTGGGCAGTGGTCCCAAAAGATTTTGAGTATAAAAAAATAGCGTTAAAGAAAGTTTTAGGGAAAAAAAACCACCCATAATTCTAGCATCCTAATTACGACAGTCTTTATTTCTGCAAATCCTTCCAGTATTTGTCCACAGGCCAACATATTTTTCTGAGTTGTAATCACTGTGTTTGTGCTGTTTAACTTCCTGTTTTTTTTCACTTCCCATCATATCACAAAAATTTCCTACGTTTCTAAATCACCTTCCTAATTATCCTTTTTAATGGCTTCATAACATTCAATTGAGTTGATGTACCATAATGTCTTAATCACTTTGCCATTTCTGGATATTTACATGGTTTCTAATTTTTTTTCTATTATGTATATATCAATTATACCGCAGGAAATACTTCCATGAATGCTGATTTTTTTTTTTCTTTACTGGAGTTGCCCAAATTACCGAAAGAGACCAAATAGGATACATTTCCCCAGGAAATGGCAAACTCACCAAAAATCCTAGAAAGAAAGAGACTCATCAACTCACTGGTGCTAGCTGGAAAGGCAGCCTCAGTTCTGGGGACCCCCCCCCCGTCTCCCCCCAGGGAAGCCTCTGTTCTCTCACCCCTGATGTATCGCGAATTGGTTTCCTGAAGTTGTGCGTGCTATGAATATGCTAATGCAGATTCACCTCTGCATTTGGGTTGTATCCAGGTTGATCTGTTTTCGCCTGTCCTATGAACATCTTTAGACATGTGTCTTAGTCCTGGGGCACAGGTGCAAGGGTCTCTCTAGACATCTCATAGTCTTGACACGATTACACACTTGGGGATGGACCATGCATGGGCGGGGGGTGGGGGTGGGGATTGTAGGATATTTAGCAACATCCCTGGCCTCTACCCACTAGATGCCAGTAGCACACCCCATTGCAACAACCAAATATGTTTCCAGACATGGCCAGATGTCCCTCGGAGGACAAAACGGCCCTCCGCTGTAGAGAATCATTGCTCTAGACTTGTGTTCCTCAAGCTTTGCTATACTTTAGAATCACATAGGGGAGTTTTAAGCATAGCCCATGCCCAGACTCCATCAGGTCCAATTAAATTAGAACCTGGGGGCATAGTGTTAGCACTGGTTCTCATACTGCCTGGAGTCACCCGGGGGGCTTTAATACTGATGCCCAGGCCGTACATCCTAGAGCGAGGCCCGGGCATTGGGATTCTAAATAGCAAAGTCTTAGGTGAATCTGAAGTACAGCCACACTGGAAACCACGGGGGCCAATGCCTGTGGGCGAAACTGTTGGGCTGCGGGGGCCCACGGTACTAAGTAACAGCCATCAGGTTTTTATACACGTCTGCCTTCCTCCCCGATCTATTACTCCAACACTGAGCTCCGGGGCGGCAGGATCTGTGTCTCATTTCTCTATTTCTGTCGCCTGGCACACAGTAGCCGCTTAACGCTATTAGGTGTATCTGTTGTTGAATGACTGGAAGCGGGTTCTAATTTGGTCGCAATTAACAAACACCTTGCTGTTGGAGCCACTGGGCGAAGAAACAGAATTACAGTGACTGGGCGTGGGGGGTCGGCACCCCCACAAAGCCCGGAACACACTCCTGGGAGTCAAGCTAAGAAAGGTGGTCAGTATCAGCCCTTCGATTACTTGTAGATGCTACATTCCGACAACAGGGGAACTGGAGACAGTTTAGACTGAGACCTCTTTGCTGTCTTAAGAGGTGTCAGGAACGAGGGGCTCAGGGCGCTGGTGGAGAGGGGTCGGAGCTTTGCTGGGGAGGCCTGAGCAAGGAGAAGTGAATGGAGACAGGAGGGAAGGGACCCCGCTACTGTTCCGAGGTGCGCAGAGTGATGTGCCCCCAAATATGCCCAAATCCGAATCCCCGGAGCCTGTGGTTATGTTAGGTCACACGGCAAAGGGGAAGTAAGGCTGCAGGTGGAATGAAGGTTGCTGATGAGCAAACCTTGAGACAGGGAGGTTGTCCTAAGTCATCTTGGTGGAAGAGGGAGGCTGGAACATCAGAGCTGGAGAGAGATTTGAAGGTGCTGTGCAGGAAGATGGAAGGTGATGTGAAGGAAGGTGCTGTGCAGGGGCCACAGCCTAAGGAAGAAGCGGGCACCTCCAGAAGCTGGGACGGGCAGGGGAACAGATTCCCCATTTCAGCCCAGTGAGACCAGGGTTGGGCTTCAGACCTCCTGAACTGTCAGAGAATGAATCTGTGTTGCTATAAGCCAGGGACTTCGTGGTCATTCGTTAGAGCAGCCGTAGGAAACTCACATACCTTCCAAGGTTTCCTTTGCTTGGTCCAAGAGGAAATGCAATGGGAAAATACGTTTTGTATCAGACTCTGGTGTCTGTTAATACAAGGATAGGCAGGGGGCCTGGGTGGCTCTGTTGGTGAAGTGTCCGACTCTTGGTTTCGGGTCAGGTCATGGTCTCAGGGTTCGTGGCTTCGGGCCACACCACCCGTCCCGTTCCTTGCTGACAGTGCGGAGTCGGCTTGGGATGCTCTCTCTTCCCCTCTCTCTCTGTCCCTTGCCCACTCTCTCAAAATAAATAAATAAACTTCAAAAAGTGGTTAAGAATAGGTAATGCTTGGTATCGAACTTATTAGGTGCCGGACACGGTGTCCCACACACTTCCCATGAACCTGTTCGCTTTGCTCTCACAACAGCGCTGAGAGGTAAGTTCCGTTTTTATCTGCGTTTTTACTGATAAGGTAAACTGAGGCACAGAGAGGTTAAATCACTTGCCCGAGGTTGCCCTGGAAGTCTGGCTCCAGCGTCCATGTGACACACGGCCGTGCTTGTGACTGCTGACTCTGAAGGTCAGTCTCTTGCTGGTAAGACTGCAGCCTCTCGGACACGTGGTGGGACCTCCCCACAGGACCCCGGCGTGGACAGGAACAAGCCTGTGTTACCGCAGCGCGAACAAGCTTCCGCGTGAGGCAGGTGAGGGCTGCAGTGATGGTTGTCTTATGAGCCGCGAGGCTCCAGGAGACTTATTTAACTTCCCTGAGCTTGATTTCCTCGCTGGAACCCAAGACGACACGTCTCTACCTTAACTAAAGGGTTGACATTTCAGCGCCGTGAGGAAGAGTGTGAAAAAAGTACGAAAAAGCAGTCAGTTAACGTTTTTCCACTTCTTCCCCCTACCTGGTTCGGAAGGCAGGAGAGAGGTTAGGCGGTGAAGACAGAGGACACGAAGTCTTACTCCCCGTGTTCAAATCCTGAGCCGTCACTTGCCGACGGCAGCCACAGGCAAGGTACTTCCCCTCTTTCGCCTCAACTTGCTCATCTGTAAAATGGGTGTGGTGGTGACAGTACCCTTCAGAGAGCACCAGTGGATGCTGACTGGGGTATTAGCACTCTTATACCATGCTTCTATTTTTATTTGTTAAAAAGCACTTGAAAAAAAGTTCATCAAAATGTTGATAGCCGTTATTTCTGGGAGATGACTTTTTTTTAAACGATCTTTTAAATATATTTTTGAGTTGCCTGAATTTTTTTTTTTTTTTTTTTTTTGCCTGAAATAAAAAAAAAAAATCACAACGAGCATGCAGGACTTTTAATAACAAGAAAAAGCCATCTTTCCCCCATTTCCATTTTGGATGGCAAAGAAAACCTAGATTCATCTGGCTCAAAATTTTGGGCCTCTTTGAGAAAGCTATGTTTCGTCCTTCATTAGATGCGATTTGAGGCCGTGAACGTGTGCAGAGCGTCTCCTGTGCGCCAGCTCTCGGCCCGGGTGGGACAAGGTTGCAGAAGCTTCTACTTCTAGAGAGTTCCGAGAGTCCGGGCCACCACTTCTAGTGTTTAACAAAGTCTCCGCTTTGCTGCCTTAACAACTGTCTGAAATATAATTCAATCTCCTCTTGATAACTCGGTGTTCTCACCAAGACCCAAGTTACAGTCAAACTCACTTCCAACCAGGATTAAGCGGTCTTAGTAATAATAATGATGATCTTCACCCCCTCTGGGCACTGACTACACGCCAGGGAAGGTGCCATGGGGTTCACTGAATTCTCAGACGACCTCGTGAAGGAGGGGCTTACTTTCCCCATTTTACAGACGGCAAAACCCACAGGTTGTGTATTTGCCCGCAGTGACACAGCTAGTCAGGGGGCGTGCCAGGATCTGAGCCCATTCCAGCTGATTCCAAGCCATAAGAGGTTCTTCTCTACGGAGCTCAACACGGGCTGCGAGAGTGGCGCGTCCCCCAGATGGCCGCATTTGACAACTCCTGTCCAGGCTGTGGGTCCGGCATCTGGTGACTCCCCACCAAGGGGCGGGGCCTAAGTCCCCGCCCCTTGGGGCTGCGTGGCGGCCACAGGTTCTCCGCTTGCGGCTCGGCCTTGAAGAAAGTTGCACATCCAGAGGCCCGGACCGCGGTCCAGTAACACCTGCAACAGGGAGCACCTGCGCCCTGCGCCCAGCTCTCCAGCCAAGGCCAGGCTCTTCCTGGGCAGCCCTGCCGGCCCCTCAGGAGGGCGCGGGGCTACGCAGCGGCCGCCTCCCTGCACGCAGCCTTGCCCTGGAGCAGGAGCTTGGGTGGGCGGCCACCGGCCATTCAGCACTGGCGTCCCAGGCTCGCCCTGCCCCTTCCCTTCCAGGTGTCAGGTCCACCCTGTGGTCTGAAGGCTTTCCCCAGACATCCTGCCTGTGCCCTGTTCTCTCTTGCTGTTACCCCCGAGCAATCTCGTGGGCCCCTAACTCTGTCTCAGTGCTTGCTTCCCACGGGGCTCAGAGACGGAGCCGATCGCTGTCCTGTGACCATCAGAACGTGATGGAACTGAAGCCTGGGGCATAAAGGGCGAGGCACTTCTTCCCCCCTGCCAGGTAGGCAGGGCAACCCCTGAGCCCACCAGGCTGGGAGGGAGCCCGGAGAGAGGCCCTGGGACTACACGGAGGGACAGAGAGGCCTGGCCAGCCACCACGCACCCCAATCTCCTTCCTGTTCCTGGACTGGAACCACAGGAGGGCCGGGAGCCAGAACTGCCCCGGGGGGAGCCCCTCCCAAATTCCTGCCGCCCAGACGGTGAAAAGCAAACTCTCATTGGTTGTTTGAAGTCAGAGTTTCCGGCTGATCTGTTCCAAAGCCTTAGGGTCACCGGTGTGTCAGTTGGGGACAGAGGTCCGTGATCCCGAGGCCTGACCTCCTTCAGGCTGCGCAGGCCCCTCTGCGGCTGAGAGCGCGGCACGCAGTCGGAGTGCTCCCTCCCGCTTTGCCCGCCGCTCGAGTTTACCCATAGGGGCTCCTTCCGAACCGCCTGGAAATAAATGTGTAGCATCTGCAACCACGTTCTCATCCAGTCGTGGTGAGGATCCGCTCTAAGACACCCTGCGAACGTTTGTTGATGAGAGAAACAGAGGGCGCTTCTGAGACCTGGGATTTATTTCACGAGACCCTGAAACGCAGTCATGAGACCTGCAGTGTCCAATAAACAGACAGGATTGCCGCGAGGCACTGGCTCCCGACCAACGGTTACATCCGGATGTATGCATCCGGATCCTGGATTCTTGGATCTCCTTGCTACGGGCCCCTCCCCCCATCCAGACGCATGCCACCATCTCTTTAAAAAGGAAAAGAGAAAGAAAAAGACTGGGGGCTGACAGCTCAGAGCCTGGAGCCTGCTTCGGATTGTGTGTCTCCCTCTCTCTCTGCCCCTCCCCCACTTATGCCCCCCCCTCAAAAATAAATTTAAAAAAAAAAAAAAAGAAATTAAAAGAAAAGAGAAAAGGAAAACAGCGTCATGGCGCAGAGCAAAGTCCAGGCCCCGGAGAGAGGAGATCTGACGTCAGCCTTCCCATGTGGCACCGGACCAGCAGGGGGCGTCCGGTCTCAGGGGACTCCCCTGCATCGTGGCTGGGCTCAGTGCTCCCATCTGGAAATGCACAATAACAATAACACCTCCCTTAACGGACTGTTGTGGGAATTCAATGAGATAGGAGATATTATGTGATACATAATGAGATATACAAGTGCGTTTTATTGCCTTCAAGTATTTTACACACGGAAGCTTTGCTCATCGAAAATTACCAGGAAGAGGTGTTTATTTCCTTGTCGTGAGATCGCCCCTCAAATAGCTTAGAAAGCAAATATGGCAGTTGAAAACCTGGAGCTTTCGAGCTGTGCGTACCTGGGTTTGAAGCCCGTCCTCACCAACGCAAACATAACTGGGTTGGGAAAACCGTTGGCAGAATTTCCTCAGGCGGAACATATGCGTCCCATATGACCCTGCAGTTCCGTCCTAGGGATATGCCAAACAGAAGTGCTCGCATATGTTCACCAAAAGACATGTCCCGGAATGTTCATAGCAGCCCGGGTTTT
The DNA here is from genome assembly GCF_022837055.1 of Prionailurus viverrinus. NCBI lineage: Eukaryota > Metazoa > Chordata > Mammalia > Carnivora > Felidae > Prionailurus > Prionailurus viverrinus. The sequence continues at coordinate 5,706,242 of NC_062575.1, forward strand.
AAAAGCCCAGACCTGGATGCTGCCCAGATGTCCCTAATATTAGTTTCCTATTACAGGCTGCATGACAGATTGCCACAAAATTCGTGACTTGAGACAACACGCATTTTATATTCCGCAGATTCTGTGATGAAGGCATTTGGGAATGGACCTTGCTTCAGAATCTCGCAAAGCTGCAGTCCAGGTGTCTGCCCGGCAGGGGTCTCATTTCAAAGCTCAGCCGGGAAGGGGTCACTGCCAAGGTCATGTGGCTGCTGGCAGAATTTAGATCTTTGTAAAACCCCGGGCTTCAGTTTCTTGCTGGCTGTCGGCTGGAGGCCATCCCTAGTCACAAGAGGCCATCCTAGGCCACATTTCCTAGGCTTGCCACATCGGCCTCCCCAAAATGCCACTGCTTCATCAAAGCCAGCAAGGCGGAGGGTCTGCTTGCAGAATGGAGGTCACAATCCTCTGTAAGGTAATCATGGAAATGAATTCCATTACCCTTGCTGTCTTCTATTGGCTAGAATCACATCACACACCCTGCCTACTATCAAGAGGAGGGGACCACACAGAGGCACAAACATAGGAGGTGGGCGTCACGGGACCACCTTAGAGTCTGTCCAACACGTCAACGGTGCCATGCATAAATAAAGCATGGATTGTCACACCATGAAATATCCTAAAGAGAATGAGCAACTTCAACCCCATCAACAGTAAGGACGAATTTCCAATCATAGTCTGAAGTGAAAGAAATCAAAGAAGCTAAAGGGTACGGGCTGTGTAATCCCATCCTATAAAGTTTAGAAACTGTCGAAACTGACCTCTGCTGTTAGAAGTCAGGATGGTGGTCAGTCGGAGGCTGGCGTGGGGGGGGGGGGGGGGGGCGGTGGTGGCGGTGGTGGCTGGGATATAAGGGGGTTGGGGGTGGTAAGTAATGTTCTGTTTCTTCATCTGGATGCCGGTTACAGGGCTGTGTTTACTTATAGAAAACTCATTAGGATAGGTTCACTTCTCTGTACATACATTGTGCGTCAAAAGTTTAAAAGAACTGACCCAAGAAGAAGTGGAAAATCTCAATAGCCGTGGAGGACACGGAAGTGACAGTAAAGGAACTATAACCATTCCCTACTCCTTCCCTGCCCCCTCCCCCAAGACACCTTGTACTTTGTTCTGCAAATCTTCAGGGGTCGCATAATTCTTCCCTCGCTTAATGGCAGGTGGTAGTTTGCGGCTGCATTCAAAATCAAACGTATACTCCAAACCATGGCCTACATGACCCTTTGGGTTCTGACCCTTCTAGTTTCACCGTCTATTTTTTTTTTTCATTTTTAATTTGAGAGAGAGAGATAGAGAGAGCGCGGGAGAGGGGCAGAGGGAGAGAGAAAATCTCAAGCAGGCTCCACGCTCAGCGTGGAGCCCAACACAGGGCTTGATCCCGCGACCATGAGATCATGACCTGAGCCAAAAATCAAGCGTCAGGCGCTCAACCAACTGAGTCAGCCGGGTGCCTCTAGTTCCGCCTTTTCACCTCCTGCCACCACCCTGCCTCCCTCTGAGGCCCCAGTCACACTTGGCATCTCTCAGCCACTCGGGTGTGCCAGGCTCCGTCCGCTTTCTGACTTCAGGGCATTTGCACATGTGTCCTCTAGCCTGGACCCGTGCTCTCACTCTTCAGCTGGCCATCTCAAAGAGGTGGATTCTCACCGATACTACCTCCCTGACTCTACCACCCACTCACTCCTTCTTTCCTCTGTCACCACGGCACGCATCGCCAATACATACTTCCCGACCGAGCTTTCAATGATTTTTGTATCTTCTCCTCCCCATGAAGACACGAGCTCCCGGAAAGCAGGGACCACACGTGCCTTGCTCTCTCTCTGGGGTCTCTGCAGCAGAGCCGGGCCCAGAGCATTTGCTGGGTGAGCGGGAGCACGTGGCCATCTCACATCTCCCTGCTCGCGGGCCCCGTGAGCAGAGGCTGAGAGGCTCTGAGTTCCGGTTCCAGATTCTGAGGCTGACGTGTGGCCCTGATCCAATGAGCAGTGGCCAGAGGAGCTGAGGTCCCCAGTGGGGGGTGTGTGGCCGCCAGAGGGGCTGTCTTGCAGCTGTAAAGCACCGCATCGCTCTCCTGTGCAAAGCCTGTCGACGCCTGCGGTCACCCAAAACACATTTGTCAGCAGCGGTTCAAAGCGATAGCAACCGGGGTTCGCGGCGTTTGTGAGTTATGTCCCAAACAAGCTGCTGCTGTGAAAAGTTAAAATATGGCTGGCTGCGGACGACTTAAACATGTTTTAAATTGGAAATTTCTGGGAGATATATATTTACCAAATGGAAGAGCAGGGAAAACTGAACATCACATCACCCTCACTCGCCTTCCAAGAAAGTTCTGGGGCGGGGGGTGGGGTGGTGAGAAGAAGAAGAAGGGGAGAAGATAGAATTTGTGTTTGGAGTTGTACAAGAGTGGAGCGCCCACTGAGGCTGTACTGGCGGCGGGAACACCGCTTTGTCCCTCTGGGAAACGTCAACCCGGGACCTAGAGAAAGCGGTGGCCCTCCGTCACCCCACGATGCCATCAGTGCCCCGTCACCCCCCTGAACTATAAGAGAATACATTTTTGTTGTTTGAAACTGCTAACTCGGTGAAAATTTGTTACAGCGGCCCCAGGAGACCAATACAAGGATTATGATTATCACCACTTTTTTCTGTCTGCCTTCAAGAAGATATCCATTCCCTCCCTCCCCCCCAAAAAATCAACCCAAAATGGATTAAGGACTTGGATGGAAGAGCTGAAACTCTAACACTCCTAGGAGAAAACACAGAAGGAAAGTTTCTTGACGTTGATCTTGGCGATGATTTCGTGGACGTCACACCAAAAGCCCAGGCACCAAAAGCAGAAATAGACAAGTGGGACTACATCAGACTAAAAGCCTTCTGCCCAGCCAAGGAAACAATCACCTGAGTGGAAAGGCAACTTAGGGGATGGGAGAAAATATCTGCAAAATCTAATAAGCGGTTAATACCCTCAAATATATAAGAAATCCCTACAATTCAATGGCAAAACACCCGAACCATCCAAATAAGAAATGGTCAAAGGACTTGAATGAACATTTCTCCAAAGACATACTCGTGGCCAACAGCTATTTGAAAAGGTGCTCAACAGCACTCATCATCAGGGAAATGCAAATGAAGGCCACAATGAGGTCTCACGCCAGGCCACTTAGAAGGGCTACTGTCAACAGGACTAGAGGCAGCGAGCGTTGGTGAGGACGGGGGAAGATTCGAGCCCCTCTGCCCTGCCGGTGGCCATGCCGCCACCGTGGCCAACGGTTTGGAGGTTCCTCAAAAAGCTCAAAGTAGAATTGCCTTGTGACCCGGCCCCCTCACGTCTGGGTGTATTTCCTCCCCCCCCAAAAAAACTCAATTAGGATCTCAAAGACCCATCTACACTCCCACGTTCATGGTAGCGCTTTGCCCCGCAGCCAAGATGCGAGAAGAGGCCTGATAAGCATGCAGCACAGGGAACTGCCGGGTAATCGCGGGACGAACAAAAGAGGGAGAACGGTGTCTGACACCTGACGGTGTTTGTGACAATCGAGTCAACCCTGTGACAGCTCTCTGGTTTCTCATAGACGCAGAGCACCCTGGTGTAGCTGGAGCCCACGCCGGGCACGCGCACAAAGACCCAGCGGGCCTGCAAACGACCAAGAATGATCCCCTTCGCTAGGGGCACTCGAGGACACCCAGGAGACCTTGACGCTACAGGGGGACTCCGCAAGAGAAAAATCAGACTGTGCCTGCACAGACTCGGATCCCCCGAGGGCACCCCCGCTCTCCCTCCCAGTGTGTACTTCTGGTTTTGCAATGAAGCTTCTCCTGCTATACTTCACTCTGACTCCTTGAATTCTTTCTCAGGGCAAAGTCAAGAACCTGGCACCTGCTGGTGGTTGAGTTTGCAGGACTCTGGAACAACCCCCCCCCCCCTCCCGCCCCATCTCTGGTATCAAAATATCCAAGACAGATGAATGGACAAAGAAAAGGTGGTCTATGCCTACAACAGACCATTATTCAACCTCAAAAAAAAAAAAAAAAAAAAAAAAGGAAATCCTGCCATTTGCGAGAACATGGATGGCCCAGAGGGCATTATGTGAAGTTTCGTAAGCCAAAAAAAGAAGGACAAACATGGCATGATTCCATTTATATACAGTATTTAAAATGATTAAATGCATAGAAGCAGGACTCGGACTGATGGTTGCCAGGGGCTGAAGGGGAAGGGGAAATGAGAAATCCCTGTTCAGCCAACATGAAGTTTCAGTTGTGCGGGGCGAGGAAATTCTAGACCTCTGCTCTACAACCAAGGGCGCAAGGTTAACAATACCGTATTGTGCTCCTAACGTGTCCAGGGGATAGAGCTCATGTTCGGTGTTTGTATCACACACACACACACACACGAGAAATAAAACAAATGGGACACAAGGAACCATTTGGAGGTGATGGATATGTTTATTAACTTGATCGTGGTGATGGTTTCAGGCTGTAGGTATAGGTCCAAATTCGTCCACTGTATGCATTACATATGTACATTTTTTTTAACATATCGATTACACCTCCATAAAGCTCTAAATAAAAGAAGTAAAAAGAAATAAAAGAAAATCTCCCTTTCCCTGCTAAATCTTCCTAGAGGGACAGATTTGACGCCTCCATTTCTCCACCACCTGCCGCCCTTCATTCAGAATTCAACCGAATTCTCCCCGGAAAGCCACAGGTAGCAGGCTCACTGGGACAGGCAGGGGTGGGGTGTGGGGGGTGCGGGGCTCTACAAGGCTCTGCTGCAGGATTCCTTGTTCTAATTCCTAGGAGATGGGCATGGAGTACAAAAATCTCCATTTTTTAAAACAGATTTTATTATTTGTAAAAGTTTATTTATCTTGAGACAGAGCAAAAGGACAAGTGGGGGAGGGGCAGAGAGAGAGGGAGACACAGAGAATCCCAAGCAGGGTCCGCACTGTCAGCGCAGAGCCCGATGTGGGGCTCGAACTCAAGAACTGTGAGCTCATGACCTGAGGCGAAGTCAAGAGTCGGACGCTTAACCAACTGAGCCACCCTGGCTCCCTCAAAATCTCCATTTTCCAAAAACCTGCACTCCGAAAGATGTACATGAAAGTTTAAGAGCCACTGGCTGGAATGCAAAATGGATCTCACATTCAATCTTTATTTGTTCTGTTAAAAAACAAAATTCAATCACTTGTCATCAGGGAAATGCAAACTGAAGCCACGCACCTGTCAGAACGTCTAAAATCAAAAATACAAGAAATTAACAGGTGCTGGCGAGGATGTGGAGAAAGGGGAACCCTTGAACGTGGTTGGTGGGAATGCAAATTGGTGCAGCCACTCTAGAAAACAATATGGAGATTGTCCTCAAAAAGTTAAAAATAGACCTACCATGTGATCCAATAATCACACTACTGGGTATTTATCCCCAAAATATGAAAATACTAATTTGAAAGGATTTATTCACCCTTATGTTTACTGCAGCATTATTCACAATGGCCAAATTATGGAGACAGCCCAAGTGTCCATCAATAGATGAATGGATAAAGAAGACGTGGTGTGCATATGCACCCGTGCGTGCACGCGCGCGCACACACACACCCACACACACCCACAGAGGAATATTATTCAGCCATAAAAAATGAAATCTTGCCATCTGCAACAACATGGATGGAGCTAGAGAGTATAATACTAAGCAAAATAAGTCAGTCAGAGAAAAACAAATACCATATGATTTCACTCCTATGTGGAATTTAAGAAACAAAATGAACAAATGAAAAAAAAGAGCGACTGAAAAACAGACTCTTTGAAAAAAAATTTTTTAATATTTATTTTTGAAGGAGAGAGAGACAGAATGTGGGGGGGGGGCGGGGCAGAGAGAGGGGGAGACACAGAATCCGAAGCAGGCTCCAGGCTCTGAGCTGTCAGCACAGAGCCCGGTGCGGGGCTCAAACGCACCACCGTGAAATCGTGATCTGAGCTGAAGTCAGACACTCAACTGACTAAGCCACCCAGATGCTGTTGAAACTAAGTTAATACTGAATGTTGACTGTACTGGAATTAAAATTAAATAAAAGAAAATAAACAAAATTCGACTGAGTAAATTGAAGATCTCTTGGGGTTTATTAAGCAATTCAAGAATCGAGCAGCATGCCTTCTATCAAGTAGAGATGCTTGCAGGAGTTTGACAAAATGGAAGTTTTTACAGGCAAGAGGGCCAGGCAAGGAAGTGATTAACCAAAGAAAAGAAAGGACATTGTTTTTGGGGGGAAGGGACTGGCAAGATTTTATCGTGGGGATTACCTCTCCAGGGCTGATCAGGAAATTTCAGATGAACCATTAACAGGCCATATTCTAGGAGAGACTACAACTATAATTCAGTCTTGGGGTGGGGGTGGGGGGACGATCCCATTTGGGATTTGTTTTTTTCTTCTCTTTCCTTCTTTCTTTTAAAACACTTCTTAATAAATATTGTTGCAATACCTACAAGTTCCAGCAGAGGGGGATGTTACCGCACGAAAGAAAAAAAACCTCTGGCAGGAAAAGGGGATTGACAAGCCCCGCCTTCCAGGGCAGGAAAATGAGGATGTTTGCTTTGGAGGATGTCCACCTGTGAATGGGTTTCTCCACCGCCCACACTCTTAGCGATCTCCGATGAGGATCAAGGCACTTTGTAGAACAAATACCGCTGATTGTGTTTATGTTCTGTGAATCTGCGAAATTGTCAAAGCCCACCGCTGCTGCATTAATGAGATCCTTGTTTTTAAGGAAATTATTTCGACACCCATTGCCAGGTCAAGGATGCGTTTGGTTCCAGGTTGGTTGACTTATCAGTGTCATGCTTGGCACTGTTCTTGAGGAAGCTATAAGCTTCATAAGCTGTATGTCTGTTAGTCCCTAAATGAAGCCAGGAAACTGGTGCAAAGCGGTGTTCACTTTGGTGCAAAGCGGTGTTCACGCTTGACTCAAATTGCGCTCACGTTTCCGCATCTTCATGGAGGCAGAATTGCACGGATGGAAATTCTGACTCCTAGAGGGAGAGAAACTGACATTTCTCAGCACGATCCTTGGGCAAGCAATTTATACACTGTGGCCTTTAGTCCTCCCCGCCACCCTGCAAAGTCTGCATTAGCTTCTGTGCTTTAAAGAAACGGTAACTCTGGATCAGAGGGGTGGGAAATTTGTCCAGACCATACAGGGAGAAGTGCCCGAATCAAGATCTGAACCTTGGTCCAGCTGACTCGGTAGACAGCAAAAGGGCATCCCAATCTCCTGTTACTTGAACAGGAGGAAGCTTATTACTTTTAGCCAAAAGGGCAGAGACGTGACAAAAGCTGAAGACGTATTAGCTGAAGACAGAGTCCAGCTCCCCTTCAAAGCAGAGCTTTGAAGGTGAGCTTGTGGGGACCTCCCTGCTGGGAGCTTCCACACCCCATCTGACCGTGGCTGGCACAATTTCTTTCTTGCTTGGGTCAGCTTTATCGTTCTTGCTCAAGGTTTCTGCAGTAGGCCAGAAGATGGCCCCTAAAGATGTCCACATGCGGGGTGCCTGGGTGGCTCAGTCGGCTGACTTTGGCTCAGGTCATGATCCCACAGTTTGCGGGGTCGGGCTCTGTGCCGACAGCTCAGAGCCTGGAGCCTGCTTCGGATTCTGTGTCCCACTTTCTCTGCTCATGCTCTGTCTCTCTCTTTCTCTCAAAGATGAATAAATGTTAGAAAAAAAAAAAGAAAAAAAAAAAGATGTCCACATCCTAGTTCCCAAAACCTGTGAATATGTTACCTCACATGGCAAAAGGGACTTTGCAGATGTGGCTGAATTAAGGACCTTGCGATGGGGAGATTATGGGGGTGGGGAGCAACTTCATCCGAGGGGTCCTTGTAAAAGTGTGGCAGGAGAGACAGAGTCACAGAAAGAAATGTAACGATAGTGGCAGGGTCAGGAGCTCAGGGATGCAGGCCGCCCGTAGAAACCAGAAAAGCAAGGAAATGACTCATCCTTAGAGTCCCTGGAAGGAACCTGGTCCTGTCGACATCTTGATTTTAGCCCGGTGAGACCCATTTTGGACTTCTGACTTCCCAAATTGTAAAACATTATCTGCGTGATGTTTTAAGCCATTATGGTTATGGTACTTTGATACAGCAACTACAGGAAACGGATACAGTCTCCAGACATTTTTGACCAAACATATTCGTCAATAAAAAAAAAGGTTGCCGTGCACAGATAACATGCATATTGTAAAGCAAAGACACTAAAAGCTTAAAAAGAAATGTAAAAGGTTAAAATCAAAAGAACATAGTATTTTAAAATGCATTTTACGTTCAAATGTTTAATTTTTAAGTTTAAAGTTTAAGTTTTAAGTTAACCATATGGAACTTTTTTGGTTATCATTAAGATTATTTATATTATAATATAACATTTTATTTTCTTATATTAAAAAATCTTTTGACGTTTATTTAATTTTGAGAGAGGGACAGAGTGTGAGCAGGGTAGGGGCAGAGAGAGAGAGAGAGAGAGAGAGAGAGAGAGAATCAGAAGCAGGCTCTAGGCTCGCGGGGCTCGAACTCATGAACTATGAGATGACTTGAGCTGAAGTTGGACGTTTAACTGACTGAGCCACCCAGATGCCTCTATATTACAATATTTTAAATCAAAGTGAAGGATTGAGTATGCTTCACCGTGTTTTAACTCTTTAACATTTTTCGATACCACAACTGAAGTCCTGATTCTAAGGGTCCGAGTTTAATATACGGCTTGAAAGACGATCACAGCTGAAAAGTATTCCGTACAAAGCTTCGTGGCTCTATGTGTAAGAAGTTGATGATGCTTATTTTTCAACCCCAACCACCAATTATGCAAAGATTTTCAGTGACATCTGCCTGGTAAATTTCCACATTTCCTGATCTTGACGCTGTTTTTACAAACTAAGTGGAAGGTATTTTTTTTTAACAAGTAGGTTCAAAACTCGCTAACAGTTTTTGAGAGATTTTGTAAATAGTAAGAATGGTTTATTTTCAAGGTTTTAGGCATGCAGCTGTGAGCACTTTTATAGATGATGCATTTAAAAGTAGGTTTATTTTGGGGGGAAAAAGTGACATAGTAATGAAAACATTCCCCCAAATGCTCTCTCCATAGCAAGAGTTTCTTTGGAAAAGCAATCCCCTTCTCGTGTGTATCAAGAATGGCATGTTTTTTAAAAGTAGGCTTCATGCCCAGCATGGAGCCCAACATGGGGCTCAAACTCCTGACCCTGATATCAAGACCTGAGCTGAGATCAAGAGTCAGATCTTAACCGACTGAGCCACCCAGGCGCCCCCACTGTGTTCTTAAACAAGTGTAACATCTTTAAGTTCAACAACTCTTCTGTGGCCTCTGCCACAAGGTCCTCAACACGGCTGGGAGGGTTCTCCCTGTCTCGTTGTGAGCTCTGGCTTTCACAGGGTCACCCGCACCAATGACATCTAGTGGCACTAATGTGTGCTGTGCTTCTGACTTCACCAGTTTCTCTTCCTTCCTTTTGCTGTCCCCCCTCTTCTCCTTTCTTGACCTTGAGTAGACAGTTGGCTTGAGCACACTCTTCCACTCATAACCAGCATCACTGACTCACCCACGATCTCTCAT